>NC_041223.1:8933010-9040392 GCF_002837175.3 Physeter macrocephalus | reverse complement strand
AAATAGATAGCTAGTGGGAAGCAGCCACATAGAACAGGGAGATCAGCTCGGGGCTTTGTGACCACCTAGAGGGGGGGATAGGGAGGGTGGGAGGGAGGGGGACGCGAGGGGGAAGATATATGGAAACATGTGTATACGTATAACTGATTCACTTTGTTGTGAAGCAGAGACTAACACACCATTGTAAAGCAATTATACTCCAATAAAGATGTTAAAAGGACGAAGTGAGAGAGTGGCACGGACATATATACACTACCAAATGTAAAATAGATAGCTAGTGGGAAGCAGCCACATAGAACAGGGAGATCAGCTCGGGGCTTTGTGACCACCTAGAGGGGGGGATAGGGAGGGTGGGAGGGAGGGGGACGCAAGAGGGAAGAGATATGGGAACATATGTATACGTATAACTGATTCACTTTGTTATAAAGCAGAAACTAACACACCATTGTAAAGCAATTATACTCCAATAAAGATGTTTAAAAAAAAAAAAAAAGGCCTGTGTGAGAAATGGTTCTGTACTCACAGGGCTCTTACTTGACAGCAGAAGACATGCTTGTAGGCTAGTAATATACAAACTGTGAAAAATTCTAGAGTAAGTGAAGGACTTAAGCACTGTGGTAACTGAGGCATCATCTCTGATGACGTCAGAGAACACTTTCAAAAGCAGGACATTTGAGCTGGGTCTTGATAGGCAATGAGGGGGTTCCCTAATTGCAGAATGGAAAACAAGTGATGCCAGCTCACGGCCCTTGCAAGGGATGTGAGGAGACAGGCAGCTGGTGTTGGCTGGGGCCTGGGAGGGCCTGGCCGGGCTGGAAGTGGGTGCTGGTCTAAGCTGTCGGAGCTGGGTTCATACGTGCACGTTTCTGTTCAGTTCAGCTGCTCTGATGTTAAATTAGGAGTAAGATGTGGTGTGCTTGTGTTATAACATAGCTTTTCATAGGAAGGTTCTGCCCCAGTTTATTGTTTTTATTTGTGTAGGTTTGTGCCATCCGCCCTCCCCTCCCTCATTTACCTAGAACTAAACTGAGAGAAAATGGGCGTCTCACTGTTTACAGAGGAGGTGCATGCCCATGGAACTGGGGGAGATACTCCCTCTTCTTTTAAAAGAAAAAAATCTTTCTTTGGTAATTATTGCTCTGTTCCTTCCTAGGTATATCAAAGGCAGATAATATGATCTTTTACTGGTAAGTTAAAAAGTTTTAAATGCCCAGCATTTGTCCTCTCTTCTTAGTTAAATAGACCTTGGTACAGAAGGTTTATACTTTTGCTTATTATGTGATGAGCTTCTCTGTGGGCCTGGCCCCGACAGATGACCTTTTGGTTTCTATTCAGTTCTGGTCCTTTGCTTCATTTCATCTGACCCTGGGGACTCGCTGATTATTTGGCTCCACTGGACTAAGGGTTAAAGTTACCGTTGTGATTTTGGTAAACTAAAGAAATTGAAGCTTTTGTGTGCCCTGCCCCCTTTTCCTCAAAGAGTGTGAGGTTAGGGTAATCATACATAACAGGAATTACAGTCTTCATGCCGGTCAGGGAGCAGCGCTGTGTTTTGCTCCTGTGCACCCTTGTCATTCTTGGTGTCCATTTGTCCATCTTGGAGTGCTTGGCAGGGTCCAAGGGAAACAGAAACCTGCAAGAACTGACAGACCCTCAATTCACCTTCTTCTGGGTTTGCAGCCGCTAATGAGATTATTAGTGTCTGCCCAAGAGGATTCTTATTATATAGCATGTGCCTTAAGAATCATTCTTCCAAGTTGATGCTATTTTTCTGAGTGATGTAGAAGATTGATTTAAAAATATGGTTGGCCTGCAGTGGCAGCAGCAAAGATGTGACATTTATGAAGAATTGGGTCCTATTACAAAATGAGTGAGTAGCAATAACCAGAACATTAGGTGGAAGGGGAAGAAAGAAATCCAGTAATATTTATTTTACAGATATTTGCTGCTCATACATTTACTGAATGCTGGAAATGGAAGATTATAACAATACTCTCTCACAGGCTCTTAGCAGGTCAAACAGGCTCTGAGCAAGTGACTCCCTCCCCAACAAAGAAGTCTAGCAAAAGATGCAGCCCATGTTGTCATTTTCCCATCAGAAATTAGCCTGTGACTGCATTTATGTTGCAGAATTACATTTAATGTAATTATTGGTACAGTCGGACTTAGGGCTGCTATTTTGCTTTTTTTCTATTTGTCCTACCTCCTTTATTCCTTTTTCGATTCTTCTGATCCTCCTTTCCTGTCGCCTTTTGTGTTAACCAAAACTTTTTCCTATGTTCTTTTAACTTGTGGTTTTCAGTTGTTTCTTTGCTGTATATTTGGGTGTTTTTTTAAGTGGTTGCTCTAAGGATTATAACGTTCATTTTTGGATTTGTCACAGTATACTTAAAGTTAATATGCAGTCACTTCTGGCGGATCCAGGCGCCCTGCAGCAGCGCCGTTCCATTTTCCCTCTCCTCGTCCTTGGTGCTGTCGCCGTAGGGTCTTGCCCTTCCGTCTCAGTGAGTTGGGAGCAGAGAAGTGTCAGGAGGGGCTGTTGCTGCCAGGGCTGTGTCCACACCCACTGACGACTTGAACAGAGCGGTGTTTAATTGTAGTTTGTTTCATGACGTTTTTTTCTTTTAAAAACCTATGAGTAGAGTGTTTTTCACTGGTTAGAAATAGCATGTGTTGCTCCTTAGCATTGAGAGAGATGCGTCCCTGAAAGAGAACCTTAAAAGCCTATTTGATCAATGTGCCAGACTGTTTGGCTTTTCCTTAGTTTTTCTTGAAATGGTGGATTAGTGTTATATTTCATTTAATTAGAAGTGAATCCCTATCTTATAGCTCGTTCCTCAAATCAGTTAGCTTTTAAAGTGTTTTTGACTTTTAGAGGTGCAAGTGGCTTATTTTCTTTTTGAAATTAATACGTGTACTTTCTCACTGTAAAAACATGGATGCTGTATAAACGTATGGAGTAAAATGTGAGTTTTTCTCCCTGAAGGGAAGTCTCGTGGCACATGAAAAGCTGCTGTCTCTCACCACTTCCATGTTCATCGCATCTTTTCTTTCTAACAAAGAGTGTGTACTCCTCCAGATAATACCAACTTCCTCCTGATTGTAGAGGTTAACTTACAGATGAGTCTGTCTGTTCCACCTACTTCTCCTTATAGCTTAGAACATTTCCCAGTCATCAGCGTAAAAGTTTTAGGTGGCTTATTGGTTTTGCCTTGAGAATATTCAAGCTCTGCAGCTTTGGAAACTTGTCTGGTAGTTGAAAGATTGGTTTGAGGTTAGTTTTATTGGATTCCACAGAGAAGGTCCCATAGCATCATTGAAATAGTGCTGTTGCGTAACTGTCCTGTGTCTAAAAATAACGGTTGAGTAGCATCAGCTCTTGCCCAGGGATGCGAACACACACTCCTTTGGTTATTTGTACTGACTCTGACCACAGACTGGCTTCCAGTGTGTCCTGCCAAGTGATCCTTTATAGGACACACCAAGCTTGTTCCCGTGCAGTCTGATGCTGTTGTAGTCACTAACAGCACGGCAGACAGACAGCACTTGGTGTCTGCCCAGGCCTGACTTGCCAACATTGAGGGATTTTCATAAGTGTTTTTATACTTCTCTGAGGTCTCGTTGGCTGGGGTTGAAGATTGTCTGTGTCTGCACTGAGCCGGTACACAGAAAGTGTCTTGAAGTGAACCTTCAAGTCAGATTCAAAGTCACAGTCTCTGTATTAGGGTCAAGTGTGTTTTCCAGCTATACACTTTTGAAATTAATACTCCCTTTATTGCCTGTTTTATCACATGAAAAACTATTGACCCTCCTCTTGCTGGCCGTCTGTACAAGGTCACGAATGATTTACAGAGCCTAAAATAGGCAGACAGTTGCTCTGGGATCCAGATGTGGAGATTGTGGGATGACTTTATTAGGGAGCGTGTGAATGTACCAAGGATTGCGCACAGGAACCAATGCTTATATGTGAAGTGCTGGTACGTCTTTGAGGGCATCTATTTTTTTATTCACTTAGAGCGCCAGCTAGATTTTTATCTATTGTTATTTCAACTCCTGTTTCCCTTTGAATTAAGGATATGATAGTCACATGTGTTTTGTTTTCATTAAGTCAGTACACAGTTGGTATTTGCAAAACCCACTTTAATAAATGCATATTAAAATAGCAAAATAGGGTCATATTAAAAGGAACATGCAACATAGACAGAATTTCTCTTCATTTGCATACAAATCAAACACAATTATGAACTATTTATCAAAACTTCACATTTTAAAATTAGGTGAAAAAAAATCATGATTTTGTGTTAAATATAGAGGAAATGGAGTGAATTGTTAAGGGCCAGGTAATTTGACCAAGGAAATGCAGAGTAAGTTAAATGACTAGTAAATAACTTCTTTTGGAATTCCTCCTCCTTATAATTATACTCCAGGGAAGTTTTTAAATTTAGAAAGGAGAAATAAGAATCTGAACGTTGTGAAAAGTATTTTGCTCATATTTAGGAGCTGTCAACTTGGGGTTTTTAGAACTGAAAAATTAAGAGACAGAGAATTAGTTGACAGGAAAGAATACTAAACTGGCAGTCAACATACCAGGGTTCTTATTTGTCTCAGCCATTAATTAGTTATGAAACCTAAAATAAATCTTTTATTTTCTCTCTTAGCTTCTTGTATTACCTTTCAGTTTTTAAAATTATTTTTGTTGAATGTATATTCTTTATTAGTTTTTGTAGTAACTGTCTGTAGAAGGTAAACTGAGTCTTTATGTTTCAGAAAAAAAGTCTTTATTTCATTCTCACTCTTCCTCCTTATAGATTCTAGGTTAACAATGGTTTTTCCCTCAAAACTGAAAATATGAATTTATTGCTTTCTACATAGAATTTATTGTTGTTATTGAGAAGTCTGCTGCCAGTCTAATTATCACTCTTTTAACTCTTTTTTTTCCCCCCACTGTTTTTCAGTCTGTTTTTCAAGATTCCTTTTTTTCCTTGATGTTTTTCAGCCTCACTACAATTCATCTAGGAGGAGATTTATTTTTATCCAGTCTGCTTGGCACTCACTGTGGGCTTTCAGTATCAAGATTCATGTCTTCAATTCTGGAAAATTTTTGGCATTATTTCTAACACTGCTTCCCACCATTCCTTCCGGCTTCATTTCTGGAAATACTGTTAGATGTGTTTCTCTGTCTCCCTATTGTGTTACTTAACTTCTCTGTATGTACTTTATCTCTTTTTCTCCACTCTGAGCAAACTTCAGTTTACTAGTTTTCTCTTTGTGCCTGGTGTTGAGTTTCACCCATCTACTGAGTTTTTAATCAAGACCTTTTTTTTTTTTTTTTTTTTTTTTCATTTCCAGGATTTCCAATAGACTTGTTTTCAGATCTGCCTCTTGATCCATTATCTGATTTTGGTTCCAAAAATTTGGGGGTGGTTATTTTTCTTTTGTATCTCTTTGAAGGTTTTAACACATTTATATTAGAGTGCTTTTCAGTTTGCCATGTTTTCATTTCGTCAGGAGTATCTTTTTCTGATGGTTGAGTATTTGTCAGTCTTTTTTTTTTTTTTTTAAACTAGATCTTTATCGGAGTATAACCGCTTCACAATACTGTGTTAGTTTCTGTTCTACAACAAAGTGAATCAGCCGTATGCATACACATGTCCCCATATCCCCTCCCTCTTGAGCCTCCCTCCCACCCTCCCTATCCCACCCCTCTACGTGGTCACAAAGCACCGAGCTGATCTCCCTGTGCTATGCGGCTGCTTCCCACTAGCTATCTGTTTTACGTTTGGTAGTGTATATATGTCCATGCCACTCTCGTTTCGCCCCAGGTTCCCCCTCCCACCCCACGTCCTCAAGTCCATTCTCTATGTCTCCCTCTTTATTCTGCCCAGCAACTAGGTTCATCAGTACCATTTTTTTTGTTTTTTTTTTTTAGATTCCATATATCTGCATTAGCATACGGTATTTGTTTTTCTCTTTCTGACTGAATTCACTCTGTACGACAGACTCTGGGTCCATCCACCTCACTACAAATAACTCAACTTCATTCCTTTTTATGGCTGAGTAATATTCCATTGTATATATGCGCCACATCTTCTTTATCCATTCATCTGTCAATGGGCATTTAGGTTGCTTCTGTGTCATGGCTCTTGGAAATAGTGCTGCAGTGAACATTGTCATACATATCTCTTTTTGAATTATGGTTTTCTTAGGGTACATGCCCAGTAGTGGGATTGCTGGGTCATATGCTAGTTCTGTTTAGTTTTTTAAAGAACCTCCATGCTGTTTAACATAGTGGTTGTAACAGTTTACATTCCCACCAACAGTGCAGGAGGGTTCCCTTTTCACCACACCCTCTCCAGCATTTATTGTTTCTAGCTTTTTGATAATGGCCATTCTCACTGGCGTGAGGTGATACCTCATTGTAGTTTTGATTTGCATTTCTCTAATAATTAGTGATGTTGAGCATCTTTTCTTGTGCCTCTTGCCCATCGGTATCTCTTCCTTGGTGAAATGCCTGTTTAGGTCTCCTGCCCATTTTTTAACTGGATTGTTTGTTTTTTTGATATTGAGCTGCATGAGCCATTTGTATATTTTGGAGATTAATCCTTTGTCTGTTGTTGCATTTGCAAATTTTTTCTCCCACTGTGAGGGTTGTCTTTTTGTCTTGTTTCCTTTGCTTTGCAAAAGCTTTTAAGTTTAATTAAGTCCCATTTGTTTATTTTTGTTTTTATTTCCATTACTCTAGGAGGTGGGTCAAAAAAGATCTTGCTGTGGTTTATGTCAAAGAGTGTTTTCCCTGTGTTTTCCTCTAAGAGTTTTATAGCATCCATTTAGATCTTTAATCCATTTGGAGTTTATTTTTGTGTATAGTGTTAGGTAGTGTTCTAATTTCATTCTTTTACATGTAGCTGTCCAGTTTTCCCACACCACTTATTGAAGAGGCTGTCCTTTCTGCATCGTATGTTCTTGCCTCCCTTGTCATAAATTAGGTGCCCATATGTGTGTGGGTTTATCTCTGGGCATTTCTATCTTGTACCATTAATCTATATTTGTTTTTGTGCCAGTGCCATACCGTCTTGATTACCGTAGCTTTGTGGTATAGTTTGAAGTCGGGGAGGCTGATTCCTCCAACTCTGCTTTTCTTTCTCAAGAGTGCTTTGGCTATTTGGGGTCTTTTGTGTTTCCATATGAATGGTAAGATTTTTTGTTCTAATTCTGTGAAGAATGCCATTGGTAGTTTGATAGGGGTTGCATTGAATCTGAAGGTTGCTTTGGGTAGTATAGTCATTTTCACAATATTGATTCTTCCAATCCAAGAACATGATATATTTCTCCATCTGTTAAAACTTCCAAAACTATGTTGAATAATAGCAGTGAGAGTGGGCAGCCTTGTCTTGTTCCTGATCTTAGAGGAAATGGTTTCAGTTTTTCACCATTGAGAATGATGTTGGCTGTGGGTTTGTCATATATGGCCTTTATTATGTTGAGCTACGGTCCCTCTGTGCCCATTTTCTGGAGAGTTTTTATAGTAAATTGATTCTTCCAATCCAAGAACATGATATATTTCTCCATCTGTTTATGTCACCTTTGTTTTCTTTCATCAGTGTTTTATAGTTTTCTGAGTACAATCTCTGCCTCCTTAGGCGGTGTTGAATTTTGTCAAAAGCTTTTTCTGCATCTATTGAGGTGATCATATCGGGGGGTTTTTTGTGAATTTTTGAATTTTATCTTTATTTATTTATACTGCAGGTTCTTATTAGTTATCTATTTTGTACATACTGGCATATATATATGTCAATCCCAATCTCCCAATTCATCCCAACACCAACACCCCCCTCTGCCACTTTCTGCCCTTGGTGTCCATACATTTGTTCTCTACATCTGTGTCTCTATTTCTGCCCTGCAAACCTTTTCATCTGTAGCATTTCTCTAAGTTCCACATATATGTATTAATATACGATATTTGTTTTTCTCTTTCTGACTTACTTCACTCTGTATGACAGTCTCTAGGTCCATCCACGTCTCTACAAATGACCCAATTTCATTCCTTATTATGGCTGAGTAATAGTCCATTGTATATGTGTACCACGCCTTTTTTATCCATTTGTCTGTGGATGGGCATTTAGGTTGCTTCCGTGACCTGGCTATTGTAAATAGTGCTGCAGTGAACATTGGGGTGCATGTGCCTTTTTGAATTATGGTTTTCAGAGTATCAACCACTGTGCCACCAGGGAAGCCCTGTTTGCTAGTATTTTGTTCAGGATTTTTGCATCTATGTTCATCAGTGATATTGGTCTATGATTTTCTTTTTTTGTGTGGTATCTTGCTCTGGTTTTGGTATCAGGATGATTGTGGCTTCACAGAACGAATTTGGGAGTGTTTCTCCCTCTGCAGTGTTTTGGAAGAGTTTGCGAAGGATCGGTGTTAGCTCTTCTCTAAATGTTTGATAAAATTCGGCTGTGAAGCCATCTGGTCCTGGACTTTTGTTTGTTGGAAGATTTTTAATTAACGGTTTCAGTTTCATTACTTGCGATAGGTCTGTTTATAGTTTCTAATTCTTCCTGGTTCAGTCTTGGAAAATTGTACCTTTCCAAGAATTTGTCCATTTCTTCGTGGGTGTCCAGTTTATTGGCATATAGTTGTTTGTAGTAGTCTCTTATAATCCTTTGTATTTCTGCAGTGTCAGTTGTGATTTCTTCTTTTTCTTTTCTAATTTTATTGATTTGCGTCCTCTCCCTTTTTTTCTTTATGAGTCTGGCTAAGGGTTTATCAATTTTGTTTATCTTCTCAAGGAACCAGCTTTTAGTTTTATTCATCTTTGCTATTGTTTTCTTCATTTATATTTCATTTATTTCTGCTCTGATCGACATTTTCTGGTTTTGGTATCAGGGTGATAGTGGCTTCGTAGAATGAATTTGGGAGTGTTTCTCTCTCTGCAAATTTTTTGGAAGAGATTGAGAAGCATCAGTGTTAGCTCGTCTCTAAATGTTTGATAGAATTCGTCTGTGAAGCCCTCTGGTCCTGGACTTCTGTTTGTTGGAGGAGTTTTAATTACAGTTTCAATTTCATTACTTGTGATAGGTCTGCTTATATTTTCTAATTCTTCCTGGTTCAGTCTTGGAAAATTGTACCTTTCCAAAAATTTGTCCATTTCTTCCAAGTTTTCCATTTGTACCTTTCCAAGAATTTGTCCATTTCTTCGTGGGTGTCCAGTTTATTGGCATATAGTTGTTTGTAGTAGTCTCTTATAATCCTTTGTATTTCTGCAGTGTCAGTTGTGATTTCTTCTTTTTCTTTTCTAATTTTATTGATTTGCGTCCTCTCCCTTTTTTTCTTTATGAGTCTGGCTAAGGGTTTATCAATTTTGTTTATCTTCTCAAAGAACCAGCTTTTAGTTTTATTGATCTTTGCTATTGTTTCTGCATTTCTATTTCATTTATTTCTGCTCTATTCTTTATGATTTCTTCTACTGACTTTGGGTTTTCTTTGTTCTTCTTTCTCTAGTTATTTTCAGTGTAGGGTTAGATTGTTCATTTGAGATTTTTCTTGTTTCTTGAAGTGAGATTGAAATGTTAGATTGTTTATTTGAGGTTTTTCTTGTTTCTTGAGGTGAGATTGAATTGCTGTAAACTTTCCTCTTAGAACTGCTTTTGCTGCATCCCATAGGTTTTGGGTCGTTGTGTTTTCATTGTCATTTGTTTCTATGTATTTTTTTAATTTCTTCTTTGATTTCTTCAGTGATCGCTTGGTTATTTAGTAGTGCACTGTTTAGCCTCTGTGTATTTGTGTTTTTTACAGTTTTTTTTTCCTGTAACTGATTTCCAGTCTCATAGCGTTGTAGTCAGAAAAGATGCTTGATACGGTTTCCATTTTCTTAAATTTTCCGTGGCTTGATTTGTGACCCAAGATGTGATCTGTCCTGGAGAATGTTCCGTGTGCACTTGAGAAGAAAGTGTATTCTGGCAGTTTTAGGTGGAATGTTCTATAAATATCAATTAGATCTATCTGATCTATTGTGTCATTTAAAGCTTGTGTTTCCTTATTTATTTTCTGTTTGGATAATCCGTCCATTGGTGTAAGTGGGGTGTTAAAGTCCCCTACTATTATTGTGTTACTGTCAATTTCTCCTTTCATGGTTGTTAGCATTTGCCTTGTGTTAGTCTTTATTTTGAAGTCTATTTTGTCTGATATGAGAATTGCTACTCCAGCTTTCTTCTGATTTCCATTTGCATGGAATATCTTTTTCCATCCCCTCGCTTTCAGTCTGTATGTGTCCCTAGGTCTGAAGTGGGTCTCTTGTAGACAGCATATATATGGGTCTTGTTTTTGTATCCATACAGCCAGTCTCTGTCTTTTGGTTGGGGCATTTAATCCATTTACATTTAAGGTAATTAAATGTACTTAATTACCTTTAATTAATTGGGGGTCATTGTCAGTCAGAAGGAGGCAGAATTTACTTTTGTACAAGCTTCTGAAGTCTGTCTCTTGATGGAGGATTGGTAGAGCTGTTTGTTTATGTTTTAAGAATAATGTTTAATGAAGAACTGCCAAAATTGCAGTTAACATTTTTCGAAAAATAAATAACTTAGCAGGGAAGCAACCATATGGTATCTGTTTAAAACTGGAGGTGTAGAATCTATTTTAAAAAATAGACCTACAAAAAGGCCAAACGCAAATCAAAACCCCCCTCCACTTTAATAAAAATAGTCTTTAACCATTTATGGTTAAATTTAAAAATTAGAGCTAAGAGTTTTAAACGTTTACAAATAGCATATTCAATTTGGCAAGCAGAAGTTCTGAGGAGATGTAAATTTGATCCCAGTCCAGTGCTTCTCAGTGATTCTCCTATTGCTAACTTAAGCAGAAGAAAGAATTGCAGATGACTGCAGTTTTTAGGGAACTAGGTGCTAGGAGAAGAATGGGGTGAGGGCCTGCCATTAATTAGGAAGGAAGGCAAGGAAGTAGTTAGAACAGAGGGGAGAAATGGGCTCCTGAGTGGAGCCCAGGAGGAGAGGGTGGTGCTGCTGTGACCTGATGCCCAGGCCAGCTTTTCACGTGGCCCCCACCTCTTTGACACACACAGGTGCTACCTGAACATCAGGACCTCAAAACTGGAGTCAGAAGTGACCTATCAGATCTCAAGTGGAACTTTGAGCTATCCATGAATTTCCTTCGTTACAACTTCTATTGCCTCTTGGTTAGTTTGTCTGTAAAGTAAAAACCTATCTATATAAAATGATTAGAATTTTTTGCATGAGAAGTTATGATCATTAATGCTAAAATGATTTATAACAGATTTGAGTTGTACTCTATAGTTTAACTGCTGGATTCAGTGTAATGTTCTTAGCCCTTTTGAACAGTATCCTATATGCCTTTTGTCTTACGTTGAAAGCATATCAGAAACCTATCCCTAATAGTCTTTGATGGCATTTGTGAGTTGGGCTAATAAGTAGCCCATTTGGTTAAAACATTCTGTTGGAGAGAGCAGAGTATTGCTTCAGCTCCTGGGTTGGCCAGTTAATTTCTTTCAGTTTTCTGAGTACAGAGCCTTGGTCCCCAAAGAGGAATAGATCCTCACATCACCATTATAAAAACAACTTCAGGGTGCACGACTAGGGCATAGTGTGTACGTCAGTACCGTTTTCATTAAAATGTATACACACACAATCTCTTTTTTTAAGTATATAAAAATTATATAGTTGCCTCTTGTGGGACAAAGCACATAGTTACATTTAAAATACGTTTTTATCTTTGCAGGATTTGTACAGTATTTAGCAGATTATTTATTCACTGCGTATGGTATAAAGAATCCTTATCATATGCTTCTTGGCCTCTGTGTAACCATAATCTTGAAGAAAACTGTGCTATGATGTAGTTTTATCTGTTTTGAAGGGACTTTTTAGAATTTTATAGTGCCAAAGAGCCACTGTAGGAAATATGGTGCCAGATTGCAAGAAATGTCTCCCTTTATATCTTATTAGAATCAATTTTAAGAATACAAATAGAGTTTCATTGAAAGGCCATGATTTTATCCTCAAGATAACTCTTATTTTGTGCAGCTTTTATTTTGTTATAATGGCTTGTGATGAATGTCATTTTACAAGGGAGGAGACAGTATTAAGAGGCTCCGAGTTAGCCTCTGCCATAGGAGGCCAGGGCAGGAGTGGAGTGAGACCACCTGGGTGGATAACTCTGTTGTATCTTGCATTGGGACAGCTTCACTTGAGACTTTCAAAGGTGGGAGCTGAGTATGTTTTTTAAAGCAAAGTACAGAGCAGATATTGCTGTAATTTGGTTTTGGAAAGTCATACATGTATACTTCTATACACGTAGACTATCTTCAGAAGATATTATGCAAGAAAATGGTAACCGTGGTTGCCTCTGGTTGTGGTAAGTTGTGCTTGGTAACAAGACTTGGTGGAGTCAGATAATAGCTCTTATCTTAGGGAATTAATTTATCTTCAAGGCTCAGTTTTCTCAGAAGAGGGGAAAGGAGAATATAGTAGACATCTGTTGTTTTTGACATCTAGTATCCATCCACCCTTTACGGCAGCCCTACTGGGGTTCTTGCTAGGGTTCCAGTGCAGCTGCGGGTGGTCCCATGACCTGGAGCTAGGCTTTATGGTTCCCCGATCTACAGCGATTGGCTCAGGAATAGGGTCATGACCTTGACATAGTCAGTGAGAGGTAGAGAGATTTTTGTTAGCACATCCAAGGATAAAATTCTTGTTCGTTCCCACTGGACTTGACTGAAAAAAAGGTGTGAGGTTTGGAATAGCAGTCATCTACATTCTAACCCTAAGAACCAGAGAAAAAGCCAACAAGGAGGAAAGCATGGAGCCTGGAGCCACAGGTGGGATCAGGCGATCCCGGCAGCTTGTTCTGCCCCAGCTGATGACTAGGCTCTTCACGTACTCAGGCCAATAAATTCACTTTCTGGCTTTAGTTAGTTTCTTGTCACGTATGTGAGAAAACAAAATCCCAGCTGGTACAGGGGAATAGCATTTGAATTTTAGGATCACTGGTTGATTAAATGACACGTATCTGTTAATACGAAGTGTGGTGCCTGGCACGTTGGTCATTTTGGAATATTTAGTCACATTTTACTACTAACTTGCTCTGAGGTGGAGTAGAGGCTGCAAGAGAGACTCTAACAGGTATTTAGCTCCCAGGCCTGGCACAGGTACACTCTACTTCTGCTCAAGGCCAAATACTGTGTTAAAATAAAACACAAGTCTCTTTGGTGTGTTGCAGCCGGGAAACACTAGCTCTGCTCAGGTTTCAGAGTTGATTTGAATTCCCTGTTGTTTTCGAATTTAAAAAAATACAATTCCATTCTATCTGCTACTCTTTAAAAAAAAAAAAGAAAGCTATGTTGGGTGACTTAAAAAAAAATAAAAAACAGGAACTCAACAATAATGAACGTCAAAGACTGATCAGGTCTCCGGAAGACAACACCTCATGACGGCATGATGATTTTGACTACCCGGTCCTCCAAGGCAGAAAAATCAGAACAAGCAACTATAGGGATGGAAATGTGTTGTTTTAGGTTGTTAGCATTGAACCACAGAACCCACTGGGTTACATAATAGCAGAAATATCATTGTTGGTTTTCTGACATCTCAATACTCTCCTAAAAGTGCAGTGTGGCATATTTTTAAAAGATTGAATTGAATTAAAATCAGTTTCTATTTTGAGAATTTGAGTAGAGTGAGATAATTGCAAGGGCCCTGGAGTGCTTCAGTAATGATTGATCATTGTTCTTAATGAAAGAAATGAACCCTGAAATGACAAGCATTTTATACCCTCCAGCTAACCTGATTTTTAAAATAAAAATGTTTCTAATGCATAGGGAGCTCATGGTCCCTCTCTGCAATAATCTTGACCTTTTTTCCGCTTAGGGCTTTTATGTGATTATCTCATCCCCGACACCATATTTCTGAAGTGTCATCTTTTTTGTTACCAGCAAATATAACATACACAGTATATGGTTTTGTTTTTGCTGCTTCATTGCTTTCACATTCTGAAAAAGTAGCACATACCATATAGCAAATCAGTCAGAAAACATTAGGCATAAATATAAGGAACCAGGAAATCAAGCTGATATTTAGATTATTTTCACGCAGTAATAATGGAAACTGTTGCTAGCACTCCGTCAGCAGGCACCACTAACAGTGAGCAAGGTCTGGTCAGCTTGCCGCTGCTCAGAGAGAAAGAACCTGAAGGTTAAAATAGGTAGTGAGTAGAGTAGGGTGGGAGCTTGACCGTAACTAAATGGTAAGTCAGGTTCTTAAAGACGGAGTTCTTTGAAGCCAGTGGAGAGTCTGTCCACAGTGGTAAGAGGAATTAAAACAGCAGCAGTGGTTTATACGTACACAGCTCTCACTGTGTCCCAGGCACTGTGCTAAATGCTCTACATATACTAACCTACTGAGTCCTCTTAGCAGCCTCCGAGGCAGGTGCAGGGGAGCCAGGGCGCAGGGTGGTGAGGTGACCTGCTCCAGGCACCCAGTTAGCAGGTGTGAGCACTGACGCTGCTCACCACCTCCTGTCTCGCCTCCCAAGTGGACGGTCCCTTTGATGAGCGACACGTTGAGAAAGCCAAGGGGAGCTCGGAAGAAGCCATCCTTCGTCCTGAAGGCTTTGCCCTTGAGCCAGACTTAAACGCCGTGCCGGGCTGGACGGTACGGGTACTTCTTGAAAAACAATTTGGTTGGTTCCACTTACAGTTGCGGAGTTCATCTCCTCTTGATAATACAGTCTTAATGAAATTCATGCTTTTCAAGGAAAGGACATTTGGAATAAACAGGTTATGGCATCCCCAGGTTCCTGAATGGTTAATTCCTCCAAGAAGCTGCCTTTAACTTCCTCAGGCCACACAGATTTTTTCTTTAGGATTTATTCATGATACTTATTTACCAACTGCCAAGTACTGTGGCATGTTAAAAGTTATTTTTCATGTTGATGCATTCATCAGATGTTTATTGAGCCCCTACTTTGTTCCAGTCCCCGGAGAGAGGGATTGAGGACCAAACTGGTCCTCAAAGACTAGGTAGGTTCCATGTAGGTGGAGAGACCAAGCGATCTTACTGGAGGAGAACAGCCTGTGCCGTTGTTCAGAGAGGACCGTGAGAAAGGCTTATTTTCCTTTATTTTGTAAGATACTTCAAACCTGGAAACTGAATCTCTGGGTTGACACATCCTGCTGTTTGGGAATCTTGATTGCACAGACTGTTTCTGGACTTGTTTTAATAGTGCCATTAGGATACTATTAATAACATAACAATGCAGAGGCCTGCTTAGATGCAAATGCTGATTAGAAGTAAAGAGTAGACATTTTCCAGGAGTGAATTGGTAGTGTGGATGTATTGCAAATACGAGTGGTATTTTGTGGTTTACATTGATTTTCCAAAAATGGAAAGAAATGGGAGAAGAATTACGAAATTCAGAGAAGATACTACCTTGTTAGTCTTTTAGGATCTGCTCTCCAATTTTGGATTCTATCCTGGGAGCTGTCACACGGACCAAGGAGGAGGTCAGGAGTCTGGCTTTCAGCCTGCTGCTGCCTTAGGTGACAGGGTTTATCCCTTAAGTTCTCCATATAACTCCAAATATTTACGGTTTCACTCAATTTCTTAGAAGTGGTTAAAGTTGTTTACAGGGCACATTGCCCATTCCAACAATACTAATACGAACGTAGGAAACATCATACTGTCCCAGCCGTCATTATGAGTTCCAGGTTTCAGCTCTAAAGCAGTGAATTTATTCACGAGTGTTACCTCCTAGGACTCATTATATTTTTGTTTTAAAATAGGTCTGAAATGTAACATTTTCCCAAAGTAGCTTATTAAGGATGCTTCTTGGTGTGTTTATAGAGTTATCAGGGTTTTATTTCTGTCCTTAAAGTAGTAGCCTTGCTATGCTTACCTAAACTAAGTGTTAAAAAAAAGTCAGGTTCTCAGTCATAATTTAAGCAATTAAATGGGAGGGTTTTTTTTTTTTAAAGTTAAGCTCTTCCTTTTTTGTGAGTTGTTAGCAATTCAGTATGTGTTCCTTTTTCCTCCACTCGTCAGATGTTTGTTGAATACCTGCCGTATGTCAGCATTTGGTGCTGGGAATAAAAAACGGAATACAGTACGGTCATTCCCTTAGTAACGAAGTGGTTTGGTGAGGAGACAGGCCCACAATTCCAAGATAACGGGACAACTGAAAGGAGTTGAGCGTGGAGAAGGGAGGGTGGGAGAAGAGAAAGACACACAGCCCATCACTAAGCGGTGGAGAGACACTGAGCGTAGCATGAAACACAGGATGCTCAGTTTCATTCAGCAAGAGCTTATTAAACTTCTCTTCCTTACCTGGTAAGGAGTAAACTGATGTATATCGTGCAGTTATATGTTGGGATCTCCATGAACAAGAACTCATACTAGAGCTACGAAGCCAGTATAATGGGGAAAAAGAATGTGACTGAATGTAATTAAATTTTTTAAATGTCTGTTATGGACAGAGAGATCACTGCGGAAGTGTGAGGCGGGGCCCTGTCCTGAGGATGTGAGGCCACGTCTGCTTGTGCTGGCTGGGGCTGCAGCTCCAGGTGAGGCAAGAACAAAGGCACGGAGGCCAGAAATAGCTGCGGGGTCTGGGGAAGTGAGGACCGCAGCTGGAAGGACAGCTCCCTTTCCTAAGCCCCTTCTCTTTGGCCTGCCCCCCACTGTTTTAGTTGTCTGCACTGATGCATAACAAATCACCCCAAAACTCAGGGGCTTAAAACAGTAGGAATCATATATAATCTCTCACAGTTTCTGTGAATCCAATGCTCAGGAGCAGCCCCGTCAGGCAGTTCTGAATCAGGGTCTGATGGGAGGCCTGTCTAATGGTGAGGGGCTTGGGCTGTGGTCATCTGGAAAGGCCTTCTCAATCCCCCACCTTGGGGGGGGGGGGTCTGTCTGCATGGTCTCTTCAGCCCGACTCTTCACACAGAGCCTCAGGGCCCCAGAGACATAACGTCCAGGAAAAAGGGAAGTCCAGGTGGAGGCTGTATCACCGCCTCTGACTTAGCCTTGACAGTCACCCAGCATCACCTATGCTGTCACAGAACCCCACCCAGATTCAAGAGGAAGGAACTTGGATCCTGTGTCTCAAAGGGGGAGTTTCAGTGTCTGTTTTAGGAGAGCATGTGGAATGGGGTATGTTAGTGTGGCCATCTTTGGGAAATACAATCACAGAGCCTGTTCACTTTCTCGGCCTCTCTTGTGGGATGTCAGTGAGACATAAAGAGGAGTTGGCCGGCAGCCTTGGGAAAACCTTTGTTTTCCACGTAACGGGAGCAGACATGACTGTCACTGCCTCGTGTTTACCCTGCCGGATGTGGTGGTTATGCCGGGAGCTGTGGCAGCCATCTTGTGACCATGAGGGAAGGGCCCAGGGAATCAGAGTGGTTGGCTCTGGCACTGTCTGTCATTTCGGGTGCTGTAACAAAGTACCATAGACTGGGTGGCTTATAAACAACAGAAGTTTATTTGTCACAGTTCTGAAGGCTGGAGGTATGAGATCTGTGTGCCAGCCTGGTTGGGTTCTGGTCACCCTCCTCTTCCAAGTTGTAGACTACCAACTTCTTGTAACCTCACTTGGCAGAAAGTGAGTGAGTTTCTTTTTTTTTTTTTTTTTTTTTAAATTTTATTTATTTGTATGGCTGCATTGGGTCTTTGTTGCTGCACATGGGCTTTTTCTAGTTGCAGCGAGCGGGGGCTATTCTTCATTGTGGTGCTCAGGCTTCTCATTGTGGCGGCTTCTCTTTGTTGTGGGGCATGGGCCCTAGGCACGTGGGCTTCAGTAGTTGCGGCACGTGGGCTCAGTAGTTCTGGCTCGTGGGCTCTAGAGCGCAGGCTCAGTAGTTGTGGTGCACGGGCTTAGTTGCTCTGCAGCATGTGGGATCTTCCTGGAGCAGGGCTCTGGGCTTTTTCTAGTTGCAGCGAGCGGGGGCTATTCTTCATTGTGGTGCTCAGGCTTCTCATTGTGGCGGCTTCTCTTTGTTGTGGGGCATGGGCCCTAGGCACGTGGGCTTCAGTAGTTGCGGCACGTGGGCTCAGTAGTTCTGGCTCGTGGGCTCTAGAGCGCAGGCTCAGTAGTTGTGGTGCACGGGCTTAGTTGCTCTGCAGCATGTGGGACCTTCCTGGAGCAGGGCTCGAACCCGTGTCCCCTGCATTGGCAGGTGGATTCTTAACCACTGCGCCACCAGGGAAGCCCCTGGGGGGGTGAGGTTTTTTGGGGTGAGTTTTTTTGGGGTCCTTTTAATAAGGGTGCGAATCCCATTCATGAGGTTCTACTTTCATGGCCTAGTCATCTCCCAAAGGCCCCACCTCCTAATACCATCTCTTTAGGGGTTAGGATTCCAGTATGTGATTTTTTGGGGGACACATTCAGTTCATTGTAGGAACTTTAGACAGCCCCGGACAAGTGACAGCACCTGTTTGCCTCCAGGCTTCTGTTTCATGGAAGAGAAGAACTCCTGTTTGTCTGAGACACTGTTTCCGAGGTTTCTGTTGCTCACATCTGAATGCCTTTCTAAGGAGAGAGTATGTGATATTATATAATATGGAATGGAAGAGGTAGTAAGATTTTTTTTATTGCTGCTGCATGAGAGTAGTTGAAAATTTGATAGGCAGTGGGAAGCCATCTGAGCTTCTTGTGTAGAGTTTGAAATCAATCTGTTGCTGAAGTATTTATCAGTGTCTACTACATGCTCAGCAGTGTTATGCAGGATGGGAATAAAAAAAGCACAAAGTAACATCACTGTTACTAAGTAACTTATAGTTCACGTGAAAGGAGAAAAGCAAGTGGGTAATATTAATACACATATGTATGACTTTTTATGTGCCAGGTATTATGCTAAGGATATAACATGAATTATTGAATTTAAACTTAGAAATATTATGTGAGGAAGGTACTCTTATCTCCTTTTTTTTTTTAATTGATGAGGAAACAGATGCTTAGAAAAGTTAAGTAGCTTGCCTACGTTTAATTGTAAGGTTTTCTGTTGTTTTAAATGTGAAAGGAATTCGCCCTGGAAGTGCAGATTTTTCAGATCGTCACTTGACATTCATTTAGCCTATATTTTGAGCCTCTGCACTTGTGCTGGACACCGTATTGGGTGCTGAGAACACAGAGAGGAAAACATGATGGGACCTGCGCCTTTGAAGAGCCAAATGGAGCGGGAGGCTGACCTCCATGTAACCACATTTGGGAATGCGACACACATCTATCGAGGGCCTTCTGTGAGCTAGGACGTTTTAATATGTTCCCTTTTAATGCATCAAATTAAGTTCTGTAATGGTTATTTATTGTACCATAACAAACCGTTTCAAAACGAAGTATTGAAAGCAACAGCTGTTTATTTAGAACAAGCTTCTGTGCGTCAGCGGTTGGCTGGGCTGAGCAAGGCGGCTCTTCTGTGCTCGACCAGACTAGTCTCACTAGTCACACTAGCCACACTAGTCACACTAGCCATGCGTCTGCGGCCAGCCGCCGGTCAGCTAGCTAGCTCTGCTCTGAGGGTTGGTAGGCTGTCCTTTGGAATGACGGGCAACCAGGCCACACGTCCTTCTTCATCCAGCAGGCATCCAGGTTGGCCTGGGCTTTCTTTCATGGCAACTGGGCAGGATTCCAAGAGAGAGAAAGCAGAAGTGTGCAGGGTCTTCCGAGGCCTAGACCTGGGACTGGCACATCCTCTCTTCTGCGGCCTTCTGTTGGCCACAGTCACAGAGCAAGCCCGGTTCAAGGGATGGAGTAGCTGCAGAGTCACATTGCAAAGGGGAAGAGGATGAGTTGTGGCCGTTTTCATAATCTGCCCCAAGTGTTATGCTAGAAATACGTTCCAGTGCACTGAGACCTGAGTAACTGCAGGGTTTCTATCTTAGGAGTTTGGTGATATCATGTATAAAAATTGAGTGATTGGCATGGGGAACACAGTTCTGGGGGAAGGATAAGTTCAGTTTGGAAATGTTGAGTTAGAGGTGACAGTGGCTTATCCAAGCACAAGCGAACTTGTATTTAACTGGAAATTTGGACCTGGAAAAGTCAGGGGGCAAGAGAGAGCTTTTTGGAATCATCTTCCCAGGGTGACAGGAGGAGCCATGAGAACGGTTTTGCCCTAGAAGGGAGGAGGGCAGAAATCTGAGTGCTGTCTAGAGGCCGTAGGAGGACCGGAGTGGAACAGGGCGACAGTGAGGGCTGCGGGAGTTTCCTGGGAGAGAGACAGGCTGGTGGCACGTGTGATGATGGTGAGAGTGGATTCTGGTAGAGGTGCCAGGATTTGCCAACGAATCACATTGGAGGCGTGAGATAAAGAGAGGACTCAAAGCTTTGTGGCCTGATCAGTTGGAAGGATAGAGTTGCCGTTTACTGGGGTAGTAAAGATTGAGTACCACATTTGGGGCAAGAATTCAGGACTTATGCTTTGAGCTTCAGCTTGAGATGCCTTGGCTATCAATCCAAGCAGTGATGTCAGGTGGGCAGATTCATAAAGGAATCTGGAATTCAGGGAGGAGATTCAGGTTGCAGATAAAAATTGGGGGTTAGCTCTGTATAACTGGTATTTAAAGCCACTTAAAAAAAACCCACTAGATTGGATGAGATCACCTAGGGGTGCTGTAATACATGATTAGGGACTGGCTTAGGGTGGTGGCAGTAGGAGTAGAGAGCAGGAAATTCGAGAGTTACTTAAAAGAAAAGTGAACGGGACTTGGTGATAGTTATGATTTAAAACGTTAAAGATAGGGAGGATTTACAAACACCTCCTTGATCTTAAGAGGAGTTTGAAGATAAAAAAGGACAAGCTTCCTGGTTTTGTTTATCTTAAGGTCTTGTCAGCAGACAGTTTTTTATTTTTATTTTTTAATTAATTGCTTTTATTTTTGGCCATGCCCTGTGGCATGTGGCATCTCAGTTCCCAGACCAGGGATCGAACCTGCTGCACCCCTTGCATTGGGAGTTCGCAGTCTTAACCACTGGACTGCCAGGGAAGTCCCAGCCGACAGTTTTTAATTTTACTCTATCTTATACATGAAAACTGTGATCTGGTGAGAATGGAGCACACTTACGAGACCCTCCACAGAGGGTGCAGGCTCTGCACAGCCCCTCACCACCTTCCGGACCACACATCCCCTCGGTTTGACAATAATGTAGAGTTAGGAAACAGTTGTGCTGAACAGATGTTTCTCAGCCCTGCCTTTCTGTGTTCAGCAGCCAGGCCTTAAATAGCTCAGTTTTGCTTCTATCTCACAACTTTCAAGCAAAGCAGAGTGCCAGGAGGAGCACGGTGGCCCAGGTGTGGCTCCGCATTGCTGAGGGCAGGGCAGTTCGGTAAGGGTGGTTTGTATCTAGAGTTGGGGTGACTTAGGGGCTACACAGATGAATTTCTGTCGGGTAAGAGCCCAGGCACTCTGCTGGGCCCCAGACAGAAGGACGACGACGACAGCTGTGCTCTTGCCTGCTGAGGAAGGTGGACGCGGCCCAGGCAGTGGCCCGCCGGGTGTGCCAGGTGGAGGCCCGTTCAGAGCCCTGGAAGGGCGGGGCAGGCGGCGGGGGCGGCCCCGGAGCCGGAGCAGGTTTCCTGACCAGGGTGTGGCGCGCTGTGACTCGTTTGTACCTTTTGCTCTGATTCTTGGTGATTTGGGGGAATGTCTGCAGGCAGGAAGATAGGTACTTTTTACCTGACAGTGAAAAGTAGTGTTTCTTTGATTTCTTACTTCCTCTAGGCTTCCGAAAGCAAATACAGCACCATAATTTTATCTGAGCCTCTGTTCTTGAATTCTGAATATTTTGAATTTTAGAAGGTATCGGACGCACATACCATAGAGTGTGAAAGATTCCTCGCAGGGCTGGGTAACACTGTAACCAAACACAGTATTTCAGCACAGCTCCCTAAATGGATGAATAAAGACCTAACTGAGCCAACGTGCCAGTTCAGAACATGATTTGTGGCCAAGTAATAAGTCAGCTTAGGTTTTGTTATCAAACGAGTTAGTGAAAAACATCGGATTTTCAGAGATTTCTAGAGCTCAGAATTGTGGATAATTGATTGTTGACCCGTATTCCCAATGTAGGGCGCTGCCTCCTACTTTCTTCTTCTGTTACGGACTCGATGTTCATTAGAGCCGCGGGGCATATTTTACAGTGCGGGGGTAACGTGACTGAATTTGTGACTTGCTGTGTGGGACGAACCCTACGTTCTGAGCTGAAGATGTAAACTGCTACCAAGAAGACCAATTCAGGCGTACTTACTCTTTAATAATGACAATAGTAGAGTTTCATTTATCTTTCTAAAAGCTCAAATTATGAATATTTAACTTTTCTTCATGAAACTCCAAGTAGAATGAATTCTCCCTTAATATCAATAATCTGTGTTACTTGGATCTGGCATTTCATTACGTGCAACGCCATTATTTGTCTTCCTCACTAGACAGTAAACCCTTTTCAGGCAGGCGTTGTCTTTTTCTCTCTGGTGTCCGGCATAGTGGACACTTAGGGCCACACGCGCCAGTTGGAAGAGCGGCGGCAGGAGGAGGAGGTGGCGGTGGGCGCACTGCCCTGGCCTGGCACTTGGATGCTGTCTCCCGTGTTCTTCAGAAGCCTCCAGAGGTGTCAGCGTGCCTTTGGTGCTGAGCTGGCTGTCAGGAGCAAAGCTTTCAAAAACAGCTCTCTGAGGGTCCATCTGGCTGGCTGACTGCTCTGGGGGGTGGGCATTTTTTCTCTGTCTCTATCTCTTTAGTCTGGGACTCTGTCCATGGCCTCTTGTGCCCGCTAAGCCTTGAGAAGTGGAGGTTTTGGTGCCCTGTGGCGTTTGAGGGCCTTCCCCTGTCCCTTGAGCACGGTAGACCTCTCCCTGCACGAGGATGACAGGATCCCTCTTTTTTCCCCCTCTCCATTTGCCATATTCCTCCAGGCAGTAGAATGGGTGAGAAAGAGCTTTGGAGCCCAGCAGACTGGGAGTTGAATCCTTGGTCTGCCATTCCTTACTAGTTTCTTTTTGGTGGAATTACCATGAATCTCTGAGCTAGGTTCTTACCTCTGAAATGTTGATTAACAGATAAGCTCTACCTCACAGGCCCGCAGTAAGGATGAAATGAGCTATTTCTGTAATGTGGTGCAGGACATGCCACCAGGGAAGCCTGGATGAATGGAAGTTCCACCATTGACCGCCCCTGTGTGTGCCTTGAGACTTTGGAGAGGAACTCCGGCATTTGTGTGAGAAGTTGAGGTGTCATTACAGCAAAGGTTGACATATTAATTAGAGCAATGTCCTTTTCACATAAGTGAGTCAAATACCATAATAAATACCATGAATCTTGGGAAATCAAAAAGGAGATCCTCAGAGGCAGAGGGGGCGGTGCTGAAAGTGGAATGAGAAGAATCAAGGTCACACGGCTGATTGAGCCCCCAGTGCGTCATGAGAAGTATTTGCTGGAGCAGTTTGGCACAGTTTGTTGAATCTGGGACTGAATTGAACCCATCTTGCCCTGGACTGTTCTGCTCAGCACCTTCCTGAAAGTCCCATGGCCTTTAAGGTGTAGAAGCTAGATTCAGACCCAGTCCTGTGACTTCAGAGCTGGGCGCCTCTTCCCACCCCCCTCCGCCCCACCTCCCGGGGTACGTTCAGTAGATGCCAGTGATGATGAGAACACGACTTTGTGAATTCTCTGAAATCTTGTATCCCGTTCCCTGCCTGTAACACGGGAATGATTATATTTACTTCTGCGTACTCTTGCGAGTATTGTAATGGAACGAGTCAAGTAAACGGGGCACACACAGCGATTTTATACATATTTCGGCTATTATTACCAACGTGTGGATTTACATCGTTTGGGTTGGGGTAGTGCCTGTTTTCAAGGCTGTGGGCAACTAGTCTGGAGATGAACCTTATAAAGGTGAAAAGAAATGGACCATTAACATTACAGGATGGACAGATAACTGACTCACCCACGCCAGCGTGGGGATGACAGGCGAGCCCACGGCGACGGGGCGTGTGCGCTGAGCCGGACTTGGAAGCCCTGGGGGCCCGGGAGAGCACAGCCTGGCCGTTCTGAGTGCGCACGTGGAGCCTGGGTGGAAGCCTGGGAACGTGGCCCGTGGATGTACTGGGAGGGGGTGAGGGTGGGGTCAAGGTGGGGACTGCGGACCATCAAAGGGGCTTTGTTCTGATCTGCAGGGCTGACTAGCTGAGCACACTCGGTGAACCCCCTTCTAAAGAGTTCCAAAGAGGGTGACTGTCTTCGTAGGAGCTGGATGTGGCTTGGATAAGGCTTTGGAAGAAAATGAGAGAAAAGAAATATCTGGATTTGGCAGGGAGTAAATGGATGAGGATTCATACTGCAGAACCAAACGTTATCTATCACAAGACTTGTGGATAGAGGAGGTGGGTCTAGCAGTGACGGCTGAGTCTGGTTGGTAGGATTGGTGGGGAGACTTGGGTGAAGTTCGTGAGCTCTGTCCTAACCTTCTGTATGACTGTAGTATTCTTTCTTTAAAATAAATTACCTCAAATATTCTGAACACAATTTTTTTCCTAGCATATAAAGCCAATTCTTTCATTCCCTGAATGTAGTAGACATTATGACGACGTAATTTAATTTTGAAAACGTGACTTTTAGTATAAGAACTATATGCTTGTTTCGCTCTTACCTTTCTGTCTTCTTCTTAGTTGGCAGTGGTTGATCCTTTCTCCAGGCCAAGCACTTTAATTGTTTGACAGGCCATTAGCTGGCTGTCTAAGATGGGGTGAAGTGGCATTGTCACCCCAACGAGGATGCACGGTTGACTCCGTAGCCATCTGGCATCGGACCTGAATGTGCCCGTGTTGGTTGTCACTGAAGGACTCTAGGAGCAAGACGTCCGGGCCTTCTTGCTTTGGAACGTAGTCAAGGGCTCACCTTATAAATGACTGGAGAGTGTATAACATGAAGAGACTGCAATATCAAACGATCTGCTTGGAAAACTTCCCAGCAGTAGCTTTAGGAATTCTGAAATTAATTCCAGATTATATCTCCCAGTACCCAGCCCCAAAGTTAGGCTTTTAATTGGGTTAAGAGCCTGTTGACGACAGTAAACAAATGGATGCTTTCATCTGGAAAGCAGATGCCCTCACCTGCCTCAGGAGGTGCTGTTGTGAATGTAGGCTCCATTTCAGTAGGTCACTCAGTAATTACCAAGAAAAATAGAAAAGGTGCATTATGATCACCTACTGGCCTTCCACCTCCATCGCCCACTGAAATGGTCATCTTGGTAAAATTATCAGGGGCTTATGATTTTATGATGACAGTTCATTATAGGCAAACATTCCAAGGCCGTTCTTGCCGACTTTCTGTTGCCTCTGGCTGCTATTCTTTCTCACCTGTGCAGTCAGGGCCTCCAGCTCACCTTTAATTAGGTTGCACTATACGTGATAGCCCACAAGGGATGGTTTTGGTCAAAACAAGCAATGCCATGTGGCAGAAAGAGCATGGGTTCTGGGGTCAGCAGACTCTGGCTTCAAATCCTGCCTTTCAGTTTAGTAAATGTGTCACCTGAGCAAGCTTTTAACCTCAGATTGTTCTGTGAAGTGGTGAAACCTCCGCCTCAAGGAGTTGTGAGGATTAAGCTAATATGCACATATATCATATATACATATATTGTATCTACATATATACACCCATATAATTATATATACACTATGTAAATATACATTATAATTTATACATTGTATGTATCATTTACTATAGTGCTTGGTACATAAAGTTCCTTATTCAGTGTTAATTTTGATTCTCCCTTCTTCCCCATAATCATCTTGCCAACAAATGTGGTGCCATGTAGCTCAGTTTACGTTGATTAAGGAAAAGCTCACAGATACTCTGTAAAATATCTTGATTATAAAGATTGCAGTTGGCTAGCTGAAATATTCACCCCAGACATTATTTTATTTAATCTTAGCCACAATTGTCAGATCACTGCCCCTATTAATTGTAAGTTTTATTTCTGAATTAGAATAATAAATTTGGAATTTCAGTGCTCAGACCTTAATAAAACAGTGAATTTTCAAAATTTAACAAAGTAAAACATTATTAATTAGATATAATTTGGAGAACATCCAATCTTTCATGGTGACGCAGTGAAATTTACTATGAGATTTGTACCCTAGCCCTCTTTCAAGAGAACAACACCTGCATAAGGTGTTCATAGGTGCTAAGAGACACAGTGGAGTAAACCCATTTTTTTACTAATTTAATGTATATAAATTTCTTTTTTAAAACAAAATAACATATTACAGACGTAACTTATTTCATGCATAAGGAGGAGCCCTTAATTCCTTGACTACAGTTTAATATAGCTACAAAGTTCAGATAGGACAGTCCCTATTCAGAAAGGCGGTATCTAAGCACACAGACATAAGCCAGACTGCCTGGAGTAGAAATCTGACTTAACCATTTATTAGCTGAATGACCTTGGGCAAATTCCTAAACGTCTCTGTTTTCTATATCTTTATTTGCAAAATGAGGACAGTTATCATTCCTGTCTCATTGGGTTGTCAAGGGGACTAAGTGAGTTAAAGCTTGGAAAGTACTTAGAATTGTATCTAGCACACAGTGTTAGCTGTTTTTTAAAACTTTGAAAATTGAGGAAGAATTAGTTTATTTTCTGTTTATTTCTCTCATCTCAAAGTGATTACAGAAATAAACAGGTTAGGGAAAATTTGGAGAAGATACTCAAAATAGGAAGATGTTGTAAAAGCAGAGGATAAAATCAGGAAGAAACTGTACAGTACAGTTGGGAGAGCAGGTAGGGGCTAAAGCAGAGAGGGGATCATGCTGCCGCATAACAAATGTGGAGCTGTTTGTATAGGTGTCGATTAATGCAAGTTCATTGTATTATACCAAAGTGCAAATTGAAATTTGAAGGTCACTTCTCGTGTAGGACATCAGAATTGCTATATGCCTTATATTTTAAATGAGCACCCGCCAGTTACACGTGTATCCTAAAGCTTCAAGATGTTCTCCAACGTAGCATGCCTTGGTAGATGTCCTTATTTGAAGGGATTGAGACTGGCAGGTGGTTGGTTAATCCAAAAGAGAAAAAAGAGAGAAAAGTTGGATAAGATAAGGAGTCGATTAAAAAATGATGCATTTTACTTTAAACGTTTTACTTTAACTTAAAGCATAATTTCTGAGCAGCAAATTAACCAGTAAATAGTTTTTCCATGTGTTCGCTACATGGATACCATGATGTTTTTTCCATTGTCCAAGACATGTGCTACTTGCCATGAAATACCACACTGCCAGTGTTTTACTCAAGAAAGATACTGATGGGATTTCGGGTTATCTTTCTTACCCCCCCTCCACATTTACCCTGAGACAGACAGACAGACAGACACGCGCGCACACACACACACACCCACAGAGGCTTCTTTTTTTTAATTCACATACCATACAAAATTCATCTGTTTAAAGTTTGAATGTTCAGTGTAATGGTTACAGCCGTTTATTGTGAGCAGAAAGAAAGCCACTTGGAAGGGAAGGCTCACAGTGGGCACTCTCTCTAGATTATTGTCTCTGATTTTTGACAGTCCGACCACCCTCAATTCAACTGAAATCTTTCTAAGTGACCTGCCTTCATTGAACCTTTGCAAATTCAACTTAGTTTTCATAGTTAAATCATATTCATGAATGTGCATGTGAACAACTCAAACTCATTCCTCCCAAAAGTGAATTTTTTAAAATTTATTTATTTATTTATTTATTTTTGGTTGCATTGGGTCTTCATTGCTGTGCACGGGCTTTCTCTAGTTGTGGCGAGCGGGGGCTACTCTTCGTTGTGGTGCGCGGGCTTCTCGCTGCGGTGGTGTCTCGTTGCGGCACGTGGGCTCTAGGTGCACGGCCTTCAGTAGTTTTGGCTCGCGGGCTCTAGGGTGCAGGCTCAGTAGTTGTGGCACGTGGGCTCTAGAGCACAGGCTCAGTAGTTGTGGCGCACGGGCTTAGTTGCTCCACGGCATGTGGGATCTTCCTGGAGCAGGGCTTGACCCCGTGTCCCCTGCATTGGCCGGCGGAGTCTTAACCACTGCGCCACCAGGGAAGCCCCCAAAACTGAATTCTGTAATCAGTTCTGCTGTCTTATTTTAGTGCATATAGCATAGTTGCTTAGAGAAAATTGCTGCTTTGAGAGATTCAGGTATCTCAAATGGTTTAGCTAGAGTAAATATAAATAATCACATCTTTTCTGTTTTCTATCTATTCTAGCAGATTGCCAAATTCCATCCAATTCATATGGCATAGGACTTAGTAATTTCTCTGCTTAACTAGCAAATAATTAGCCTTGAAATTTTGTTTATATAGAAGACTAGTAATAAAATTTGGTCTCATCTATCATGTAAGATTCTTAGAGAAAAATAGTATACTCCTTTTCTAATGAATCAAAGAAAGCCCTCATCAAAGGTACAGTTTTTCTGCACATGTATAATTATGTTATTATTTTAAAAAACAGTCGCCTAAAAAAATTTTTTTAGTTTAAATTAAAAAATATCTTCCTGAAGTAATCAAAGTAAACTCTGTAAATTATGGTCAAAAGTAAATTAACTCTGTAAATTATGGTCAGTTAGTGTCACAACTGAAATCTTACTAAGAACTATAAAGCACAGACTAGACTAGACTGGATCACAGTTGTTCTGAGTTCTGTGGTGATCGCAAAGGTGACACTTCCCACCTCGGGGCAGTTTCCATGGTGGCTGCGAATATTTACCGAGAAGAGCACAGGTCTGTTGTCACTCTGTCCAGCGTTCAGGATCTCTGATCCTTATCTGAGGTTTGAGGAGGAATGAATGTCCCAGCTCAGGATGACGTGTGTTTGCTGATTCATGTTTCAAAGAGATACATGAGACCAAAGTAAACAGTGTCATAGTTTTGCCAGCTATGGTAGGTTTTGCTGAAAGTGTCTTAATAGGCAAAGGATTTAATTTTCTCACTAAAACCTACAACTGAAATCAGTAAAAGGAAACTTTTCCCTGAGGTAAAAGTGAGACAGCATTTTTTTCCCTTGTACTTCTTATCATATACATAAAAATACATGTTTTGAATGGAGATCAATAGAGGTGGATTTGGGGATTTTATTGTACAAATTATTTCTTAGGTTTTAGTTAATATAATTAATCACAAAATGCTATAAAGGGGCATATGAATCGTGTGGTGTGCCTCTTTCCTTGGAGTTGGCAAACAATGCTTTTGATGAAATTTCTATTATTAATAAGTATGGATTTGGCCAGAAGATGGCCAGAGCCCAGTGGTACCCCTCACACCTCAAGTATGGGAAGAGCCTTTGGTTTAAGGTTAGGGTATCTGTTGGAGAGTATGGCCCAGTTCAGGTTGTTGAACAAAAATTGATGTGCACGTGAGTAAGCAACCAGGCTAGGTAGTTTTATTTGGTTTGAATAGTGTTAAAACATGTTTAAAACATAAGTCATTCATTTGCATAGTGAGAAATAAAGAAATACGTGAAGTGAAATACCCTCTCCAGTATCTGGGGAAGCAGCTGTTGATAGCAGTTTGGTATTCTTCATGAATTTTTTTTGTGCATTCAAGAATAGGCGGAAAGACACGTAACCGGTACAAAAATGTCCACAGCTTTTTGTAAAACAGAGTTGAATCACGGTACACCTGATCAGCAACTTGCTTTTTTCCTCTGTGTAACTATATGTGAACTTCTTTTCCTATCAGTATACTTTTTTTTAAAAAAGAAAGGAAAAACAAAAAGAGAAGAAGATTGTCATTCAGTGAATGGATGGAGCATTATTTAATTGTTCAGCCATGCAGTGGTGGGCGTTGAGGTTGTTTTCTCCTTACTGATTTGTTAGCATCCTCAACTTAAAAAAAATCACAGTGTGACCCAGTTTGTCAGTTACTGCAGGAAGGACTCCTGGCTGCAGCTGTCTACAGACGTTACTGTACCGTTGACTTCTTCCTACAGTTAACTTTATCCCGCCAAGTGTTCAACCTCATTTGAATAGAAGGTGGACCCCTTCTGTTTGGCCTATCAATCTTTATACTTCATTTCATCAAATACAATTTGTAACTGGAAGTGTCTTTAGAGAACATCTATAGGGCGTTTATGTGACAGTTTCCTAGATACGGAGAAGTTGTTACTATGCCCAACAGATGGGAAAATCAAATCACAGCAGGAAAGGGAGCAAACAGAAGATCTAAGAAGATCGCAGCCTGTGTACCAAGTAATTGAAAAGTCAGATGATAGAGAAAAGCACAGTTTATGGAATGGTTTTGTGGAAATTAAAAACTCGAGTGAAGAATTTCCATCAACTAGCACATTTATTTTATTATGTATGGGTACTATGTTTATTTTAAAATAGGAATAAAATGGAAATACTTAAAATAATGAATAGCAATGTGGAGACAACTTTAGTATTGTAAGGATTTCTTTCTTTAGATAGTATAGTGTTTGTGTACGTATTTAAGTCTGGGGGGCAGGTAGGGGATGAGAGTCGGTATTTATTTCCTTTTGTAAAATTTAAAATAAAAACCATAAGGAAGTGTTTTATTGTGAAATGGAAAAATATGGATATATCTTGGAAAATTGAATAACAAGTACAGCCCTTGTATACAGCAAGGTCTTTAGCTTTTATTTTCTGTTTCCTTATAATAATTGCATTTTTAAAGTTCATCACGCCCACAGGAGAGGATCACGGGGAGCTGTGATGTAAGCCAAATAATCATTAGCAATAGTTTAGAATCAGCTATACTTTATGAGGGTTTGCTCAGGAAACTTAAACATAAAGAAGCAAATTTGGTGAGTATTTTAAAAAAATATTCTTCTAGCAACTACATGTTTCCCCTAAGATAAAATTTAAAATAGACCAGAAATACTGAATGGCAGGGGCTTCCAAATGTATTTCCATACCTGGCGTAAAAAACATGGAATTCTTGGGTTAAGGAGAACGAGTTAGGAGTGGGAATGGGCTACTTTGATACATGTGGTCTGCTTGCTTTCCAGTGTGAACCAGGCCGTCTTGGAGTCCGATTGTAGTTTTATTGTGACTTTGCCAGCATTGGATGTTGTATTTCACAGTCGCCTTTTGTTGTTGTTGTTGTTAGTTTTGCTTATGAATAGATGCTTAATGCTATCTGTAGTGCTTAGATGTGCTTTCCTCTGTGCTGTAAGGAAGCTCCACAAGATCAGGCCCTTTCTGCTTTGCTCACTCTGTATTCCTAGAGCCTAGGATAGTGCCTGGAATGTGGTGAGCACTCAGTAATATGTTGAATAAAGTAACAACATATGCCTAACTGTAGCTTATAGAAATAGGATTTTTTTTTTTTTTTTTTTTTTTGTGTGTGTGTGGTATGCGGGCCTCCCTCTGCTGTGGCCTCTCCCGTTGCGGAGCACAGGCTCCGGACGCGCAGGCCCGGCGGCCGTGGCTCACGGGCCCAGCCGCTCCGCGGCATGTGGGATCCTCCCAGACCGGGGCGCGAACCCGGTTCCCCTGCATCGGCAGGCGGACGCGCAACCACTGCGCCACCAGGGAAGCCCAGAAATAGGATTTTGAATCACATAATAGAAAGCCCAGAGGCAAGTGGCTGCTGCCAGTTTTTTTAAAAGCCTGAAGCAGCATCTCTGCCATTCTCTTGGCCTTTTCCTCATGACCATAAGATGACTGCTGCAGTTCGCTCCACCGCATTAGAGTATAAGGCAAGAGAAAGCAGGGTAGGGTGGCTTCGGCTGCTTTCCGCTCACATCTCATTGGCCAGAGCTATGCTATATGACCAGTCCTGACTACAAGGGAGGTCGGGGGTGGGGTGGGGTGGGGAGGGAGCCTTGGAAGTCAGCAGAGGCAGATAAGGAAGGGAGTGTGTCGGGATTGGATGATAATGGGTAAGTCATCCGCTGTCCTGCACTGCCACTGTATCTATCTGTTTACATTTGCATTTCTTTGCTCACTAGGGAAACTGAGCATTTCCTGTTATTTATTTATTTAGCATTTTCTGTTCTTAATCCTTTATTGTATTTGATAGACACCTTTTTCCTACTTTGTTTTAACCTTTTAAATTTACTAATTTAGCAATTTCAGTTAGCATTAGTTACATCTTTTTTGGTTGCCAGTTGTGTAAATCTGACTTTAACTTAGCCCCACACACAGAATTTATTGCCTCTTATGACTGAAATGCCCTGGGTTGCTCTGGCTTGGACGTATTTCAGTCCACTCGTCAGGTGGTGTCTTCAGCTCTGCTTTCTCCGTGTGTTGATGGTGTTCACTCATCAGCCTCTTCCACAGGAGGTGGTTTCTGATAGCCCCCAGCTTCCATGACCTCAGTGGTTCACAGTGCCAGGTGAAAAGTGAGACCCTCTACCCCTGGAGCTGTGACGTCAGCAGCTGCCTGGAAGGCCTGGTTGGCGGCCTGAGTCCTGGTCGTCCCGGCCAGCTGGCAGGGAGGCACAATGACGGGCAGTCCTGGCACAAGCCCACGGGGTGGATGAGGAGCTGCTGGACACAGAGAAATGGGGTGTCCACTCAGACCTGACAGGAGCATGTGGGTGTTTCTATACTTGAGTCTCCTGTTTTTCTTTGATTTTTCTCCTGTTGCTTCAAAGCTTAGAAAATTGTCAGTTTTCAAAGATGTTACGCCTGTACAATTCTGTTTTACGCTGGATGTGCTGTTGTTTGATATTTCTGTTCTCCGCTCAGTCCTCCTGGAGTTGATCTGAAGTGTGAACGCGGGCGAGATATACAGAGCTGGCTCTTGACTCAGATCCCCGGCTTCACAGCACGGCCCGGCCTGCAGCAGCTGAGACATTGAGCGAAGTAGGACGTCTTCCTGTGCCTCCGTTTTCTCATCACAGAGACTCTGGATAAAAGTAGTTCTCACTAGTGAAGTAATGCTCAGAGTTCAGTGAGAAAATGCATGTAATACTGTTAGCAGAGAGCCGAGCGGAGCGTTGGCCCTGGTGAATGTAGCTGCTGTTATTACTGCTGTTTGCGGTATTGCCTCTCCCTCCACCCGTCCCGTCACAGCTGTCGTGTCAAGAGCAGAGCTCTGCTTCTTTCCTCCCTTTTGTCTTGCCCTCATGCTGACTTCATCACTTGCATGTTCTTGGCAAAAATTATCCTTAATTTTAGGCAATTCGGTCAGACTATGAAGAAACATTTACAGAAAGCTTAACTCTGCATGCCTTCTTTGAGACAGAGGTCCAGTTTTACAAGTCAAGTAAGTACTGTGATAGTCAACTTTGCTCTCTTTACATCAGGTGCAATACTTTAAAAAGGCAGAGTCAGGGGGTAATGTGTACAAAAGGGATTCATTGTTGTGAGACAGGTCCTTCGAGAATATACTGAAGGGACCAAATTTAATACAGCTTTTCTAATTTTTATGTAATCTTATATATATAAATTTATATAAATAATACATTTATTTTGTAAAAAATGTACAGAAGGAAGCATAGAAAAATCTTTTGTAATCCCATCTCCTAGAGATGCCTTGGGGTATCTCCTTGCAGACTGCTTTTGTTTTATACACATACACATACGTTGTGATATAACTTAAGATGTTTCACTTAAGTAGTCATAAGTGGGAGAGGTGTTTTTTTTTTAACTTACTTGTTTTAACTTCCCTACAAGAAATGTACATGCGTTTTTCTTAAGCCCAGGCAACCAGAACCCTGGAGAAACTGGTCGAGCCTGCTTTCTGTCTGATCTGTGGGAGGGCAGCTGGAGGTGTGGTAAGGCTTCAGCTTCCTTGTTATCTTCACAGGACATTAACCAGGGATTGAGGAAAATGGACCATGATGGGATTAGCTGATGTAATTATGAAAAGTGAGAATGTGTTTTCTCTGCAAGAGGGATTTTCAACAGTAAGGTGAACTTTAGGTGTTAGCTGACAACCACGTGGAGAGCAGCTGGAGGGAAGTTCAGGAAGTGGTCCTGGGAGAACCTGGGAGCAAGGATGCTGTTGTTTGACAGCCTTTATGGAAACGTTTGCCTTGACTGTGGGCACTTGAGTCTCAGAGTAACCAGGTCAGAGTCAGAAGTGCCTCTTGGAATCTGGCTGTGGTCCCCTCGCTGGTGCCCTGACTTCTCCAGGGACACACAGGATTGCCCTTCTCCTTCCCTTCAAGGTAGATGTTTTCAGTTAATTGTCCTTGGCCAGTGAAATACGTGCAGAACCTTGAAAAGGCTTGCTTGATTCTCCACGCCCCCTTTCCCTGCACTGCCGGTGATGATGGAGCAGGCGCTGGAGGCTCCACCAGCCCAGGTCCCCGGTGAAGACGGCGTGGAGCAGAGCTCCGACTCACCCACACGGCTCCGAAGCATAATCAAGAAAGAAGCCGGTGCGATTTTAAGCCTGTGAGATTCGGGCCATTATTTGTTACTGCAGTAAGACGTAGCCCCCTCTTGATTGATTTGTGGCCTTGGCCCTTGTCCTCACCTGCAGAACCAGTTCACCTGTTCCTGGGCCCAGGTGGAACTGTAATACTGCTTCTATTAGGGTGGCAATCCTCTCCTCCTAGCTTATTGAGAACAGGTTCATTTTGGTGTATGAAATATACTGATGACCTCCTATTTTTTCATATGTCATGAAACCTTGAAAGTCAAAATAGAGTTAGAAAGATAGATAATAGATGTTCTGCAGGGTGGTGAGGGCAGATCCAGTCCCAGAAAACTACCCAGTGTTAGGTTTGCGCTGGGCCTTCCTGCCTCGGGCTCCAGCAGTCTGGTGGGTCGAAGGGGAGTAAAAATCTCTCTTCTCTACCCGTCTTACATTCTCAGCTGGGCCTCTTAACTAAAAGACAGATGAGCAAGAGCAAAGCTTACTGCACATTTATTTAATATAAGTGTTACATGACACGAGAGCCTTCGTGAGGAAATGAGCCGTGAAGGAGTGGTTAAGCCTGAGTGTTTCGTGCTGGGTTTGATGCCGACTGGGAAGTGGTGGGAACGTGACAGGACGGAAGGGCTGTGGCTGAGTGCAGGGAACTGGGGGAGCTTCGCAAGCCTCGTCCGTTCAGTCCTCTCACGCCTCCATCTTCGGAGATGGTGGTGCTCCTTCCCTCGGGGTACAGGGAGGCCACCTCTCACCTGAGGGTCTAACGACCTGCTTCGGGGGGAAGGATGAGGGCAAGGTCCGAGCCCTTCCCACTCCTGCCGTTTCTCAGATTCCTTCAGGGTAAAATATCCAGCGTGCCAGCGTGTGCATATGTTGGGGAAGTGTGTCCTGAACCCCATCAGGGTGATGACCTAACAGGTAGCTAGTGCCCGGACGCACAGCCAAAGGCTTCCCACCTTCCTCACCAGGTCCTGGGGCTGGCCCTGTGGAGCCTGACGTCCTTAGGTCCATCTGATCTGGGAAGTCAACCAGTTACCCCTGGTAAATACCGCGTGTGGGAAAGGTTTCACCGCTTCTCCAAACCGGGCGCACGGCAGGCAGGCTCCTCTCCCGGATGGCAGCTTGTGACCCAGTGTGACCGCTGGGGCCCGGCGCCGGCGTCCTCAGCTCCCAGTGGTCGTCGGCTCGGTGCCTGGCCCCCGAGGGTTTTGAAGGCCGCCTCTTCCCCACGAGGCCAGACGGTGCTTCCGTGCACCACTGACCCACAGTGCTGCAAATGACGCTGCACCCATCCTGCGTAGGAAGAGTGCCTTTCGCTGAGGGGCAGCTGTAGCCACAGTTTAATATGCTGCCCTCACCCCAAGCAAAACACGTTTCACTCGTGAAACCACCTGTGTAGACTCTGCAAAACCATTTTCCATTAGTATACAGCTGATGTTGAGTTTTTAAAAATTGGAGTATAGTTGATTTACAGTGTTGTTAGTTTCAGGTGTACAGCAAAGTGATTCAGTTCTCTCTCTATATATTTTTTCAGATTCTTTTCCATTATGAGTTTTCTTACTTTTAAATGCCTTAACAAAATTACAAAGCCATCGTGACCTCTCAGTGACTGGTATGTTCTGTTTTGGTAACACAGGTCGTTGCTGTGGCTGCATCTGAGTGGTGGCCGTGTGTTCATCTGAGTCCGGCAGTTTCTACCGTCCACCTGTCAGTCAGGGGGTTTCTAAGTAGAGAACACCCTCGATGTGCGTGTGCAGGTGTTTGTGTAGGTGTGCGCAGGTGTGGCTGTGAGCCTTTGCTGGCACCTTCCTCTCACGGGCACCAGTGTTCACTTTTGAAAAAGATGTCTTCCTCTGCCTCAGTTTGGGAGCTGTTCAGAGTAATCCTTAGTTTGCTGGGAATCTGAAAGGCTGGCAGTTTGTCCTAGGACTGCTGAAGTAGCAGGAGAAAGGAGAAAAGACAGGAAGGGTTGGTGCTTGGCAAGGAATGACCTTGTGGGCTTAAATGTGCTCCCTTATTAGCAGCTTTCACCCGGGTGGTTTTTCCGGATGCTGAGCGGGTGTCCCAGCATTTTATGTGACCCCACAGCTGGCGATGTGGACATTTAGTCCTGTAGGGCGCTGCCTCGAAGACTTAAACACGCATATGAGATGCCTGTTCACATGCAGATGCTAATTCCCTGGGCCTGGGGTCGCTGATGTTCTGACACTCGGGGTAATTCTGACCGGGCTTTCAGATAGATTCCAGTACTCAGAAGAGAAGGTGCTAGCATTTTATAGCCATTGCTTAACAGTCTGTTAGCCTCAGAACTGTATGCTACAAATCACATTTAACAAGATAAAATGTTTACTGATAAACATGAAATTTAACTATGTTATCATTTTACAGAGTTACCATTTTGATAAAGTTTATCAAATTAAAGAATTTTATCGATAAACCTTTTTAAAATTTACTGAAGTGAAATAATGTAAAGGTATTTTTTATACCTTAGCATGAGCTACAAACTTTCCTTGAACAAGCACCTCCAATCCCCATCAGTTTAAAAAAAAAAAAAAGCACGTACTCCAGTAGATGGCATATTTATTTACATATTATATGCTGCTATACCAATAAAAAGTGTGTACCTTATAGCATAAACACAAAAGAGAAATTGTGAACGCATGCGATGTCAGTGAAATAGTGAAATAAGTAGTAACTTTAAATGTCTTGCCAATCGGATGGACTCACTCCGTCGTTAATGTCTGGAGGCAGAGTGCTCAGAAGGCCCTCTGCTGACTCACAGTTGTCCTTGTAAATCAGTATCTACAACGGTCATCTCGGTAATTTCTTTCTTGATAAATTGAAATGTATGTATGTATGTTTATACATATATACATATTTAATATTTATATAGGTTTAATACACACATGCAGGCCATGTCTTGTCGGATCTGTCTGGATCAGCCTTGTACTTTTGTCACTGGTGAAGAACCCATTCTGACAGTAGGAAAAATGTCAGTCCTACCATTTTCTTGTTTTCCCTTGTGCTTGCATAATTAGTTTTATCTTCACCTTCGTTTTCTTGGCAATGTCTTTTTAAAACTGTCGTCCTCTTTGTGAGGTTGGCTTAGGTAGGCTGGGTGCACACTCAGAAACGCAGCCCTGGGTGTGCGTCCGTGCGCGTACCTAGGACGGCAACAGCGCTGCACGGCTTCCCCTCTTCCTCTGGGGCCTGGCCTGTCATACCTGACCTGGGTAACCTTTCCGAGTTTGGGACCAGAGGGCCCCACTAGAGTTCATATGTTAAATATTGATAACATTTTTGTTTACTTTAACTTCAGATAGTTACAAGGAAAAGTATTTTCTCCCCGCATCCCAGTGGATTGCCTTGTGTACACCTTGGGGCACCTGTGCTAAGCTGCCAGGTCAGTTGGAGGAGGTTACGGGGTCTGCCTGTTGGAGCTCTGATGCGGTCCTCAGACGTGGAGGCTTCCTCTGGTGGTAGTGGCACTCAGTGATTGCCGTGTCCTAGTCAAGACCACAGCTCTCTTTACCTTGTAATGGTAGTGTATTGCTACAGCCTTTGGTCGATGATGGTTTCTGTCCTCTTGAAAAATGACCTCATGTTCAAAATGGTCAGGTGTCTGTGATGTGACTCTGCAGTCTCCCCAGGACCGTCGGTCAGGGTTCCACAGGACAACAGTAAGTTTCAGCCTCATAAATGTAAAGACTCAGATTTCTCTTGACTTTATATAAAGTTTAACTCTACAAATGGCCTCCCTTTTCCAAGTCAATCCCTTGCTCTTACCGAAAATTTTACACAGTGAATCTTGCCTTTCTGGCTTCTGCTGAGGAAATAATCATGCACCGAATATATGCAAAGGGCCTCTCTCCCTGTTGCCGTCCCCCCACCCCACCCCGCATGTCTTCCTGCTGCTCAGGCCTCTCGGGAGCGCCCTCCCTGGGGCACGTGGCAGGAGCTGGGTTTGCTTTCTCAGCACCTGGAGCTGAAGCATTTTCCACTAAATAGGTACAGCTGCTGCCCTGCCTTCACGGCGCACGTAAGCTCCCAAACTGGTTTCATCGGAATCTCCTGGAGGGCTTGCCAAAACACAGATGGTGGGCCCCACCCCAGAATTTCTGATTCACTTGTCTGTGGCAGCCTAAGAATTTGCATTTCTCACAAGTTCCCAGGTGTTTCTGTGTTGGTGAACCTGGGACTAGACTTTGAGAACCACTGGCTGTGGTAACACCAAGTTTCTCATCAGTCTCATTTTTCCAAACTTAACAGAGCATCTTTGGTGAGCTGGGTGCCCTCGAAGCAGAGCCTGAGATGGGGATTCTTGTTTGAGCAGTTTACTGAAAAGGCTCTCAGGAGAGAGGGAGTAGGCGGCATGGGGCCAGCTGGGCCAGACTCAGCACGGGGTCCAGCTTCACCCCTGCGGCAGCAGAGCAATGGGGCAGAGGGCGCAGATCGCCTCCCGGGGCTGCGTGTTTTCCCCTGAGGGATGTTGGGTGGGATTTCGGAGACTGCCTAGCGGAGCAGGTGGGAGGGAACGAGAGAGTGCAGGTGACGTGATTCAAGCTGGGGCACGTGTGGACTTGGGGGCTTGAAAGGAAGGGAACGACTTGGGTTTTGTCTGATCACGAGAACACAGGGTGGGATATGATGCCCAGGCCGCTCTCCTGGCTGAGAATTTCTCACCAACGTTAAAAAGCAATGTGCTACTTAATAGCAGCCACTAATGTGGATGCGGTTTATGGGGCTTGTCCTGTCCAGGCACTGGCCCCAGGGTTGTACTTGCATCGTCTCTAACAGGAAGGAGGGCAGTTTAGAGATTAAGACAGGCTTTGGGGTCTGACTGACCAGGGTCATCCCGGGCTCTGTTCCCAGTTGCTGAGAGATTTGGGACAAACTGCTGAGCACCTCTAAACCACAGTTTCCTCATCTTTGCGGGGGGGATGGTCCTCCATACCCAGCAGGGCTTTAGCATGAGGATTAAGTGAGGTGCTGTGTGTGAAGAACCAACCACAATGAATGCTAATTATTCTTCTCCCCAGTGGACTCTTGCAGCAGTCCTGTCAGTTAGGTACTGATGCCTCTGTTTACACATGAGCAAACTGAGGCTCGGGGAGATTGTGTGACTCACCCAGAGGCTGGCAAGGCGTGTGTCCCATTTTTGGTTAACAGTACTCACGATGGAGTAGAATTGACTCTTGTTTTTACAGGTTGGTAAAATAGTGGCTGAATTCTTTGGCCACCGTTGCCTTTGATGATTCCCTTCACAAAGAATGTTTGCTCCAGAAATGTGTAGAGCAGTGGATCCTTCAGCAAGATGGAAAGAAGTTGAGCTTTAATAAATAGGAACATAGAGCTAAATGCAAATACCGAGTTGCTAAAGCGGAATTTAGGTTTAAAAAGGATTGAAAGTACATTTCAGGTATTTCAGGCTATTGACTGAGATCCAATGAATGGTAAGTTATACTGCAGAAGCACATATGCACAGAAAACTAAACGCTGAGAAATATTTTGAAGGGGAAATCTTAAATGCTAAATATATTAGGGAATATATAATTATAATTTTCTGTTTGTAGCTGTCAAAAAGCCCACCCCAGTTTTCATTCTGAAAGGGAGTACTGGGCAGAAGGGAAGTCTCTTGCTTGTTGAAGGAATTCTAGATAATTAGTGTTTTAGCAGGGAATGCTAACCTCCCCTGGCCCTGGGGGTTTGGAGACACCTGAAAATGTCTTTTCTGCAGGGATCTGTGGCTAAGGAAGCCTCCCCACGTGTTCTCTCTGCATAGAGTGTTTCTGGCACCTCACTGAGCCCATGGTTGTACAGTTACTTACCTGCCTGTCTCCCTGTCCTGAGAGCCTCTCGGGCGTGTGAGCCAAGTGCCAGCGTCGGCTGTCTCTCAGGCTCCAGCATGGTGTCTGGTGCAGGGCAAATGCTCGCTAAGTGTAGGAAGTGCCTCAGGGTCCTCTACTATGTCTTATACATTTTAATTGGGGTGTAAGCCCAGTGTCATTTGCCTATTAATTCTATAGGCTAGCCACCCCAGTACTTTTTGTTAATAATTGCATTGTTGGAAATGACGTAAGTCATCCTGGTAGTAGTTTTGGTAACGCAGAATTTCATTTCTAGCCTTTCAAAGTGTGAAAGAGTCATAAATCAATTTGATAAGAAACTCAGCTGGGTTTTTCCCTCCTATAAGTTGTGTTTATTTTGTGTATTTCTGTGTATCATATAACTTAAAAGAATAATGACGTTTCATTTCTTAACATGGACTCATTGATGGGACATCGTGGTGTTCTCGGCTGTGTATTGAAATAAGTAAGCAGAAAATAAGGTCTCAGTAAGGCCTCTCAATTGAGAAGAGAAAACCGGCAGGTAGGTGTAGTTCAGGTTGACCAGTTGTTCGCATAAAACACAGTGAATGTTTGCCTGTGCTGCTTACTTTCTTCTGTTGCACATGTTCTGGGTTGTAAGTGTAAAGTGTCCCACAACCCAATAAGTAAACAGAAGAGGGACTTCCCTGGTGGCACAGTGGTTAAGAATCCGCCTGCCAATGCAGGGGACACGGGTTCAAGCCCTGGTCCGGGAAGATCCCACATGCCGCGGAGCAACTAAGCCCGTGTGCCACAACTACTGATCCTGCGCTCTAGAGCCCGTGAGCCACAACTGTTGAGCCCGCGTGCCACAACTACCGAAGCCCGCATGCCTAGAGCCCATGCTCTGCAACAAGAGAAGCTACCGCAGTGAGAAGCCCGTGCACCACAACAAAGAGTAGCCCCCGCTTGCTGCAACTAGAGAAAACCCACATGCAGCAACAGACCCAACGCAGCCAATTAATTAATTAATTAATTTAAAAATACTTAAAAAGAAAAAGAAGTAAACAGAATATGTCAGACAGTGGTGAGTACCAGAGATGGAGCTGTGCTGGGCCCTTTCATTTGGAGGCGCTGTGGGGACCCGTGTGGGGTGGAGCCTTGGTCAGAGGGTGTGGGCGGGGCCTTCCAAGCAGTCAGCAGATAGTCAGCTCTCCGCAACTTAGAGACTCATCACCCGGTCTGTAGCTTACCTGAGCCTAACCTTCTCACTTGTCTCGCGTAGAGTGCTGTCTTCTAACTTTTACTGTTCTCTGGAATCACCCTAGTAGGTGGAGACTACACCTCCTTTCTCTGTTCTTTTGTTTGTTGCTTTTTTCTTTTTTAGGTGGATATGACTTCTTCATAATTCTCAATGACCATCTGGTTTTTGTAAAAGTGGTTCAATCTGTACCTCAATGTGGTTGAAATTAATCACTCAAAAGCAGTGTGGTATTCTGGACTGATTTTTTAGGAGCCTGAATCTTTGTGCTGGCTTATAGATAAGTCATGGAAAGGTCTTAGATAAAACTTTGGTGTATGTTGTCTTATGTGAAAATGCTCCCCGACTTCTGAGAAAGTTGTGAAGTTTCCCAGGGATGTTATGAGGACAAGTTAAGTAGAATTCTTTGGTGCTGCTTTGAGCTTCAAAAGCACAAACATCGCCTAAAACCTAGTTCTGAGTTGACCTCCCATAGATGATTCATACCTTCCATATGGTATTGTCTTCCTAATAACCATGCTTTAAAAAATTGAAATGCAACCAAATGTACAGTGCAATGCAACCAAGGATTCTCCAACAATAATTTTTAAAATACTGGTCTCCCTCCCTTTAACTGAGAAGTAAGAGAAAGTTCAGCTAATTTTAGTATGACTATGGTTTTCTGTACAGAACTGCACCATCTTCGTTTCTGTTTTCTCACAGACATCCATTCTTTACTCAACTTTTGTGATACAAATATTATAATTTTGAAAGAATAACCATGGTCAATGCTATCTGCCAACTGATTAAAAGGAAAAAGGGGGGGGAGGGATAAATTAGGAATTTGGGATTAACAGATACACACTCCTATATATAAAATGAATAACCAACAAGGACCTACACTATAGCGCAGGGAACTATACTCAGTATTTTGTAATTACCTAGAAGGGAGAAGAATGTAACTGAATCCCTTTGCTGTATGCCTGAAACTAACACAACATTGTAAATCAATTATATTTCAATAACAAAACAGAACAGAACACCAGTCGGTGATTCCATCTGTGAGCGCTCTGCTTTTCCACTTCAATTCAGTCCAGACAACAATCAGGCACTACCCTCGGGGCTGGGACTGTGCCTGGCGCTGAGATACCGAGGGTTAAGGCACCGTGTGGTACACGCTGCGCCGGGGGTTCGGCAACGTGTGGGGTACCTGAGAATGGGGGCGGGGGCAGAGCAGGGGCACCGGGTACTTGGGCAGGAAGAGCTCCCCACGGACGGTCAGCTCGGCTGTGGCTCGCACGCGGTGAAGCCGGTCCTCGCGTGCGCTCTGGTCCTTCTGTGCCCCCAGGCTGAGCCGTCGGCAGGGCTGCCTCGTGCCCTCATGCTGCTGCCAGTTGAGAACGTTGGGGAGCTCTGCCCTGTGGCCGTCTCTCATCTAACTGAAAACCGTGTCGGTTCCAGGAGCCCCGAGGAGCTCTCTGGTGGGACAGTCCTTTAGGAGGACCATCCAAGGACTCTGGTGAAGATGAGTCAGTGGCGTCCTCGAGGGAGGGCTCCTCACTTTCCTGAAGGAAGTCCGGGCTGGTTAACACGAGCTGTGTTGAGGCGCCGCTTTTCCCGGGCACCAGGCTCTTGTGAGGTGGGAACAAGAGGACGCGCGGGGGGTTCCCTCTACCCATGAGTTTGTGGCTCAGCTTAAACACAGAATTCAGAAGTGAGACATTGCTCGGAAACAAGATACTGGTGGTGCAGAGATGATGGCAGGAAATGGAATTGTTGTGAGGCGATGTGAGGAACTTAGCTGGTAGAAAGAGGAGGACGAATACACAGTTATTTGGATTAAGGAGTCGTGCAGGTCTGTTCACCAGCGAAGGGAAAATATGAATCTGAAGGAATGTGCACCAAGTGGTTAAGGTAGTTGTTTCAGAAGTACAGCATCTCAAGGAATGTTCCTTTTCTACTTACATACTTCTGTAATGTCTGAATTTTACTTAGCGTATATTTACACGACTAGAAGGAAGATTAACAGGGAAAATCGTATATGAATATTTGAGAAAAATTGTAAGATATTTTAACTTAATGCTTTAATGTTGCACCAAATGCGGAGCAATCAGAAATTTAAAACAAAAAAATCTTTGTAATTCTAACGTCAGGCAGTGTATTGATTGGGGTTCTCCCGAGAAACGGAAACAGTAGGACATACTCCTCCCTGCCTCCAGGGTGGAGTAGGGGTCAGGGTCAGTCACCCCGGCCCGCGCAGGAACTCCCTGCTTCGCCTGTCGATTCCGACGCATGAGGAGCCCACGGTAGCCGGGTGGCAGTGTTCATGCCAGTTCAGTGTCTCCAGGTGGAAGCGTTTCTCCCTGTGGAACTAAGACCTCTAGGCCAGCAGAGCATCGGGCTGTGGGAACAGCAAGCAAAAATTTTGCTGGTGGGTCCCCTGGGGTAATAGTGGTGCCATGCCCATTTCCACCCCTTGATTCCCGGACCTGTGTATACCGGCTATGGGAGAATCGGCTCCATGTAATTGGACACCAGATCCATACCCAGTGTCTGTTGCAGTCAGGACAGGACACTGCTCCTTCCGCGATGGAAGTGGTCCAGCGTGATCAGCCTGCCGCCAGGTCGCTGGCTGATGGCCGCGGGGAGGGGTGTGATGTCGGGCTCAGTGCTGATCTCTGCTGCTGGCAGGTGGGGCACTCAGCGGTGGCCGTAGCCAGGTCGGCCTTGGTGAGTGACGTCCACGTCGCCCAGCCCACGTGTCACCTCCATCCCTGCCGCCGTGGCCCCTTTGTTCACGAGCCCACTGGACGATGACGGGTGGATACCGATCCACAGAATGGATCATTCTCTCCACGTGATGACTAAGATCCTCTTCTGCTGAGGTCACCCTTTGGTGAGGTCACCCTTTGGCGAGCATTCACATGGGACACAAACATCTTCACCTTTTTTGCCCATTCATAGAGGTCTAGCCGCATACCTCTTCCCCAGATTTCTTTGTCACCAGGTTTCCAATCACGTTCCTTCTGAGTATCTGACCATGCAGCAAACCAGTGGCCACAGCCCAAGAACTGGTAAACAGTTGCACATCAGGCCATTTCTCCTTCCAAGCAACGGGAACAGCCGGGTGCAGTGCTCCAGGTTCTGCCACTGCGGGGATTTCCGTCACCTTGTCCTTCAGGGGTGGCCACGGAGGGGCTGTGGCTCTGCAGCTGTCCGCTGGGGGGCGGTGTCTGCACATCGGGCAGAACCCAGGCCCCGTCTTCTCTTGCCCGGCCGCTCATCGCGGGGAGCTCCCCGTGAGGCCATAGGTGCGGGCTGGGAGGAGGAGGCAGTGTCGCGGGAGTGGGGGCCGCGGCATTGGGGCCACTTCCTCGTGTGACCTGAGCCTTCCAAGGGCCTGCTCGGGCGGATCACGTATGTACCGCTTCCATTCGATGGTGGAGTGCTGCTCTGCACGCCCGGCTTTATGGCTGATGGATCAGCTAACACCCAGGCCCTGATGGGCAGCTCAGGTCACATGGTGACTTGTTGGTCCGTGGTTAAGCATTCGGTCTGTTTCAGGCCAAGAGCTGTTTCTCAAAAGGAGAGTGGTTGTCTGTGGAGGATGGCAGGGCTTTGCTCCAAAACCCTAAGGGCGTGCACTGACATTCATCCACCAAAGGCTCCAGACAGCAGCCCTCTCTGCCGTTGGTGCTTCAGGCACCACTGGATCTGCCGGATCACGTGACCCGAGCGGAGAACAGCTCCCATGGTGGCCTGACCCGTGAGGAGCCTCCTCTTGTTCTGGGCCCCACTCAAAACCGGCAGCTTTTCGGGTCACTAGGTAGATCGGCCAGAGTGTCACACCCGCATTAGGAGCACGTTGCCTCCGAAATCCAAAAGGGGCCCAATCAATTTGACACATAAAATTAACTATCACTGTACATAGAAACTCAATCTGTATGTAACTCTTGAACTAATTACCTAAAAGGTAACATCTCTCAGGTTTTTAAAATTATGAGTGCTTAGGAGGAAACTTTTATTTAGCTCCTAACTCTGAATTGAATTATTATAACATATTCACTCAACTCCCATCAGCTCCCCACCCTCCTGCCAGGTGTTATGTCATGATCCACGTGCTAGATGTTTTTTCTTGGGTGGTAAATGTATTTAAGTTTTGCAGGATATTGCACTTAGGAGTGACTAGGCTGTATTTGCTTAGCACTTGACCAAATAGAATCCAATGTGTCAAAATATTAGAGCTGGAAGTATCTTTAGAAATGGTCTAGGCCAATTTACTTTTTCAGACAAAATGAAGATGCAGGGTGTTAGAGACCAGAGTTGAACTTGGGTTTTCTGTTGTCAGTGAGAAGGGCTTCTCAGTTCTGGCTCTGCCCTGCTTCCTTGGATCTGAGAGGCATGCTTTAGGCTGGGCTGAGAGTCAGCTTGTTGGGAGATGAGCTGAGGTTCTATCTTCAGTTGGTAGCCTGGCAAACTTGGCTACCGATCAAAGGTGGTGACTGAGAGGTAGCGATTTTAAAGAGCAGGATGTTGAGAATCCTGCTATCTTAACTGCTCTGAGAATTGTAGAGGAGCATCTGGAAAATTAATCTACTAGATTAAATGTAAACGACTAAAGTACACACCTGGTTGACAAGATTACTATAATATTTAATATATAAATTTTAAATTCAAATAGCCAAGTTAACTACTTTAATAATTGAATTTCCCTGTAGCAAATTTAGTGGCAGTTTATCACTAGGTAGATGCTTAAGAGCTTAAGATCAGCGTTTTTGTTTTGTTTTGTTTTGTTTTTTTGAGGCCATAGCATCACTGATACTATTTAATTTTGATCTGTCATCTTGGAGTTGTATGGATGGTGATATGGAGGTCCTCTAGTTCTAATCCAGAAGCACCCCCAGACACACACAACTGGTTAGGTGAGTTGCTTCCAGGTACCCTTGGCAGTTGGCTGTCCGGCCTCTTTTTTTTTTTTTTTTTTTTTTGCGGTTCGCGGGCCTCTCACTGTTGTGGCCTCTCCCGTTGCGGAGCACGGGCTCCAGACGCGCAGGCTCAGCGGCCAGGGCTCACGGGCCCAGCCGCTCCGCGGCACGTGGGATCTTCCCGGACCGGGGCACGAACCCGCGTCCCCTGCATCGGCAGGCGGACTCTTGACCACCGCGCCACCGGGGAAGCCCCAGCCTCTTTTTTAAACCCTTTCCAGTGTTCCAGGTGCCTTTTGAAGACAGCCCCTTCCATTGATTGTCTGTGCTCCTTGTTAGAAAGTTCTCTTTCACAGTAAACATTGGGCTTATAACTTGCGCTTATGTCTCCTGGTTCTGCCCCAAGATTCTTTTCTAGTTTTCTCAATATTTTTCATAGCTCATTTTGGATAGTCAAAAATTCTAGGCCAGAGATCTCAGCTTTCTAATTAAGAAACAAATTGAGCATCCTTCACAAATACAGTAGTTTTCCCAGGGTGACTAGGTGTTTTCCTCCCCCGCCCACCCCACATAGGGTCGTGAAATGATTCTGCCCTACTTCCCTTTGTATTGATAAGTAGGAAAACACACTGGACTAGGAATGGGAGTACCTGGTTCCCGGCCCCTGCTCTGCCTCTTGCTAGTTGGGTACTTTGGGCAAGTGAACCTCCCTGAACCTCAGTTTCCTTTTCTGTAAAGTGAAGATGATAATGCCTGCTCCAGGCACCAGGCCCTTTTGAGAATCAGATGTTTTTGTAGTCTGTCCATTTCCTTACAGATATAGGAGGTTAACTCCCTTGTTTTAGATGGAACATTTTGAATTATAAATTTGATTTAGCAGGGGCTTAGATAACAAGTTATGATTAAAAAAGGATAGATGATGCTTTCTTGGAAGTCTAAACCCCATGAATGTGGTGGGTTGACGATTCAGCTTATGCTTTTCTGTTTTTATTTTAGAGACCGGGAAGAGATTTGAAGAAATAAAATGTATGAGTTATATTGTGGAAGCTAACATATTTGTTGGCTTAAATTAACACTGCATACCTCTAGTGCGGTCCATGTGAAGATCTTGGTTTTAGCTGGGATCCTTGCTACCTCCACATTAGAATCAGATCTAAATCCAGGGGGAAAAAGTATCATTTGCTAATAGACAGTAATGACTTTAAGAAATTAATGACTTTTGCTGATTAATGCTTTTTATTCAGAATATTTTAATTTCTAATTTGTTCCTGCCTGATTCTACTCTTTTGGTACTTCAGGAAGTCTGCTTTATTTACAGCTGTTGGTACCTGCGTTCTCTCTGTTTGCTTCCAGTCAGGCTCACCAGACTGGAAGGGTGAACAACACAAAGATGTGCTCTTCCCACTGTGAAAATAGTGGACGTGCGGCCTTTTTCTTTCTTTTCCTTTCCCTTTCCTGTTTAAAATCAAGCACTGAGTCCATTTTTTCACACACTCTTCTTCTCTCTTGCCAACCAGAAACATATTACTTTTTGAGAAATTAATTCCAAAGTATGGGAATTAATACCCATACAGTGGGGTTGTTTCACATTCAGGGTTTTGGGGGGAAGAAATAAAAATGTGTAAAAGGAATAGTAATACAGTGTTTCCTTTGAACTTGGTGCATGTGGCACCGGTTTTGAACTTTTTGTGTATGTGTGTGAATCATGTTTTACAAGAAATGTTTAGTTCTGTATGATAGCCAGTGATAAAATCTTACATCCTCCTTTAATGTTGTTTGAAACTTCAAAAGAAATGACTGAAAATCAATGAAAGCATGTGTAGTATATTTTAATAAGTTTTTAAAAAGTAAATCAAAGCAATTATACTTAGTATGCTTTAATTATGCTTAATATGCTTTTTCAAGTTCCACATATTCCAGCCCCACAAACCATGCCCCCAAATCTGATATGTTTTTATGCCCCCGAATCTGATACGTTTTTATGTCCTTCTTTGAGATACACTGCCTGGCACATTATCTTATGATTTAATGGATTCTAACTAAAATGTAACTTTAAGCTTGAAAAAGAATGCTCTTAATACTCTGTGCATAATGTGTATCACAATGATCTGATACCTATGTAAAGTACACCTATGTTAAAAAGAACAACAGCCTTCATTACCAACAGGATAAAAGCCCAAGTCCCTTTAGCCTTTCTATTGAAAGACACTGTTGGACCTGACTTAATACTTATGAAATTTACAGCAGGGGAACAGGTAATATATTTCCCTTGTTTCTTTCAGAGGAGTACAAGGATCAGTTAAAAAAAGCTGGGACTTGAACACAGGTGCCAATAAGTATCCTCAGAAGTTAATTTGAGTCATTCTAATGACTCAGCAGTAGGGTTGTCTCACTGTGCTTCTAGTTAGCATTTATTAATAACAGATGATGTTGAGCATCTTTTCATATGCTTGTCTGTCATCTATGTATCTTCTTTGGTGAAAGGTCTATGAAATCTTTTACCTTTTTGAGTTCTGAGAGTCAGATCCAAACAAGGTCCGTTACGTGAATCGCATTAGGTTGATATGCCCTTTAAATCTTTTAATCTGTAGGTTCCTCATCTCTGTATTGTTTTCCTTGCTTTAGGAAAACCCAGAACATGAGAAATTCTGTAGGAAAAGTGGATTTTCCTAATTACATCCCCAGGATGTTCTTTAGTCTGTTTTTCTGTCTTCTGTATTTCTTGTAAACTGGTTGTTAAGGTCTAGAGACTTCAAGTTTGATTTTTTTGGGGGGTGGGGGGATGGGTATTGTTTTGGAATTGCTTCATGGATGGCGTCATGCACTTCCATCAGGAGGCATGTAATACATGATTGTCTGCCTTTTTGTGATGTTTACCTTGGTGAGTTAGTTAGGGATTGTCAGTTTGATCCATTCATACTGCAGTCCCATCAACCTTTCACCTACAGCCATTGTTCCATTAGTAGTTGCAAAATGATATCCCAATTTTGTCGTTCCTTCTTTATTTATTAACTGGAATACTTACACCAAGAAAAACTTTGCCTCATCAGCTGTTTGTTTGTTATGGGGTAGTGTTTGTAAATAATGGCAGGGTAAATGCGGGTTTGTTTTTTTTTTCCCTCTGTGTGCCTGTTTTCAGGGCAGAAAGTTCTATACCATTCTCTAAAAGTTAACAGTGAGGATTTTATTTTTTAGGATTGTTGTGAACTCATGGATTTTAGCATACATAAATTTTAAGGTACTTGTCTCAGCGCCTTGCACTTTTTGATGCTCAAATTGTTCTGTCCTCGGTTACTGGGAGCCCTTTCCAGTTGGGTCTAGAGGTCTTTTGGTATCTGTTTTGCCTTGTGGGATACTAAGATGTCCCAGGCTCATCTTGTAATTTGTTGATTTTTTTAATGTCAAAAGCCGTTTACCTACCCAAGTAGCAATGAGCGCACCTAAATCTTGGTTTCTTGGATCTAGACACAGACCTTAGTTTCTAGTACCACCTTCCAATAAAAGGAACCAGGGTTCCATGGAGAAATGTCTTATTCAAGGACTGGAGCAGTAAATACACATGAGTCTGGAGCATCTCGTGGGGTCAGAAAAAAAGGTGGCGCTCAGAAAAGAAAACTAAACACGTACAGTGTCGGGGTTATGTCAAAGGGACGGAGGAACCAACTGAAACTGCTCCCAGTGGCCAAAGCAGGAACAATCTGAGCAGCAAAATACATGAAGTGGTATTGGATTATAACCCAGAATGTAGAGTTAGACGTCTGTTAATTTTATTCGTGTCCATACTGGTAAAATTAATGGAGAGAAGGCAAATCTCCTGAGCAGAAGGGTTGCAAATGATTTACGTAGATGCTCCTCCCGCAAGGAGGTGGAGCATAATTCGCCAGTCGTGACGCGTGGGCTGCCCGTGGTCACTTCCTTCCAAAGAGTACAGGTGAGGAAAGGGGGACGGCAGAGTCAGTTTGCGGTGAAGAAACCGAACGGACGCTGCTTAACCAGGTGACCCGAGCTAACTTCCGCAGCGACAGGTCATGTTGAGAGTGTGTGCCGCTGATGGCATTTCAGCTCTGTGGTCGCCCCCCCAGACTCATAACCGCAGCCTATCATGAGGAAAACGTCACACACAGCCTCACCGGAGGAAACCTACGCGTTCTCCTCAGAGGTGTCAGAGTCGCCGGAAACGAGGAACGTCTGAGAGGCTTTCCGCAGTTGCGGTCAAGAGGAGCCTAAGGAGACGTGATGACTAATGTGGCGCTCGAAATGGGGTCCTGGGACCGATACAGGACACTGCGTTAAAACTAAGGAAATCTGAGTAAAGCATGGGCTTTGGTCAATAATAATATATCCATATTGATTTATTAGTTGTGGCAATATACCATACAAATGTGAGATCTTAATAATAGGGGAAACTAGGTATGGGACATATATGGGACCTCTGTACTATCTGTGCAATTTTTCCGTAAATCTAAGACCATTCTAAAATTTAAAGTCTCTTAGAAATTTAAAGAGTTCTTTACCCTTTGGCAGTAACCCCAGGAGCTGATACTTGTATAGTGCACCATTGTCTTCAAACACATTCTCAGCTCCTTTCTTTGAGTTTCTCCTCTAGTTTCTAGTTAGGCAGGGGATTGTTTTTCATGAGCATTAAGGTCGTATCTAAAGAAACGTGTTGGAGCTAGCACCACAGTTAAAACATAGAACTGGGTGGTGAGGATCGAGCAGAGAGTAATCTTTTCTGCGCTGGCCGAGGTTTTCATCCTTTGTTACTGAACAGCCACAGAGGGGACACCACCCACACTGCAGGAAGCCTTGCCCGTGCCAGGGGGGCAACACCGTGTCTCTGCCCAGACGGGCCCCCCACCCAGCTGATGGGCCTGAGAGGCAGGGAGGGAAGTCTGCTTTGCTGTCTGTGTTCCTGCTGTTGACAGGTGGTGTCATTCACGTGGGTGAAGAGCGCTGGGGGGGAAGAGACCTGTTAGGGATGTGCCAAGTTTGCCAGGCCTGTCTGGCATCCAAGTAGAGATGTTGGACAGGATATAGAGTAAGGGATTGAAGACAAGAACTTGGAAGTCATCGTGCTTAGATGGTTAAACCATGGATTTAAAGCTGAGACTAGATCAGATGACTAGGCAGTCAGAGTAGACTGAAGAGGGCAGGGTCAGGACTGAGCCTGGAGCTCTGCGCCTCTCGGAGGCTGGAAGAGGAAGAGCTGGCAAAGGGGAGACTGAGGAGTACCGGAGGCCGCTGTGTGTGCACCGTCCCCCGACCGCAGTGCGTGTTGGACACTGAGGCCCCCAGCCGCCAGCTGGGTCCCCTGCCCCACTCCCCCGTCCCCGTTCCCGCCAAGCGGCCAGCAGCCCATGACCAATGCCCGGGGTGGCACTGGAGGCCACCCCTGCCTCAGAGCGGGGCCAGCTGTGCCGGAGCCACACACCAGGGCTCCCTGTGGGCCAGGCTGAGGAAGCCGGTCTCCAGCGACACATGTCCTTCCCTTACACCCCAGACCTGTCCTGCCTCGCTCACTGCCTTTGTCCTGGGAGGAACCACAGGGAAAGGCTTCCGTGCGCGGGTCCCCGTCCCAGGCTCTGCTTTCAGGGACCATCACCGAAGACGCCGGTAGAGAAGACTTACCGAGGGGTGAGGCAAGTGCCTTAGTGAGTGTCGGCTGTCATCCTTCTTTTCTGGGCACAGACCTCCCGCCTGGAGCCCGGAGCCCGGAGCCCGGAGCGTGTCCCCCGCGGGATGGGGAGGCCGCGGGCAGAGCTGGGGGAAGTTGGGAGGCGGGAGCGGCAGGCCGGGCCGGGGGCTGGGGACACAGAGGACGCAGTGCTGTCCACGAGAGGTGGCGACATTGCCACAGAGGAAGTGACGTTTGAACTGCGCGTTGAAGGAAATCGTGCGCCAGCTTTAAGGCTTAACTCGAGATCCACGCTGGAGTGGCCCTGGGCCCCCTTTTCGGCTCTGTCGGCTTCAGCCTCCCATTTGGGAGCTCTCCAGGCTCGCCGGCCTGCGGGATATTCGCTTTCGAGCCACAGCAAGTCGGCCCAGAGGAATGGAGAGGAGGACCTCGCGAGTGGTGTGTGACGTGTGCTGAGCTGGTCGGGTCTTTGGGCCGCCAGAGCCCACCAGCTGCCCAGGCTGCCCCCTTCCTCTGCCCGCAGCCCGGCTCCTCAGGGCACGGCTGTACCTCCTGCGCTGCTCGCCCTCGGCGGGCCTGGGGGTGGCTGTGTGGCGGGTGCCTAGAGACGCCTGTCGGGTTCGTAAGACGAGTCTGGGTTCTTCTCGGAGGAAGCCATGAAGGGAGGCCTCGGTGGTGGGCGCACAGCCGGGAACTGACAGACCGTTGTCCGGAAGCGCAGCGGAGGGGCGGCGAGGGGCAGAGAGAAGGAAGAGCCTTGGCCTGTCCCCTCAGAGCCTGGCGCTGAGACGTGTCAAGTAGAAGAGAATGTGAAAGTCTGTGGAGATACGGAAAAGTCCAGAAGCGGCATCTGAAATAATTTTACACGTGTCAGATTGGAAAACATTTTGAAGTCTGGCAGGGTCGAGTACATTAGGGCCGCAGGCGCGGCTGGACTGCTGCCGGGGCGCACACCGTCGGCTCACTCTGGAAGGTGACCGCACCGTGTGGTGGAGGCAGAGCCGCGCCTGCCTCCGGTCCAGCTGTTGCCCCGTGCAGACTCGGGGGAGCCCTGCTCTGGGTCACGGGAGCTGGTGGCAGCGTGGTCATAAGCAGCAGTGCTAGTGCAATAAAAGCGGGAAAGAAAGGGAAGGCGGCCTGAACGTCTGTCAGCAAGCGGGTGAGGTAACAAACCGTGGTGTCGTCACGGAGACGGCGATGAAGCAGTGAGAATGGACGAGTTGGAGCCACGCTTGTCAACAAGGATGAATTTCACAGCCCAATGCTGAGCTAAAGAATACATAGAGGTTTTAAAGCTTGAAAACATGCAGAAAGGCCGGTCGTGTTTAAGCTGGATGGCAGGTACATGGAAGGTTATTATCGTGGTTGCTCTTCTTGGGTGTATGTTTCGTTTTTTCTGTAATATTTAAAATTTTTAAAGAAACACGAAATACTGAAGTGAGGATGCATAAGTGGGTATAAAATGGATGTGAATTAAAAACATGAAATGCCCAGGAAGTGTTTTTTTCCTCAGAGGAGGGAGGGCTGAGGTGTGGGAGGAGCACACGGGGGCTTCCGGTGGTGCCGCTGATATTTTCCTAAGCTGAATGAGGACAATACCTCCGGTGAATTTTTCTTTAAACTGTTATGTCTGCCATAAATATTGTGAAAACTCTTTTTTAAGTTGTTTTAAAGAGGCTATGGAAATATTTCAGCTCCACTTTTTAAATCTGTGAAATGGGAGTTTAGAATAACGGTATACCTCCTCCTAAGATATCTGTGAAGATAAAATAAGCTAATGTATGTGAAAATGACTTTCAGACTCTTGATTATTATTATTATTGCGAAAAGAGAGTGTTCAGATTCCTTGCTGCAGAAATAGGTGAAGCTGGAAATACGTTCATTGTGGGAAAATCAGAAAACGTAGAAGAATTCTGATGAAAATCCCTTTACTTCACCACCGCTAATGTTTCAGTTTATTTCTCTTTAGTATATGATCTTTGTTTTCTTCCGTCAGAAGTAGAGTTTGTGGGTACAGCTGTTCTTCACAATACTTCTGCATCGCGGAAGTCTGACAGCAGGAGTAAGAAAGAAGACGTGAGGCGGCTTCTCCAGGCTCCTCCAGGCGCTCCTTGAGGGCGGGGCGTCCGCTGCATCTGTGTGTGTCCCGCGAGCGGCGCCTTGGTGGTGCTGAGGGATTGATGGCCCCGGGCCAGGTTGGTTGCGGAAACAAATGCCCTGTGCCCTGGACCGGAGCGAGGAGGCTGAGGCTCCGGCCTGGAGCCTGACCTACCTCGAGCGTTCTGCGTGACCTCGTGCTGGCTGCCCCCATCCTCATCTGTGAGACCGCGTGGGCGTGTCAGCTCTCAGTTGGCCAAAGCCAGTAACCGTTGTCTATACCAAGAGTATTTGTGCGCGAAGAAGTGGGAGGTGACGATGGAGAACACGTGCTTTGCCCTGGTGAGGTGCTCTGTAACCTCGGGGAACAGCGTTTATGACTGAACATACTTTCCAGTAAAATTCTGCTTGGGAGATGGCACCTGAGATGGCACCGAGCAGCGTGGAGGTGGGAGTCTCGGGGAGTGCTCACTGCACTGGCTTTGAGATGAGCACAGACCGGAACGTGGCCAGGAGACGAGGCACTGACGGTTGGGTTTCCTACAGACTGTACTTCCGGATGAAGCCCTTCAAAGCATTTTATATATTGCTTTAGTGGAGGGCTCTCGCTGCCACCTAGTAGATGAGAAGACTAGGGACGGTAATTTTGCATTCGTAGCAGGAGACTTGATAGAGTTCTTTTTTTCCTAACTCAGTCCTGCCTGATAATATAAACTCTCCCCAAAAAGAAGAGGTATTATTTTCCAACAAGAAGGTTTGGAAAACATCAGGAAGGAGTGTGTAGCTGTGAGTTTCCTGAGAAGCGTCTTGGGGAGCCAGGACTGCAGAAGTCACCCCCATACGAATTCAGATTCAGGTTTAGAACCACGTAGCGGCACCTTGGTCCCTGGCCCAGGGCTTAGAAAACCACAGACCCATGTTTTCTGAATTCCTTTATTGTCCCTAAACCATTTCCTTCGTGGAGTTCTTATCAGCAAATTGAATTGAATGAATGAATGAAGACTGGATGAAGACTGGATCTGTGAATATGTAAATGAGAGAAATATATTAGATTGTATGGAAATAAAAGCTAAAGTTTCCCTCAAACAGAGTGTTTCAAAAGGCTTAGGAAGAGAAACTCTTGCAACTCACTAATAAAAAAGACAACCCAATTAAAAAGGGGCACAGGATCTGAATAGACATTTCTTCAAAAAAGGTAAACAAATGCCCAGTAAGCACTTGCAAAGATGCTCAAAACCATTAGCCATCAGGGAAATGCAAATCAAAACCACTTCACACCCACTAGGATGACTATAATCGAAAAGACATAATAGCAAGTGTTGGAGAGAATGTGAAGAAACTGGAACCTCATACATGTTGTTGGGAATGTAAATTGGAGCAGCCACTTTGGAAGACAATCTGGCAGTTCCTCAACGTAGAATTATCACTTGACTCAGCAACTCCACTCCTAGGCATATACCCAAGAAAATTAAAACTTATACACAAATGTTCATAGCAATATTATTCATAATAGCCGAAAGGTGGAAACAACCCAGATATTTTTCAACTGAATGGATAAACAAAATGTGGTATATCCCTACAGTGGAATATTATTTGACCATATAAAAAGTAAGTAAGTACTGGCACATGCTCCAACATGGATAAACCTTGAAAACATTATGCTGAGTGAAAGAAGCCAGGCACAGAAGGCCACATGTTGTATGATTGCATTTATATGCAATGTCCAGAATAGGCAAATATGAACAGACAAAAGATCAGTGATTGTCTAGGGCTGAAGGGAGTATTGGAGGCTGATGAAGATGTTCTAAAATTTACTGTGACGGTTGCACATCTCTATAAATGATACAAAAACCATTGAGTTTTACTTTTTAAATGGGTTGTATGGTATGTCAGTTTTGTCTCAGTACAACTGTTGATGCCCCCCCCACCCCACCCCAAATCTCACTTGGACTAGTTTTAACATCTTAGTGTTGAAAGAGAACAGTATAAAGTTCTAAAGAAGTATGGTTAATCGTCCTTCAGGAATGTTTTAATTTAGAAAGATTTGTGGAAGTGCTACTGTGTGCCTGGCGTCGTACCGGGCTTCAGGAATACAGATGCAAGGAAATCGTCAGGCTGGTGAGAACCAGAGATGGTGTGCAGGGCACGAATGCGTGCACCAGAATTGGGTAGGGGGACGTTGCTGTGTGGCTGGTGCTGCTCTAGGGTCCTTTCTCGTCATAGTTTTCACAATAGCTCTAGAAGGATTGCAGCTGTTACCCCCGCTGCAGATGAGGAAAGGGGACCCAAGCGGGTCAACAGGGTGCCCGAGGCCATGCAGCTGGTGAGCGGTGCGGCCGGGGCTGAGCTCTGGACCTCGCGGGACCGTCATGCTGGTGGGCATGAAGCCGTTGTTCACACTGAATTTCTTCCAGCCTCCGTTTCAGGGTGCTTTTGGTTCTGTGTTAAAAGACAACTAAATGTATCTAAAATTCAGTTGGCACTCATTTTGTTTTTCTTGTACAAGTGAAGTTAGTGCTGTTTCGCTTAATAAATTGCAGAATAAGAAGAACTGAGTGGTAATAATCACAGGGGTTTATAACCTGAGCTATTTGTATTTAGCATATATCCAAATTACATCCTTTTAGGGTTGAGGGAAATATTTCTGAACATTGGTGATACTGGTTGTTCACTGCGGCGGTTCCCTGTATGTATCTGTAAAATAGGAATTATATCTGCCAACACCATTTGAAGGGTTCCTGCCTCAAACGATGAACATTCTTGGATGAACTGGTGCCTTAGATTAACTGGCACTAGAGTTTTGTTCTGCCTAAAAATAGTTCTAGAAGTAGGAGGTGAAGTGACTTATTGAGGGCATTAAGAGTACAGCCCAGATAGGCCTTCAGCAGACCTGCCCTGTATTTTTAGTGTAGATTTCTCTACCGTTAATTGTACTCAATAAGTATTTATTGATAAGAATAGCTATAAAATGATAGAAATTTTACATTGGAGAGGGTGACAGGCTGGCATTTGGGGGGAAGAGTCAAAGACCTGGGTCAAAACTTGGCTTAGCCTCCGTCTGTAGAGGAGCACATACTTCAGCTAACATGTTAAATGCTGAAGTTCTTTGGTGCCCAAAGCAAGCAGGAGCCCCATTTTCCTTTAAAAGGGAAGGAAAGCTCTGCCTTAGAATGCCTGGGCAGCTGCTTAGCACCCTGCCACGTCATCTGGGCAACTGAGAACCCAGCTGGCCCCTGCTTGGTAATTCCTCAGCACTCTGGTATGTCCTGACATTGCCAAGCAGACTGGAGGGATTCGCAGAAGAGGAAATAAGCGGCCGGGAGATAAGACGGGCAGCTTTGAATCGCAGACAAGAGCGGAAATGAGAAAAGTAATCCAGGGAAACAACATCGCAGTTTAACTTTATTTTTAAACCAAGGCTCACTGGAAAGATTTCTCTCTCTAATTTAGGGGAGCAACCCGCCTATATTCAGTTATACCGGTTATACTCTTATACTCACAGCAAGGAAGTGTGTGTATGGGGACTGCACTTCTGCTGACGCTGCATCTCAACTGATCAAGAATTACGAAAAGATGACGCTGGGTCTGTGAACTCTTTGTTTCTCCAACAACTACTACTGCGTTGTCATAAAACCAAGAAATTTTTAACGTTAGAAATAACTTTAAAATATTTTTTTGCCTCTGCTCTTTTGTGTTTGTGTCATGCTGCGACTTGCAGGCTGTCTTCATGAAGAAGAGAGGTTTTGTTACTGATAATAACTAAATATGCAATCATGTGTGGCGACGGTTGTTAAAGGAAAAAGGCAGAAGTATAGAAAACGTGACTCACCTCTGTTCTCTGAAATGTGACGCCTTGTCATCAAATATTATTTTATGAGGAAGGTCATAGTAGATGAATATTCACTGTGTTTAACTTAGGAAATAAATGTTCTTATTTGTCATATTCTGCCCTCTTGTAGCCACCCTGAAGTGCATTAGTGATTGTGGGCTTAGGCGATGCAGGTGTCTTTAGGGAGCAAATTGCAGCACATTGTGGGCGGCACTGCTCTGGCCGATTGTTGTTGGGGCCGAAAGAAGTTTATGCAGTTGGCTTTTATTGGCTACTTGGAAATTCTAAATTTTATGACACATTCAGTGCGGTGCATTTAAAGACTTTTATTGTGTTGGTTTTACTATTTTTTTAAATTAGACCAGTAATTTAAATACAGAATTTTTAAAGCTAGACTTTAAAAAAATGAATCTGGATTTGTTGCCCTCCTGTCCGCCTGTTTTGAGTATGTTCACAACTCTGTACTTGCATATAGAGCAGGATATTATGTCTGTTTAGTGAACTGAACTCCGCAGGGACAAAGATTTCCTAACTTTCTATCCTCACAACCTAACAGTTTGTAACAGGCAGTCTGTCAGTATTGGCCCTTGTTAAAATGCCTTTGGGAGTCGAAAGTAACCTACTTGAAGTAGTTTTCAAAGCAGAACTGAATGAACGTCGTAACTTACGCGTGGCCGTTTGGCATGATATGCTCAGCATTCCTGTGTGTCAGTGTTCGGAGGTGAGCACGCCTCTGCCCTTTGCCTCCGGTGGCCCAGCTCAGGGGCAGGAGGGCGCACGTAAACCTGTGGTTATAGCAGGTGGTGTGAGCGTGGCACCTGCAGAGCAGTGACCAGAGCGTGACAGGCAGTCCCAGCGGAGGGACAAAAGCTGGATGGGGCTGCCGGCAGCTGGCAGTGTCCGCATCCGTGGAACTTGCATCCGTTTTGCAGGCAGGCCATTGGCTAGCTTAGATTTGGCCGACAATTGCCAGGTCTCAAAAGATTGCAGCCTTTCAGCCCTTGATGCACAGTTTTAAAAAAGAGCTACAGTATCCTTACATTTTAAGTGGGTAGTAATTTCCTCTTGGACAATTTGAGGGTTTTAGTATGCATCTTGTAACAAATGCTGATACCACCAAATGTGGTGGATCAAGGCTGGGGGGCCTCTCCTAGCTCTCTGGTGACCATGGTACTACTTTGAGAAGGGGCAGGGCTTCTGTGTTGGTCTGTGGTTTGGACGAAGATGAACGTGAGGCGGGAACCTGTGCTCTTTGGAGGTCCCTGACGATCGATCCTTGGCCTCAGCTGCTCGCAGCCAGTATTGTAGAATGTAAGTGGGACCTGGAGACCATACGCACCAGTGCCACGTATTCACGAGGGTTGTTAGCTTATTAGGCACCAAGTCCTGGGAGGAGACGGGATTCGCATCTTATGAGTAGCAGGTGTGCTCTTGCTGGCTAGTGACAGTCCTCATTTGACTGACATACGTCGGTGTGTGTCCACGTACCCATGGCTGCTCTGGCTCCCAGCTGGACTTTGCACTTGCCGAGGGCAGGCCCCGTCTTCTCCACCCCCGTGTTGGTCACGCGGCAGCGCGCAGCGTGGGTCTGATGAGTACGGGCCGAACGAAGGAAACGATCAGCAGCGCGGGCGGGCCAGGTGACCTCCGGAAGCGTTCCCCGTGGGGAGCCCGGCACTGGTTTTGTGCCTCCTGGGACCACTTCATAGCCCTGTGCCCTTACAGGTTTTACTGGGCTCTGTGAGGGCTGATCCCACAGACCACCTACCAGCGGCCACCTTTTACATGAACCAGTGATAGTTGAGAAAGATGAAAATGATTGTCCACGTTCAGGATTTTTCAAATTTAAAAATTAAGTTCTCATACTCATCCGTTTTGAAGCTTATAATTTCTTCGTATTTCCTCTGTGATAAATCCTGAACAGTTTAGATATTTCAACTGTGTATTTTTTCCAAATTGGCATGCTTAGATGCTGAACTACTTGGAAATAATGTAGCCTGGCAAAGGTACAGAAAATTTCACTTTGGGAGAAAATGAGATTAAATAGGCCGCACCCTTTCTTCCATCTGTACCAAGCAAATAGTGCCCTGACTCAGGTACACAGTAGGTTTCGAGGAAATCATTTCCCCGCCGCCCAGGGCCCTCAGGCGAGCGAGCCTGGCACTGTGGAGGCAGGGCCGGGTACGGGTGGGCTCTGGGCCCGCTCTGTGGTCACGGCGACAGGCGCTGCGGCGCTGTGGTTCGTGGTTTGCTCAGGTGCCTGCTGTTTGTCAGGAGGCCACGTCACGTGGGCCTGGTCCCCTGAGGCGCTGCCGTGTGTCCTCTCTGCTGGACTCCCCAGCCCCCATCCTCCCCGGGTCCTTGCCTTTGTCCGTGCGTTCTAGTTAGTTCTGGGTCTGATAACTTCGTAGATGTGATCGCGGCCTACGGGCTCCTCCCCTGCAGTAAGTGTCTTCTTGGTCGTTTCCTAGGTCGTGTTGGTGAGGTGGAACGAGCCGTACCAGAAGCTGGCCACGTGCGACGCGGACGGCGGGATATTCGTGTGGATCCAGTACGAAGGGCGGTGGTCTGTGGAGCTGGTCAACGACCGAGGGGCCCAGGTGAGCGGGCAGGAGGCTCCTCCGGGGAAGGGCGGAGGGCAGATGAATGAAACCGGCACCCTGCTTCTCGTGCTGCCCGCTGAGTACATCGCTGGAGCGAGAGAAGGATCATCCTTCCTTCTCTTCCACTCTGCGGCTGTTGTGAGAACGCGCCAGGTCTTAAGCTTTAATTAAACCTGTGAAGTCGTTTTTCACCACTCAGTGTTGTGATTACCTGTTAAATTCCGATTTAGCGAAGCGCTCCTGGCGTAGCGCTCCTTTGCTGCCCCGTAGAAGGTGTTTTCCCGTGTTGTCATCTTCCTAGTTCTCTCACGGGGAGCTCCACACGACCGTCTCGCAGCCTGCTCCCCGAGCCGAGTTTTTAACACTCCCTTCGGTCAGGTTCCACTTGGCGGGGCCACCTGTTGTCATCGCTCAGCTCTCCCTTTCTGGTACCAATTTGTCGCCGCTCTGAGGAAAACAGTTGCTCCAGGGACGCCCTGCCAAGCTGTGCTATTTTAAAAACCACTTCGTGGGTTCTTGTGGCTGATGGTGTGGCCCTGGCTCTCCCTCCCCGCGAGGGCGGCTGCGTGGAGCTCCTGTCTCGTGTGTTTAAGGACACGGGTCCCGTGCCAAGGATTTGACAGGCCCAAGTGCTGGGGGAACCTTTATTGACAAGGGGTTTCTTAGTCTGTTTGACTCTCTGGGGTGGTTCCCCTGTGACTGCCTTTCTATACATTCCTAAGGAAATGAATTCTCATCCTCTCTCCTCCCACCTGTTGCTTAAATAAGCTACGAGCTCTCCAACTTCGAAAGATGCAGACCGGTGAGGTGACATAAAATTGCAGGGAATGAAGCTCTTACTAGCAGTTACTGTTAGGCTGAGGAACTTTGTAAGATGTCATCACAGAAGGCAAACCTACCTCTGGGTGCAAACAGAACATACTTTTTTGTGTGAGTTTATTTATTTGGTAGGGTCGGTGTAATAATTTTGACTGACTCTGGTAAGGCCTTACCGGTTTCCTATATTCCGCCGTGAGTGGAAAAAGGAAGAGGTGGCGCCTACACTGTGACTACTAACTAACCTTGAAATTGAGCCACAGATGTGGAAACCTCCACGCCCATAAGAAGTTCATGTCGCCTAGAAGGTGGGCGCTGTGGTCCAGAGCATGAGCTCTGGAGTCAGCGTCTCAGTCCATGACGCTTCAGTAGGAGATACTTTACTTCTGTGCCTCAGTTTCCTCATCTGTACACAGGGAGTTTAATGGTACCTGCCTCCACGGATCACTGGGAGGATTACAGAAGATTACATATGGAAGGGAGTTCCCTGGTAGCCCAGTGGTTAGGATTCCAGGCTTTCGCTGCCGTGGCTCCGGTTCAGTCCCTGGTCAGGGAACTGAGATCCTGCAAGCTGCGTGGCACGGCCCCCCCAAAAAACAGATTAAATGTGGAAAATGCTGTGACACTGTCTGCACGTGATGGTTGTCCCCACAAGTGGTGATGGTGCCTGAAGCACTTGCGAGGTGCCAGCACCCGTAGCCGCCGACCACAGGGCGCACCTGCCCTTAAGTCGTCGCCACCAAAGACCAGCTTTAGGCCTTGAGGCAGCAGCTCTTCACAGCTTCCCGTGAAGTGGAGGCTCTTCTGAACTTGCCCATGAGGGTCTTTAAAGTGTCCTTGTTCTCCCGTCCACCAGAGTGTGAAGCCTTTCCCTAGAAAGGCCCAGTGATCACGTGAGACATGTCTTCAGACCTTGGCCGACAAGAGGTCTTACAGAGTGTTACTCTCGCAGAATGGCACTCAGCGCTGGCCTTTTCCAGGTGTCATCCGTCACCTCCGCAGGAACCCTGTTGGGAAGATGTTGTTACTCTCAGTTAATGGAAGAGAAAACCCAGCTCAGGGAGGTTGAGTAACTCACCCAGGGAAGTTAGTTCATGGTTTGTAAAGCCAGAATTTGAACCCGGGTTTGAGTCCAAAACTCTGTCTTGTTCCCAGACGATAAACTGTTTTCTCTTTAGCAGAAATGCATATACTCATAGTACATCCAGAGAGCTCAGGCTTCACTGCCATTGGCGAGTCCGGCCCCCGCAAGCCTGGTGGTGCTGCCACACTGTCTCCTGCTGACGGCAGCTTCTCTGAGTAAGGAGACACCTGTCACCTCCACGTCAGAGCCGTGTGGCCTCCGCCACCGCCATATACCCTCAGCCTTTCTTTTCATTGAGAGTTTGGCGCAAAAAAAAGCTTGTTAGAAACAAGAACGGATGAATTCAGACCTGAAAGTGAATGAGCTTACATGGACCATAGGACATCTGGAAGCACCTAGAATCTCCCAAAAGCCTGTTCCTTTCAGGTTCGACCAGAGTAATCACTGTGTCTTGTGATCTGATCCAGATCTCCATATAGCTTTGCTGTTTGCCACTCTGATTCTACAGACCTCAGAATCCATTGAGCAATTGTTATCGTTAAGCACTTGCATTTGGGGGAGATTTGGCTGCTTTTAATTGTGTTGGAGTCGCGTCTTGTATGAGAAGCGTCACGCACTGGTGGAGGGAGCGGAGGGTCCGTGCACTGGGAGCGGTGTCTGGGGACAGGAGGGACAGTTCTGTGCCTGGAGGAGGAGCATCCTTGAAGGGATAACACTTTAGAAGAGGTGACAGGTGATCTTTGTTATATAGCGTGCCTTTCATTGTCATGAAGTAATCAAACATTTGGCAGAAGCCAAGTGAAGCTTTAACACTCTTTTTTTCAGGAGATGATTATGAGTCCTTTATTTCAAAAATGAGTCTGGAACAGTGCCTGCATTATTTCATAGCATTGGTCACAGGCCAGCTGTGCCAGGCACAGGCCTCAGACCGTCTGAGGAAAGGCTGTCTTGGGCGGCAGGCCATCCAGGCTGCTCCTCAGCTTTGGTCAGTGTGTCGAGAGAGCCCTGACTGTGGGGCAGGAGTGCCACGGCCACCCGCATCGGATAGAACACAGCAGAGGGCTTTCTGCTTATTTCCTTAACAGCACTAGGGACTCAGTTCCCCTGGTTTTGTTTTTCCAATTTTGGTATAGTCTTATCACTTTATGCTAACCTAATTTAATAAACGCAATTAGATCATGTAAACATCCTGTTATTTTTTGTGACTGTAAGATGGGTGGTGCCTTGGAGAAGCGTCTTGTCGCTGGCTATACGCTTTCGCACTCCAGTAAGATGTTTTTCCTTTAGCACAAAGATAAAGGAGTTAAAACCCATGTAAATAAGTAGCATTATCTTTGCAAAATGAAAGGACTTTTACACTTTATTGCAGAATTAATGTGTTGTCTGTAAAAAAAAAAAAAAAAAACTTTTAAGTTCTTAAGAAAAACTAGATAATGTAACTGGTTGAAACGTAAGGTCAGAGAAACCAAGATTCCGAGTTGAAAAACAAACAGCTTTTTCCAGTACCTTCAGACCAGCTGTCGAGGAGCTGTCTCACACACCCATGCCATTGTCATGAGGGGGACGTGCTGACCACTGATAACCTATAACCCCTGCTGGGAAAACAGCAAGAAGTTCATGTCCTTTTGGTGTTTGTTCGTTTGTTTTATTACTACCTGAAGTGTGAAAAGTCCAGTAACGTTACAAATTTCAATGAAGGTGAAAATTTCCAAGTATAAGCAACAGTGAAGATGATAGATAATCAATTTTTTTAAGTTAGAAAAGACTTAAAAGGTAGTACAAACTGAAAAAGTAAATTAAGGCGATAGAAACAGGACCAAATATAACAATAATTAGAATAAATGTAAACGGACTGACTTCACCAATCAAGATGATGCTTGACAGATTACGTTTTTAAAAACATAGCTATATGTTATTAGGAGCCACACCTAAAACTTAAGGACATATACAAGTTTAAAGTAAAAAGGTGAAAAAGATGTATTGAGCAAATATCCAGGAAAAAAGAAAGCTGGAGTAGCAACTGTTACTTTCGGATAAAATAGACTTAAAGATAGAAAGTAATGTTTCGTTTATAGAGTGCTACCACATAATGATAAAAGCTGTAGTTTACCAAGATGATATTTTAAATATGTATGCACTTATTAATAATAGCATCAAAATATATGAAGGAAATTGACAGAACTGAAAGTAAAAACTGATAAATTCATTGATACACCGAGAAGTTTCAACAACAACAAAAATCAGCAAAGATATAGAAGATCTGAGCAACACAGTTAACAAGCTTGACCTAATGGACACTTGTAGTTACTGAATCCACCAAGTAGAGAACATACATTTTTCTCAGACACACACAGAATGTTTACAAAAATTGATCATGTTCTGAGGTTTCGCAGACTTTTTCTGTGAAGGGGCAAGATAGTACCTATTTTAGGCTTTGTGGACTAGGAGTCAAAATTGAGGATATTACGTAAGTACTAGCAAGAAAGCCAAGAAAACCAGAAAACTTTTTGTTGATGAAGTTAAAAAGTTTATTTATGGATGCTAAAATTTTAATTTTATATAATTTCACCTACAACAAAGTATCATTCTTCTCGAAATTTTTTCCTAACCATTTAAAACCATAGTTTGTGGACTGTACAAAAATAGGTGGCAAATAGATTTGGCCCACTGGCCATAGTTTGCCAACCTGTGTTTTAGGGCATTCATAAAACCTAAACAAATTTCCATTGGTAGCTCTCATGATTATGGACCATGATTTCTGAATGGGTTAGAAGTTAATAACAAAAACATAAATTTAAGAAATTGGTGGGAATTCCCTGGCGGTCCAGTGGTTAGGACTCGGCCCTTTCACTGCCGGGGCCCAGGTTCAGTCCCTGGTCAGGGTACTAAGATCCCACAAGCCATGCAGCGTGGCCAGAAAAAAAAGAAAAGAAAAGAAATTGCTGGATATTTGGTCATTTTTTAATGCATTGTTAAATAGTTCATGGGTTAAAGAACAAATTTAATGGACATTTTTAAAATCTGAGCTCTGAATGATAATGGAATCTCTACATATCAAAACTTGTGAGATAGGATTAAAGTGGTGATAAAAGAAAATATATATCCTAGGGTCTTCCCTGGTGGCGCAGTGGTTAAGAATCCGCCTGCCAGTGCAGGGGACACGGGGTCGAGCCCTGCTCCGGGAAGATCCCACATGCCGCAGAGCAACTAAGCCTGTGCGCCACAACTGCTGAGCCTGAGCTCTACAGCCCGCGAGCCACAACTACTGAGTCCACACGCCTAGAGCCCGTGCTCTGCAACAAGAGAAGCCACTGCAGTGAGAAGCCCGCGCACCGCAACGAAGAGTAGCCCCCGCTCGCTGCCACCAGAGAAAGCCCGTGCGCAGCAACGAAGACCCCACGCAGCCAAAGATAAATAAATAAACTAGTTAACTTTTTTTAAAAAGAGAATATATATCCTTAATTTATGTATATTAGAAAGGAATAAAACTCTGATCAAATGAACAACAGAGTAAATCCAGTAAAAGGAGAAAGAAAATATAATTTAAATAAAAGTAGAAATTAATGCAATAGCAAAAAAATGATACAGTAGAGGAGATCAACAAATTCAAAAATTTGTTCTTTGGAAAAAAATTTACGAAGTAGACAAACTGCTGGCAAGCCTTGAGTAAGAGAAGAAAGATAAAACCTAAAATAATTTTATGAATGAAAAGTTGAGCATAACTGTAGATAAGGTAGAGATTACAAGGTAGTCAAAGGTAAATAAAAGATGCCTAGGTAATTCAGTGGGGGAAGAATCATCCTTTTTTTTTTTTTAAATTGAGGTATAATTGACATATAACATACTGGTTTCAGGTGTACAACAAAATTTGTATCTACTGGGAAATGATCACCACGATAAGTCTGTTTGACATCCAAGGAATAGTCTTTTTGAAAAATGGTGCAGAAGCACCTGAATATCTGCATTTAAAATTTAAAAAGTAGAACCTTGATTCTTACCATACACCCTGTGCAAAAATTAAATGAATCATAGACATAAATGTAAAAGCTGTACACTTCTTCTGGAAAGTTTGGGTTTGCCGCCTTGGGTTAGGTAAAGATTTCTTGGATTGGATACAAAAAGCATGAAATGTAAGAGAAAGAACTTGATATTGGACTTCATCAAAATTTAAAACTTACTTTTTGAAAGATATCCTTAAGAAAATGAAAAGGCAAGTTACAGAATGGGAGAAACTATTTGCAGCACATAATCTGATAAAGGATAGTATCTAGAATTTTTACAACACAATAAGGTCGAAAACTTCTATATATCTGTATACATATGTGTACGTGTGTGTGTGTATTTACGTATATAATGAACAGGTGAACGTGAACGGATATACAGACAGATATATATGGCAAGGGATGCGACTAGAAAGGTTCCAAAAGATGATGTGCGTATGATCAATGAGCACATGAAATGATGCTCAGCATATTAGTCATTGGGGAAATGCAAATGAACAGCACAGTGTCCTACCACTACACACCTACTAGAATAGCTAAAATAAAAAAGACTGGCAACACCGAGTGCTGGTGAGGTGTGGACCTACTCACATATATTGCTGATGGGAATGTGAAATGGTTTAGCCACTTTGGCAAAGCTTGGCAATTTCTTATGCATTTAAACATACACTTAGCATGTGACCCAGCAGTTAATTCCATTCCTCGGTATTTACTCAAGAAAAATGAGACCACGTGCCTACAGAAAGTCTTGCACGCGAATACTCATAGCGGTTTTGTAATAAGCCAATACCGGAAACAACCCAAATGCCCAGCCCTTTGGGGAGATGAATAAATTGTGGTATATTTATGCCATGGAATATTACTTATCTATAAAAAGGAATGAACTACTGATGCACACAAGAAATCAGAATACTCCCAAAATTATTATGCTGAGTAGAAGCAGTCATAAACAAAAGTGCACGTACTGTGTGGTTCTATTCATGCGAAATTCCTAGAATAAGCAGCTAGTTACAGAAGTGAGGTCACTGGTTGCCTCAGACCAAGGGTGTAGGGCAGGGAATTGACTGCCAAGGGGAACGTTATTTATTGCACGTAAATTATAGCTCACTAAAGGTGATATTTAAAAGGATAATAAGTACTATTAACAGCTACTTGCCAACAGTTTTGAAAACTTACATGAACTGGACAAATTCCTAAAAAAATATTTTAATAGAACTGACTCAAGAAGAAATAAAAAGAGAAGCTTGACTGCTGCTAACACTCTTAAATAAATTGAAGCAATGATTAAAAATCATCCCCCAAAAAAGTGCAAAGCCAGATGGTTTTACAGGCATGTTCCACCAAACTTTGAAGCAACAGGTCGGCCCAGTTTATACAAATTCTTCCTGGCCATGGAAGAAAAGGGACTACCCTCTAACTCATTCTGAGAGGTCAGCATTAACCCTGATAAATTCAAACGAAGACGTTATAAAAAATGAAATCACAAGTTTGCCTCACTCGTGAATACAGATGTGGAAATCCCAAACACATAATCAACTTCAAATGTATGCGTAAAGGACAATACTTTACCTCAAAGTTGGGCTTCTTCTCGGTATGTAGGGATGGCATAAAACTGGGAAATCCATGGAAGTAATTTGCTGCAGTAATAGATTAAAAGAGGAAAAACATGCGGTCCTTTGAATAAATGCAATAAATGCATTTGATAGAACTCAACACCCAAGTATAAGTAATGTGTTCCGGTTAGAGATTATTTCTCATTTTGATTGCGGGAATGTTGTTAGCAAGACTGAGAAACGTATATAATCAGAAACTGAGAGCTTTACTATCTTGATAAGTGACCACGAGACACTGATGGAGAATCTGGTACTATAAGGGGCAGGACGTAGACCAGTGTCTAAAAGCAAGGATGCTGGAGCCGCACAACCCTTGCCCATTCTTGGCTCTGCCCCTCGCCAGCTCTGTGAGACCGAGGAGAAGTTACTTCTCTCTGCTGTGGGAGGTATTACCATGGGCTTAGTGAATTACCATGTGTGAAGCACTTAGCACCTCCATGCTGGCATATGCTTTTCAAATAATGTGTTTTATGTGTTATTGTTAAAATACATGCAACAACATATTGTATTGTCTCTTTAAGGCCATCTCGATCTTAGCCAAAGGCTAAGGTAATGACTACGTCTAGTCTTTGATAAAAGTGCTTTCCCTTTCAGATTACCAGTTGACTCCTTTTATCTGTGTGTCCCAAAGGTGAGTGATTTCACGTGGAGCCACGATGGGACTCAAGCACTTATTTCGTATCGAGATGGGTTTGTCCTGGTTGGTTCTGTCAGTGGACAAAGACACTGGTCATCTGAGATCAACTTGGAAAGTCAAATCACATGTGGCATATGGACGCCCGATGACCAACAGGTAACGCCTCATGAATGTGATGTGTCATGTTAAAACTACGTGAGCTGAGGGGGAAAAGCGTTACGTACTAACGCGGTGGGGCGGGGGTGGGGTGGGGTGGGGGAGAGCTGGCTCAAAGGCTGGTAAAGAGTGACAAAGGGAAAGAACACTGAGCTTGTCCAGGTAAAAATTAACACCAAAATTTCATGTGTTAATAGATTGGGGCAATGACATTCCCCACCAATACTGTAAATACTGAGTTAACAGTTTAATTATAGAAAATACTCATACAAATTTACTTTAAAATCTACATAAATAACCAATTGATAAATGGATAATGGACATAAATCGTTCACAAAAGAAGTTCAACTGGTCAGTAATCATGGTGGGAAAGTATGTACTCTCAGGGAAAAAATGCGAAATAGCCCAGTGAGAGGGTATATTTTCACTTATTAACAAAGAAAATGATACCGATGATTTTATTGATCATTTGTAACGGTTTAATCAAATAAGTATTTTCATTCATTGCTGATAATACTATGCATTCGATCTTTGGGGTGGCAAAGATTTGATACAGTTTTTAAAGCAAGTCTTAAAAATTATCATCTGCTTTGACCTGGTAATATGCTTTAGGAATTTATCTAAAAGAGACAAAATGGGAAGAAAATAAAAGTTGTCGTTAAAGCATTATTTATGATAGTAAAAATTTGGCAACAGCCTACTAGTACGAAAATAGAAGACTGGTTAAGTAGACTGTGGTATAACCACTTAAAGGATCATACAGTAAGTAGTTCAATAAATTAGAGATCGTGGTTATAAAGATGACGTAATAATCTGAGAGAGCTCTTATGATATAATGTTAAGGGGAAAAACCAGGATACGAAATGGTGTATGTGGTGTGATTACCACATCATAAAACAACCGAAGGACACTACCCACGTTGTCAAAAGGACTGGAAGGAAATTAATCAAAATGCCGCATGTAGGTGGTTATTTTATGGTGAGCCTCTGGGTCATTTTTAAAACCTAATTTCAGGTTTTTCTTTAAGGCGCCTATTTTACGTTCATGATAAAATGATGTGTAATAACCTACTAAAACTATATATTGATAATTCATTTTTTAATATAAGGGTTGACTAGTTAAAACCTTTGTAAATGTAAAACTTGTGTTTTCCAAGTACAGGAGAATCCATAAAATGCCAGAACATTTTATACTCGAGATTTCAGTTTAATTTTGGTAAAATCGAACAGTAAAATATGAAACCATAACTTTTGGGGGAACCTTTTTTATTTTTCTTTTTTTTAATGAATTGCTTACTTCTTGTCACTATATATTTCATGTTTCCATTTTTTTTCAAGTAAAAATGCTCAATATTTTTTTCTCTTCTCAAAATTAGTATTATGAGAATTACAAAGAGGTAGTGGTCTCAACTCTTGAGTTTCTTCCCTCCCCATCCCCCAAAGGCATCTTAGTATCCAATAGCACATGTGTGTTTCTGTGTGAAGCACTTGGATTTATTTATTACAGCATTTTACTTTTGTAGGATTTCACTGCCCCTGCAGTCTGCTCAGAGATGCGTGCCGTGGCCCAGTGAGTGACCTTGCACACACACTTAACCTCTCCCTGCTTCAGTTTCCTCCTCTGTGACATGGGGTGTGAATTATTTCCTGCCTAATTCCCAGGGCTTTTGTAACGATCAGATGAGGGAACAGATGCGAAAGCAGTTAAGAATGTGTCAGAGGAGGTCTCGGCTTCACATTCTTCCCTCACCCGGAGTGATGGAACCGTGAGGCTCATGTCACGGTCCCCCCTGAGCTGTGCTGGCCAGTGTCCCCAGCAGACTGACTGCACACCTGGAGTGTGACAGGCATGGGACCCAGAGAGGCTGGGGACACGGTGTGTGAGATGCAGTACCTGCCTTTGAGGGCCTTGGGCCACGGGAGGAGGCAGGCCCACAAGCACCTTGTGCTGCGTCCAACATGGTTGCCCAGGTGGCAGACAGCATGGTGTCGAGTGGGGAACGGAAGCGAGGTGGGCTGCAGCTTCGACTGGGTTCCCTAGGCCTGTCGGCAGGACCCCAAAGCAGCTTTGCAGATGGTTGGACTCCTGGCCCACACCTCTGTCTGGATGGCTGTTTTTATAGTTCTGTATTGAGGGCCAGCAGGTGGGATTTCATTTGAGGAAAGTGCTCCATTGCCTTTAAAAAAAAAGATTACAGACCTTGGAGGAATTTAACACAGGGAAGAGGTGTGTGGGACACTCTGTGGGTCGTGTTTGAACTGAGACATTCCTCCCTCCGTCTCTGTCATTCTTCCGTACCTTTTGCTTAGTTTGAAAATTATTGATGAGAAAAGAGTGTGAAGACAGTATGATGTTTGTAATGTAGTTAATGCCCTGAGCTCTGACATTGGGACAGTCTCAGGTGTGGGCTGCAAGAAGCCAGCCACATCTCTTCTCTTCTCCTGGAGAACCTTCTGCCCTTGATGTAGAGAAAAACAGCCTCCAGGACGCCTCCTCACATCTTGAGACAGTTCTGATTGTAATGGGATTTTAGGCTGCTTCCTGTTAACTCTTCAAAATGTAAGCAGTACGTTTTTACAAGCAGTGAGTTTGAAATCTAGACATTTTCCTGTTTGTCATATATTTTCCTCATTTTTTCTGGGGGGTCTGGGTGAACACTGTGCCTCTTCAGACATGAACATTTACAAATATGCATCCAGCTCGCTTTGAGTCTTAGCTGAGTATCAGTTCACTGTCAGAGCCTTTCAGCTGGCTGTGGAGAACTTGAGACGCATTTCCGTTGAGAAAGGTAGAGATGCTGGCACGTGATCCAGCATGTGTCTAGGAGTTAGCACTGCTGTCCCAGGAGGAGAGTGAGCAGCTGGTGGATCCGTGTCCGCAGGAGCAGGACAGAGGAAAAAGCCTCAAACTAACATCTGACGAATTTAGGTTAGATGAAGAAGGATTTTGTGGTTAAAATTCTGAGCACAAGAAGAAAACTCTCCCTCCTTTGCTTTCCGCCCTTCCTGGGAGAACTCCGGGAAGGCGGCTCCCAGAAACATCCCTCTGCGGTGGGGACCAGGGGTTCTGCAGAGGACTTCTCAGGCTGCTGGCCTTGTCCCATTCTTGTCCCAGTTGCCGCTTCTCTGTCACAGCTCCCACGAGAGGCACGTGCATGGTCTGGGTGCGCCAGCCGTGTTTGGATTCGTTTTAAGGGATCTCGGGCGTCAAAGCCATGTGCACGTGAGAGGCACGTTAGCGACTCCTGTTTGCACACAGTCAGTGCAGCCCCTGATCAAACAGGACTCATTCAGTCCCGGCGTTTGCAGCCTCCCTCCCCGAGCCAGTGGTCCTTCCCACTAAACCCAGTCCTGGCCTGCTGGCCTTTCTTGCCACTTCCCCACACTTTCTCCTCCGGTTGCCTGCCCCCTGGGCCCCCGGAGTCTTGGAGCGTCTTCTCTCTGGGCTCCTGCCGCGGGTGCAGGCTGTCCTCCAGGCAGCCCGCAGCTTCCCTGGCTGCTGCCCCGCTGCTCAGCCCCTTCGGCCCCAGGCCGCACGTCCAGGCTTGGTGCTCCCTGGTCGCTGCTGGCCAGATCCGGCCCCTGTTCCAGCCTCGTCTTCCCCGTCCCAGTGCCGCCCTGTGCCTGCTCCTGGAAACCTTCCCCAGCTGCCCTGTGCTGGCGCTGCCACCTCAGGCTCCCCAGCTCTGTGCTGTGCCCATGTCTCCCTCTCGTCCTTCACACCGAGCCCCGGCCGCCCGCAGACCCCGCTGGAATCCCGTGTGGTCCACTCTCTGGTCCGTCCTCATTCCTGCCCTGCCCCTCTCATTGCTGATCGCTTAACGCCCCCGACCGGGAGCTGTGCTTGACTTTCCCTCTTCCTTACCTGCACCCTCTACTTAGTCACTAAACCCTGTTGAGTCCACTTCCTAAATACTTTAGGGCCAGGAATTGATTTATTTGTATTTAAAAGTGGCAGATGACTGTGCTCAGACCAACGTCAATGAAGGTAGGTAAGGCTCCACGTACGCAGAGTTCTGGAGTAGGGCTGGTTGATCTGGGGACTCCAGGTTCTTCCCACAGCTCCTCCTCTGCAGCTTCGTCCCTTGGCTGGTTCCTTCTGTCGTGTCCGGGGGCTGCTTCTGCCAACTGGGTTGCCTTTTTCTTGGTTCATGTCCAGTGAGGGAGTGAGTGGCTCTTCAGCTCTTTGAAGTTACTTGGAGGTTCCCCTTGGCTACCGCATTGGCTTGCACACGGTGTGCGTTCCTCGCGGAGTTGTGTGCGTGTGCCTTCCTGGGGCTGGGGGTGGCCTACGGCCCGGGGAGGAGGGGGCGGAGAGCACCCAGCAGGGCCTGGGGCAGCTCCACTCCCGTTAGTTTTAGATGTGATGTTGGGATGTGAATCTGCTCCCTCTCTGCACAGTCTAACTTCCTCTCTAACTTCCTTTCCTATTTATTTTTACTAATTTTTATTAAAGAGCTGTAGTTTTTAAAAGTCAAATAGTACTACTGGGTTTATAATGACTATTTTTTTAAAAAACACAAAACACAAGCACCTTTCAGTTCCCTGTGCCGTCCCTCCCGCTCCCAGATTCCTGCTCCCTGTGGTCAGCATTTCTGCTTGTGTTTCCCTCCGCATTTCTGAGTTATGGGCTTATGTGCCAGATCTTGATCTTTTTTTGGACTCAGGTATTCTCTGCTGACTTTGCACGTGGGAGATGAGGACTTGGCTCTCTCCGAAGGCCCCCTTCCATGGCTGCCCGCCCCCCACCTCCCATCCTCCCAGGGTGCTCTGTCTTCCCGCTGAAGGCACGACTTGCACGCAGAAGAACCAGGATAGCGTTGCCTTCCTCATGCATTCATTTGCTTTTTCCAGAATTAGCAAAGTTGCTTTGTTTATGTCCTTAGTTTCCTGTGTGCCGATCACAGAGGCGTCCCTCTGCCCTCCCCAAATTGAAAATCTCTTCTGAAATGTTCCACCACCCCAAGCGGTGCATCCGACTCGCTTGTTTCCTGGCGCTGTCCCTCCCTGGGCCCTCAGCCGCCTGCTCCGGCCTGAACCGGTTGCTCTTGGCCTGCAGCACACCTGGCATCCTGAGTACCCGTTCCCTCATCTCCTCCAGTTTCTGGGACGAGCGCCTTCATTTTGTGGTTTGTCCCCTCATTTTGGTGGAACGCGTCTTCAGGGTGTTGTATGTTTCAAGATGCTGTGCTTTGTCTCTCTCGCCTGTTTGGCTGGGACATGGTGGTCATTTTCCAACTTGTCCTTCACCTCCAAGGACTTGTCTTAGTTCTGTGATATTTTCTTTTCTCTTTCTGGAAATCTTATTATTCAGATGATGTTCTTTTAGGTTGATGATTTGATTTTAATATCTTTTCTCTCCCTGTTTCTTTTCTTTGCCTAATCTTGTTTTCTGGTTGATGTCCTGAGCTATATCCTCCAAGTCTTCTTTGACTTTTAAAAAATTAATGCTATCACATTTTTAATTATTAGGAGCTCTTTTTGTTTTGTTTTGTTTCCTGATTGTTCTTTCTTTTAAAAAAATCATTTTATTCTTATCTCATGGAGAACAAAACAACGTGAGGCTTTTTTTTTTTTTTTTTGCGGTACGCGGGCCTCTCACCGCTGCGGCCTCTCCCGTTGCGGAGCCCAGGCTCCGGACGCGCAGGCTCAGCGGCCATGGCTCACGGGCCCAGCCGCTCCGCGGCATGTGGGATCTTCCCGGACCGGGGCGCGAACCCGTGTCCCCTGCATCAGCAGGCGGACTCTCAACCACTGCGCCACCAGGGAAGCCCAATGTGAGGATATTGATTTGAAGTTTTGAAGTATTCTTTTGTATTCTTCATTGTCTTTCTCCTCCAGGTTCTTTCTGGTTTTGTTTTGGCTTCTCTTTTTCATATTAGATGCTTTTCTCAAATGTCTGGTGATCCTTGGTTGTCTGCTTATATTTAAGAGGTGGATGCTAAAAAGTACCTGGAAACCTGTGGAATGGGGTAATGAGTGGACCTGTCCTTCTACTTGGAAGACCCATCTGGACATCAGAGTCTGTCTTTGAGCAATCTTGTTCCTGACCGTGGCAGTGTTGGAGGCTGGCTGCCTGTGGGCCTTACCTGGTGGCTGAAGTGGGCTCGCTTTTAGCATTTAGTTGCTGGGTTTTTCACCCTAGGCCCCTGAGCTGTGTCTGGCCTTCTGTTTAGCCCCTTCACAGAGAGTAAGATGCGTACCCGCCTGCCTGGGTGGGAGAGGAGATGCAGAGGGCTGACCATTCCTTTTCAAGACTTCCAACCAGTCCACTCTGGGAAGGTGACCCTAATCAGCTTACTCTTGTGTTCCCTGATGGAGCTTTGGGCTTCAACTCGCTCTGGTCTACTCTGTCACTTAGCACGTGCCCATGTGCTGTCAGTTTCTAAGTGGTGACTTCTCTGTCTGCTGACCTCTTCTCTCCGCTGACCTCTTCTCTCCAGTTCTCTGTTAGAGTTTCACGCTCATTACCCTTAATTGAATGGGGCCCGGGAAGGTGTTGAGTCCATCACGCGACCCCTCGTACCTCTCGGCTTCTCTCTGACCCCGCTCTCCCCTTCACACCCGCCCTGGCAGACCGGCTGACTCCCTAGGCCACGTGGCTTTCCTGCTTTCTGGTGTGCTGGTCCTTCTGCCCTCGCCCCTTGTCTGTCCAGTCAGTTTCCAGTCACCCTTGGAGGGTCAGCTCAAGCATCACCTCCTCTGTACAGCCTACTCCCTGCCACCTTCCACCACTGCGGACCAGGCAGAGCTAGTTAGACTCTCCCTGGAGTGTTCCAGGAGCGCCTCCCTTATACCAGGAGCACATTTTGTAACATTTTCCACATTGTGTTGTAACTGTTGGTTGCATATTTTCTTTCTTACCAGATGTGAGGGCGGGGGCCGCGCCTCACTGTTCCTGTGCAGCAGTAGTGCAGTCATGCAGTGCGTGCGGGAAGAATGCTTTCTCTAGAAGCGCCGGCCTCCCCCTCCTCTCCGCCTGGTGATGATTAAGTCCTTATCCTCGCCTAAGGAATTGCCATATTTCCTCCCGTCCTCAGGTACCACACAGTCATGAGAGGAATCCTTTGTTTACCCCACATAGGCTGTCCTGGGAGGGCCCAGCATTCGTTTTTCATTCATAACTGTTTCATACAGAAAAATCTAAGTTTTTGGTTTTTCACATCTCCTGTTACTTGTGTGGAATCTTTCATTAGTTAAGGCTGGTTGGATTGAGGGGTGGGGTGGGGCGTTGTTGGTTTTCTCCTTAATTTTTTAGGCTGTGTGGTTATCCCTCCTTTAGAAAGCAGTTTGAGTGAGGATCCTAATAACTGAATTCTTCTTCCTACTCAAATCCAAAAACAGTTTCTGAATATGAATTGTCAGCTTCATCTTGATTCACAGTATAGAAAATTCAACTCAGTGACAATTATTAGCTATTAGGATATATAGTACCAAGAAAATCCACATGGTTTCCTTGGATGAAGGCCTTTGCAAGATTGCATGTTTCCATTTCCTGGCATGGTGTCCCTGCAGTGCTGCCTGAGGACGGCGGGTTAGGATTGAGGACGTCTTACAGACTGCCCCACCCTACGATTTTTTTCCTTTTTTCTTCCTGTGTCCTATCTGGCCCCTCTTTTTCCCTCTCTTCCATCTCTTTTTTACAGTAATGAGAATTTTTTTATCCTGAGCCAACAGACTCTTCAGTGTCAATAGTCTGAAATTCTCCTCTTTCCCCAGTGTGCCTATGACATATATTCATTTTTTTAACTTTAGTTGTAAGTGAATTATGCACCACTGTTACCGTATTGCAGACCTTGGTCTCCATGGTGCAGGGGGTACTTAGCCTCACTAGGACTCTCTCAGCAGTATATGGTGAATAGTTACTAGTTATTCTTCTTGTGCGGGAGCAAAGTCAGGATCGACGATTTCACCAGCTTGGTGACATCATTCCCGATAAAAATTCATGACGAACATCCTGGAAGTACATTCAGGAAGTCTGTAGCCATAGGAGGGACACTTTAAGGCTCTTTTCCCTTAATGAGGCCACAGGTCAATACTTTTAAAAATCATAAAGGCAAATACTTGTTCTTCATAAAATTTGGAAGTACTGATAATCACTTTGTAGAGTTTGTCCAGGCGACGACAGATACAAACTATGATTAAATTATACAGCAGAGGTTATTGTGTGATAATGATGAACTTCAAAAACAGGAGAACGATACTTATACAATAGAAGAGAGAGAAGTAGACCATGAAAACAAATTTTCTGCTCCAGAGGATTTACAGACACAGTCTTACAAGTGAAACCTATTATTTCAATAGATACATACTATGCTTGACCTTCAATTATAATGAATAACCAGTGGTTTCTCCTTTGGAATGTTCTGTTAGGAAACAAACATTTGTCACATAGCTGGAATATTTAAGTGTTTGCTACTGATGTTAATAGTCCTAAAGAAATACAGGTATTCTTCACTTTATATACTAGATTTTAAAATGTAGGTGAACTGAGTTTCTGTAATCATAATTATACTTAAAGTATCCATGTAAGGAAATCTTTCCTATTTAAGAGACTATTCTGTAGAAATTGCCCTCGTTTAGAAGGCAGTTTGGTGTGAAATGGGAATTCTTCATCTAATACATCTTTTTGCTAAATGTCCAGACTTTAGTTTACCACGAGTAGAGGTAATGTTTGTTTATATACTAAAACTTAAAACCTGGTACTAAATACTAAAAGCTTTTTCAAAGGAAGTCTTAAATACTTAAATAGACTTAATATTTTCTTAGGCACTTCAAGCCATGATTTCAAATAAACTAGAAGGGGTCTGGGGTTGGTACGTCTTAAACAGCCCCAAGAGAAGGCTTTCCAATTTTCAAGTCTTAGCACACGCAAATGTGAGTGGGGTGAAATCTTCTCCTCTGGCCTCCATCCTGGTGTGTTGTTTTGTTGTTTTTGTTGTTTTTAACCGAGGAAGAGAGGTTTATTCTTTTTGCTTTTGGATACAAATGGTAGATCCCAAGCCTCCTCTCATCGGCTGAAAGTAAGTTTTTCACAAAATGTGGTCCCTCCTGATCCAGTGTCTGGTGTCTGCTGATGTGATCAGTGATCCACCAGCGTTTTTACAACAACTTTAAATGCAGTGGGTGCCGTGATGTGGACGACAACAACAAGAAAACAACAAGAAAAATCACTAAAAGTACCCTTTGTGTCTCTGTGACATCTGTGAAATGAAAGCTGTTTTTATGTACACGCTTCGTAAGAAACATGACCTTTATTTCTCATTTGGAGTAGACTGGAGTCGGGACTTGAGTGGTGTAGCAGGATCGTTAAAGGGGATATTTCAGTGCAGGATTAATTCATTTAGTTCAAATAATTTTAAAAATAAAAAAATTTAAATCATTACTGTACAGCATCTTTCCAGAGATATGAATTGGTAAAAAAGGAACTGTTATGGTACTAATATACGCTTAAAGCTTTAACACATTAGTCAGTTGAAAAGAGTAATTATTCATTTAATTCTGAAATATAAGGTTATGAAGTACCAACATAGAACTCAAGTAGATTTGCTGACTCCCTCGAAGTATTTTAAGTAATAAATGATTCTGTAGGGTTTTTAAATTTTATAAATTTTAAAACTTTGATTATAAAAAATTCGGTTAACACGTCAAAAATAAATAAAGAACCCAGATATTTTACCACATTTGCTATTTTATCCCTTTATTCTTTTTTTTTCTGTGCTGCATTTAAGGCAAATCCCCGATAGCATGTCCTTTCACCCATACTGATTTCAATGTAAATCTCTTCAAAATGTGGGATTTCCTTCCATAACCACAGTGCTGTCATACCACCTCTTACCTTTACTTTGAAGAAGGTCTTGTCAGATTAAATTAAATGATTTGTTTGGGGCTTGGATTAGCCATGGCTTTAAAGGAGGGCATCTGTTACATCAGGAAGATGGGTGTTCATTCTGAAGTTTTTCTTTGTCTTGCACTGTAAGATAGGAAATGGTTTATAAAGGAAACTTTAAAAAGCAATGGAAATCTTTACTTTCTCAGCTAAAAATGTGATGTTGCCACCATAGTTTTATAAATGAAAAGTAATTTACTGATATTTGACATACAGGAAATGGCTGTCTCATAAATGAGGCCCGATCGTTGATAGAAAAAAAGTCGGACTTAACAAAACCAAAATAAAAAGAGTCACAGTTTGTTATTTGCAAGGAGTTTTTTCTTCACCATAAGAAAATATTCTACTCTGCTGGCTGTGTAAGTGCTGGTTTTTGGAGTGAGTCAGCCGACTGCCCCCCTCAGTGCTTCTCCCACCTCCTCCACTGAGCCTGCATCGAGTCCTTTTAGGTAGTAATTACAGGAACTGTATAGGTCTTAGCTTCCCTGGAAAGACTTGAAAGCCATTGTGCTAACACAGTGAGAGAAGAACATGGAAATCTCTTACACAAGCTCTTGTACTCAAATTATTTATTACTGTTATTATTTTTAATCCACAAACTCACTAGAGTAACAACTCAGTGAACCATTCTTATTCTGAAGACCCTCAGTCGCGAGGGAACTGTAAGTAGGTTAAAGGACCTGTGGAGTAGAGCTCCTGCCTAGCGGCTTGTGGAAACATAGCTTTGAAATCAGATTTAATCTAAACCAGTGGAAAAAGTGATTCTCTTCCCTCTCTTCCCATTAGATTTTCTCATGACTTTTTAGTGGTGCATGTCCTAAAAAAGTACTGTACAAGGGAAGCTCATCTTTATTTAAAGCCTTGAACTGAACATATATAGGAATGCTTTTTGCCAAAGTAGGCAAGGAGGATGTGAGTAACAATTAAGGAAAATAATGGAAACATACTCAGGAAAGGAAAACAGGAGATGGCCTCCCACCCATTATGGCTATCTTTATACTACTATGAATACCATTTAAATTTTTTTGAATTTTGTTTGTACGTGTGTGTTCTGGATATTCTGTTGAGCTCTTCATAGGAGAAAATAGATTTCTTTAGCAAAAACAGGTGAAACTACTGTGTTTGTACTATTTTGTGCTATTTTGGTTGAGTGACATTGGCAATTAAGTCATTTAAAAATTAAATTGCTCTTTGTTTATCTCCAGACTCAGATCATTGTTGGATCACTATATAGCACACTCAGTATAGATAAGTTATAAAATATGCTAAATAGAAAATCTTTCTTAAAATTTACATTTGGCAATTTAGGTTAAGAATGAAAGATGGGAGGCAGTTATTTGTATACAATGGCTGTTATTAAATACACCCTCTAAAGAATATGTTGGGCAGGAGTGATGTTAGCAGAATGGCAGAATAGCAAGCTCTGGACCCTCCTTTCTTCAACAGGCATACCAAATTAAGAATACACAGACCAGTGCCCTTTGTGAGAAATCCAGAAACCAGTTGAGAGGCTTCTTCACCCCAAATGTGTGTGAAACCAGCCACATCAGAATTGGTAGGAAAATTTGAGATACCCTCTTGCCATAATCACTACCCCTGGCAAAGGGCCATGTGATTGGGAGAAAACTCCCAGCTTCTCCCTGGGAAGAGAAGGATTCTGATTTTTTTTCCTGGGTGTAGCCTAAGCCACTGGCTTCTGTCTCACCTGTCTCAAAGGGCTGATTGAACACCGGGGCCACTGAGAACAGAGGTGGCAGTTTGAACTATCACTCAACACAGCCCCTCCTCCTGGCCCAACACAGAGTGAGCTGGTGAAATAAAACCCAGATTCCAGCTTCTACTTTGGGTGGGGGGTTGGGGGGCAGGGAGAGTTGGACCATGTATCCAACGTTCAGATTTTCTGAGGGCTGCCCAAGGGACTGGCTTCTGAATTAGAACACTGACAGGACCCAGCATACTCTATACACCTTGGGGCCACTAAGAACAAAGACAGTGGTTTGGACTAGCAAGATAAATCTCCAGAAACTGACCCTAATGAAATGGAGATATATAATTTACCTGACAGAGAATTCTAAACAGCAGTCAAAAAGATGCTCAGTGAGTTCAAGAGAGCAAAGCATAAACCAAGCAAGGCTCTCAGATGTTTTTTAAAAATTAGAAATTAAGTAGCTGAGGTGTACAACAACTGAAATGAAGAATACACTGGAGGGTTTCAGCAGCAGATTAGATGAAGCAGTGGAAAGAATCAGGAAACTTGAAGATGAGTCATTGGAAATTATCTAGTCAGAGGAGGAAAAAAGAGTGAGAGCATGAAGAAAGCTTGAGGGACTTGTGGGATACCAACACATGGACCAATATATGTATTATGTGAGTCTCAGAAGAAAAGAGAGAGAAAGGGGCAGACTGTTTATTCACAGAAATAGTGGCTGAAAACTTCCCAAATCTAGGGAATGAAATGGACATCCAGACTCAGGGCTCCTCATGGATCCCCAATAAGATGAACTCATAAATCCACACTGAGATACATTGTAATCTAATTGTCAAAAGTCCAAAGGCAAAGAGAATTTTGAAATCAGCAAGAAAAAAGCAACTTGTCTCATGTATGTAAGGAAACCGCCATAACACTTTCAGTCCAGGAGGGGGTGTGACTATATATTCAAAGTGCTGAATGAAAAAAAAAACCTGCCAATTAAGAATGCTATACCTTGCAAAACTGTACTTAAAAAGTGATGGAGAGGTAAAGGCTTTCCCAGACACACAAAAGTTGAGGTAGTTCATCACCACTAGACCTACCTTACAAGAAATGCTAAAGGGAGTTCTTTAAGTTGAGATGAAAGGATGATAAACAACAGTATGAAAGTACAAAACTTGCTAATAAAGGTATAGACAAATACAGACTATTTTGTTACTGTAATGGTGATGGATATATCACTTTTAATAATAATAGTTAAAAGACAACTATTAAAAATAACTGTAATTATAAAACTATGTCAGTGGATGCACAATATAAAAATATATAAATTGTGACATCAGTAACATAAAATGCAGTAGGAGGGGAGAATTAAAAGTAGAGTAACTATAATTTCTTTTATGTAAGCCCCATAGTAACCAAAGAAAATACCTATAGAAGATACGCAAAAGAAAAAGAGAAAGGAATCAAAGCATATGAATACAAAAAAAATCAATGAAACACAAAGGAAGACGGCAAGAGAGGAAAAGAGGGGCAGAAGAACTAAAAGACTGACAGAAAACAGTTAACAAAATGGCAGTAGTAAGTCCTTCCCTATCAATAATTACTCTAAATGTAAATAGATTAAGCTCCCTAATAAAAAGACACAAAGTAGTTGAATGGATGAAAAAAAAACAAGGTACAACTATATGCTGCCTATAGGAGGCTCACTTTAGATTTAAGATCATATATAGGATGAAAGTGAAGGGATGGAAAAAGATATTCCATGCAAATGATAACCAAAGAGAGCAAGGGTGACTATAATTATATCAGACAAAATAGATGTTGAGTCAAGATCTGTCTCAAGAGATAAGGAAAAACATAAAGGCAAAAGGGTCAATTAACCAGTGAGAAATAACAATTATAAATATATATGCATATAACATTAGAGCACCTAAATATATAAAACACTAAATTATTATGTAAAGCAAACATTGACAGAACTGAAAGGAGAAATAGATAGCAATACAGTAATGGTAGGAGACTTCACTACTCCACTCTCAATACTGGATAGAACAACCAGACAGAAAATCCATAGAGAAACAGTGAACTTTAACAACACTGTAAACCAAGTGGACCTAACAGACGTGTTTACTTTTTTAATTATAAATACCATATCAGGTTTATTTTAATAATAATTGTATATATAGTATAGTGTGTCACATACTGTTTGCTATTTTTATGTGAGGAAAGAAACAAAAATGGGTAAAAAGAATTTTTTTTTTTTTTTTACTTTAATGAACTTAATTTTTTTCTTAATTTGTTTTTTAACATAGCAGTGTCTACATGTCAATCCCAAACTCCCAATCTTTCCCCCACCCCCCACCACCCTTTGGTGCTGGTAACCATAAGTTCATTATCTAAGTCTGTGAGTCTGTTTCTGTTTTGTAAATAAGTTCATTTGTATCTTTTTTTTTTTTTTTTCTTTTTCAGTCTTGGCTATTGTAAAGGGTGCTGCAGTGAACACTGAGGTTCATGTATCCTTTCAAACCATGTTTTTCTCCAGAGAATATGCCCAGGAGTGGGATTGCTGGATCGTATGGTAGCTCTATTTTTCGTTTTTTAAGTAGCCTCCATACTGTTCTCCATAGGGGCTGTACCAATTTACATTCCCACCAACAGTGTAGGAGGGTTCCCTTTTCTCCACACCCTCTCCAGCATTTATCATTTGTAGTTTTTTGTTTTTGTTTTTGTTTTTGTTTTTGTTTTTGTTTTTGTTTTGGCGGTATGCGGGCCTCTCACTGTTGTGGCCTCTCCCGTTGCGGAGCACAGGCTCCGGACGCGCAGGCTCAGCGACCATGGCTCACGGGCCCAGCCACTCCGCGGCATGTGGGATCTTCCCGGACTGGGGCACGAACCCGCGTCCCCTGCATCGGCAGGCGGACTCTCAACCACTGCGCCACCAGGGAAGCCCTTACCACAATTTTTTTTTAAAAGATATGTATTTTTAAAAATTGGTAGTCTAAATTATTTTAAAGTCAATTTCTTGTCAGTTTAGTGTTTTATTTTCTTCATAAGCTCATATTAATACCACAGCATGGCAGTGGCCTTGGTTCTGACGCAGAGCCCTTGCAAGAACGGCAGTCTTTGTCCTGATGGCTGCGCTACAGGATTGAGCTTCCCAGGGTTCCCTTTGGCATTCCTAAACCTTGAATGCCTTGCTGCTCTGACAGCCTTACCCTTGGCATTGAATACATCCTGGTGTCATTTTAGAGGGAGGTGATGTGTGTCACTAAGAGTGACAGACACTCTCCTGACTAATTTCTGTGCAGGCCCCACTGAACCCTCTTCTTGACTGGGCCTCAACCTTGGCCTGTCAGACTAGATTCGCATCACAAATGTTTCATTCTCTCTCTCTCTCTGTCTTGAACAAACACTAGCATAGTTTCTGTCCACGCAAGGCTGTGTAGCTAAAGATGACAACTCCAGCCTCCGGATGTTCTTGCCTGGGAAAGCTCGAGGCTGCCACAAGAATTACAGCACCTGAAAGTAGGGCCCCTGTCTCCCAGTCTCTGGACCTTAACTAGCAAAACCCAGATGGCCTAATGACATTGACGGTCCCCACCTCCCACTTTTGGTAAAATTTCCACTTCCCTGGCTCTGCTCTAGGCCCCGCCTCCCTCCTCGCTACTCTCATTCTCCCTTTAAAATGCCCAGTCATGTCTGCACTAGTGGAAGTTGAGTTCAGCTCCTTCTTATTGCAGTAGTGATACTGGGTAAAAATCTGTCCTCACCTCCTTGACTAGGGTTTGGCTTCACTGATCTTTGACACCAGTCACAGGTGCTGTTGGGTCTGCCCTCATCACCGTGTACCCTGACAGCTACCGTTGAGTCAGAAGACTGTCACTCTCCTCAGACCAGGAAATCGTTTCCTCGGAGCCTTTTTGTTGAAGAAGTTTATTAGTAGCCACAGGAGGAAATTACTATTTCCGTATAATGAGAAATATATTTAGATATGTTTCAAAGATTTGGAGCATTTTGAAACAGGAAAGGGTTTGAGAGCTCATCTAATATACCTTTTTTAGATGACAGAAGAGAACAAATACTCAGGAAAGTAAATGATCAATTCGAAGTTACATAATTATTTAGGAGTCAAAATAGAACCAGACCCCTAGCCAGCCAACTCCCAGTTCTGAGTTCTTTGCAAAGGAAAGGATGTTTCCCCAGAAGATTTAAGACTGTCTTCACCAAACAGGTTAAGCAGACTTCAGCGTCACCTAGCACCTCCTTCCCAATCCAAGGACCACGTGGTAAGTGGCCTGGGTGTTTTCACCCCGCTCCAGAGATCTGATATGGAGCTGTGTTCCTGAAACTTTTCTCTCTACCTCATTCCCTGTGTAGTAAATATATTTTAATAGTATATTCACATGGTATATAAGTCTAAATGTTCAAAAGGATATACGATGAAAAGTTCCATTTTCCCCACTATCCTCAAGCCACCCACTTCTGTTCCCCAGAGGTAATTGGTGTTTCCAGTTACCTGTGTATCCTTCTGGAGGTATCCTGTTTTTAAATTAGTCCTCTAGTCATTCTGTCCGTGCCCCCCCCCACCCCCAGAAATCATGTATAGGTGTCTTAAAAGGGTGAATAAACTTTAAAATGGAGCCTGAAAGATTTGGGGAAGAATATTCTAGCAATGGGAATTAACTAACATGAAATTCAGTACCCGAGGCAGATAGAATATCTCCTTCTCTGAAAATCTTTGAACTTAGCATAGTCTCTCATCTTTATGGGTTAGTTTATAAGCAGTTATTCTGCAGTGAGGAGGTGAAATGACTTCAAAATTACGTGTTTAGACCAAAGATACAAATTTTTATTATAGATATTTTGGGTGAGATTTCTTTCCCATACTTATCAGAATAAGTCTTAAAATGTCCGTTTTAGAAATGCGTATTATAGTCAATTGTGAAATTATATTTTATCTTTTTTTTTTGAACCAGGAAATACTCTGTTAATCAACTGAGCAATTCTGTCCTTCACAACTGTCTGATTTCAATGACCATTTCCTTAGTTGCAAAATACTCAAATCTAGCCTTGAAGCACATTTACAAGCTAGTGTTCTGAAACCCAACAGGGAGGTCTTTTCAAAACAAAAGTTTTGCTTTGGTGGCATCTCAGGACAGAAGGTTCCTTCTAAAGAGCAAAGGGACATCATGGCCTGTCCCTTCACTCCTCCCTCCACAGTAGTGCATTTAGACGTTTGCCACCAACGGAGCTGAAGTTACTGCAGGCGTATCTCAGGGATGTTGTGGGCTTGGTTCCAGACCACTGCAATAAAGTGAGTCACACAAATTTTTAGGTTTCCCAGTGCATATAAAAGTGATGTTTACACTATACCGTGGTCTGTTAAGTGTGCAATAGCATTATGTCTAAAAGAGCAATGTACATACCCTAATTTAAAAAGACTTTAAAAAAAAATTAATTTATTTATTCATTTTTATTTTTGGCTGCGTTGGGTCTTCGTTTCTGTGCGGAGGCTTTCTGTAGTTGCGGCGAGCAGGGGCTACTCTTCATCGCGGTGCGCGGGCCTCTCGCTGTCGTGCCCTCTCTTGTTGCGGAGCACAGGCTCCGGACGCACAGGCTCAGTAGTTGTGGCTCACGGGCCCAGTTGCTCCGCGGCATGTGGGATCTTCCCAGACCAGGGCTCGAACCCGTGTCCCCTGCATGAGCAGGCAGATTCTTAACCACTGCACCACCAGGGAAGCCCTAAAAAAGACTTTATTGCTAAAAAATGCTAACCATCATCTGAGTGAGTCGTAACATTTTAAAGGCTGGTGGAGGGCCTTGTCTCCGTGTTGGTGGCTGCTGGGTGTTCAGGCTGGTGGCTGCTAAGGCTGGGGTTCCTGTGGTAGTTCTTAAAGTGAGACAGCAGTGACGTCTGCCCCATCAGTTGACTCTTTCTTTCATGAACCATGTCTCTGTAGCATGCAGTGCTGTTTGACAGCATTCTACGCACAGTAGAACTTCTTTCAAAATCAGAGTCAGTTCTCTCAAACCCTGCTTTATCAACTAAGTTTATGTCATTTTCTAGATCCTTTGTTGCCATTTAAATAATCAGTTAAGTTTGCCATCTTATATGGACATGGTTTGTGATGCCCCAAAATAATTACAATAGTAACCTCAAAGGTCACTGATCACAGATCACTCTAAAAAAATATAATAATGAAAAAGTTTGAAATATTGTGAGAATTACCAAAATATGACACAGATACACAAAGTGAGCAAATCCTGTTGGGAAGCTGGCACTTGCTTGGCACAGGGTGGCCACAGACCTTTAATTTATAAAACACACAGTATCTGCAAAGTATAATAAAAATAAGGCCTACCTGTAGTAGGCATTTGTAATCACTTTGTTATCCTCTCCCCCAGCTTTAAATCACAAAAGCAAATAAATGGGGCAAAGTCAACTCCTTTTGTAGCTAGTTCCAATGCTACTGGTTAAATTCTACTACAAAAAAGGTGAACAGTTATAGAAGCACATATTTTTATAGTTGAAATCTCCTAATATGGTCTTTATTTGAGAATTTAGATGCGTACCAGTCTCCAAAGGTAAAATCACTGGTGATATATGTCATCACTGGTTCTAAAACATAAATCTTTTGAATGATTTGCTGTCTTCTTCCTACCTCCTTTGGTCTGTGGCTTGGTTCGTTTTTAATTGCTGGTGATAATTGTGTTACATTTTAAAATAATTACATCTAAAAATAGTTTAGAATGGAGTACATTTAAATGGAGAGATTATATGTGGATACCACAATTTTTTAAACATTGCAGTGATACTAAACACTGCCCTGCAATGGTGTCCCCTGTCCCTGAGGGACCGCCGTTGAACTGGTGTGGCCTGAGGACTGGCAGGTTTCTACCACCTTCTTTGGTTCTTAGTGTACCCATTACAGAGGGAGCATTGTCCCTGCCCCTCTGTGAAGCCTGCAGTCCAGTAGAGAAAACAGCAGGAAAAATGTGAGACAGAAGTTTATATCATCCATAACTGAAAGTGTTTTGGAGGCCAGTTTTATGGGAGGTTTAGTTTAAAGAAGAAAGGAAAGAAGTTGTTGCTTCATTTGTAGGAAAATTTGGGCAAAGGCCAAAGCTTTGGGCAGAAATTTGTCTGCTAATAGTCACTGAGCATCCGCTCATGACAGGCAGCATGGGAGAACCTGGGGGTGCAGACCTGCCCTCAAGAAGCTCATGGTTTAATGGGAAAGACAGGCATGCAAAATCAGAGTGTTGTGGGAGCCATGGTTAGAGTGAGGTTAATTCTGTGTAGGGGTCCCAAAAGCCTCGTCTGAGCACCCGTAACGTATCAGACACCGTACTGGACACTGGAGATAAAGCCACAGTCTTTGCTGGCAGAGGACCTGCTGTGTGTGTGGGTCAGGGGATGGGTGAGGTTATGAATCTCATCTGGGACATGTTGATTCTGAAGGGCCTGGCCTTCGACACATCCAGGGGTAGGCGGCTGGCAGGCAGTTGGACCTGTGAGTCTGGAGCTTAGGGGGATGGCCTGGGCAGGCAGCCAGCCCTGAATGGGGTCCTTGAGGCTGTGGATGTGACTCTGACCTCCTAGAAAGGGAAGGAGGTCTGGGGCCAAGCCTAAAAGAGGAAACAGAGCCTGGGAAAGAGGAGCTGGCACCATTCTGTCCAGAGCACCAGAATTAGGGAGTGGAAGCCGCAGAGACGGATGCATTTGCCAGTTTGTGTATTTATTATTATTAGACTTTTCTGTCTTGTTCTCTTGAAGTCCTTGGCTCATAGAAGCTTTATCTCATTGGAAGTGATTAGGCATGAAAAGAACTTGGAATAGAGGAGATTTTTGAAAATCTGATTTTATGTCATATCGGTGTTCTTCAGTTATCTGACACACTTGTTCCAAAACAGAGTAACTTCCTCCGTCACTGCTTGACAACCCGACTGTTAGGGTTGCCTTTTCCTTCTCTCTGATCTTAACAGTGCATTATCTCTCAAGAGAGATGTAGTCGGAGTCGATTAATGATGGGGGATTTGGAGGCTGGTTTTTTGTCCTCTTTTGCTTTACTGTGATGTTGAACACTGTAAACTCATTAAGCCACCAGGCCTTTATTCAGGAATTAGATGGTGTCTGTTCTTCTCCAAAATGGAAAAATGTGAGTGTTACTCAAAAGATGCTTCACTTCCTCCTTCCCTTCACAAACCCTGCCATGTGTCATCTGATATGACAGGCCCTGGGGAGATTGCAGCGACCAGAGCAGACATAGTCCACGTCCTCAGAAGCTTACGGTCTAGCGTGGGAGTCAGACAGATCAAGCGATCACACAGCAAGGTGTGAGAATAGTGGTGGTTGTGCCAGTGGAGACTGTGGGAGCCGTAACAGGAGGGCTCTGGGAACTTGTTTGGGGTTGATACGTTTTAATCCTGGGTACTTGAGAAGAATAATTGTTTGCTCTTGCCTGCTGATGAGCTACGTTTAGGAGAAACAAAGTCACAGGTGATGAAATAACCCCTTCATGTACACCATGGTACAGGGCTGCCCTTCAGACATGCTTGAACAAATGGGTGAGGATGTGGAAAGGGGAGAAGAAAAGCCTGCTTCCTGGGATGTTGCTTTACAGTGGGGTTCCCACACGTCTTTTTCTTCTGAAATATGTAAATTGTACATTTCAGTTGAAGTTACAGGGGGTCACGTTCCATATTTATCTTCACTGCAAACTGCTCAGGAAGCATATTCAGTGTCTGCCTCTGCCAGGGCTTCAGTGGCTCTGACCCACTGCTCCAGTGTCTGCCTCTCTCTGCCCATGTCGCATGAGGTCTTTGTGGACATGCTGGTGGATACTGTTTATTTTCTCTGTTGGCAGCCAAGAATTCAGCTTTTTCTAAAATGATTTTTACTGTGTTCCTATCACGTCTTATCTGTTTTTCCTTTAAGCAGCGTTCGATGATGATTCATCACTGGCCTTGGGGGAAAACTGTTTTAGCTTCTTTTTTTTTTTAAGTTTACAATCATTAAAAATGTAGATCATGTTTAAAGGAATATTTGATGGACGATTGGTTTATCTAAAACAGCTCTGTAAATTCTGTGCGCGTATGACTGCTTAAATGAAATACATCTTCCCTTGCAATTAATCTCTCGTAATCATCAGGATAATTGCCTTTTGATCGTCACTGACTTTAATTCACTTTAATTCATGTAACAGTAAACACTTATTGAGTGCCCACTGTACCCAAAGCTCTGTTAGGTGTCAGGGATACAGCTGTGGACGGTCTTGGCCCTCAAGGAGCTCAGTGTCAGAATCTAAAAACCAAAAAGAAGTATGGACCTAAAAGTCTTAAATAACTTTCCCTTTGTATAGATCCTGGTATGGTTCTCACAATGAGTTGTTGGTGGATAGACAGATGTCATTAGACACAGAAGATACAAAGATTTCAATGCTGGCAGATGCAGAAACTGCGGAGCCTAGCACACAAAGCAGGAGATAACACGGTGTACTCCTCAGGGAGGTCCTGCTTCCCAGGCCCCAAGGGTCCCCTCGGGGTCGTCCAGTGGGATGACACGCGTCGGGGGCGGGGGGCTTTGAGCAGCCACGAGCAGCTCCTCTGCTGCTCGGATGGAGGGTGTCCACCGCCGTCCAGTCTCCGCCGCCTGCTTGTGCGTTAGCCCTGGCCGTGTGTCTGCCTGCGGGCCAGGTGACTGGGGGGCCGAAGGAGCGGCCCTCAGCACACAAGGCGTCAGGCCTGTCTCAGCGGCACGCCAGCGGTGCTGGGACTTAGCTCCCAGGATTGTTTTGACAGTTAATGAGGTAAACTGGTTAGAATAGTGCGTAACCCAAAGTAAGCACTTAATGAATGTATTCATACCGTGAATTCATTATAACATTATTACTTAAATACATCAACACCATTATTCGTCTCAGTGAAACAGAACATGAGGCAAACATGCTTACATACACTTAAAGTTTTTCTTTAAGAGATTTTTAGCAATGAACCTCTGCTGCTGCTTTTTTTTTTAAGAAAAATAAGAGATTATTATCCTCTTCTTAGCCCTCCTCCTTCAACCAAAAAAACAAAACAAAGAAAACAACCCACAAAAGGTGAAACAGTGATTTTGCTGGTGTTTGAAAACGTCCACATAACATAATGAATATATTTATTATAGCATTAGTCACATTTCACTAATAGAGGACTAAAATTCTTCCGGTAATAGCCAGCTAAGTTTCCGCCACTTCCTGCTTTGTATATTTCCTCAGTTGCTTACCTGGTCTCTTTCTTTAGTCCTGGTGGACAAGTCAAGGTGGTGAGGTTTGCCAGAAACCACAGACCTTTCTCCCCGTCCATCACGAGTCCTGGTCCTTGGTTGCAGGTGCTGTTTGGCACGGCTGACGGGCAGGTGATCGTCATGGACTGCCATGGCAGGATGCTGGCCCACGTCCTCCTGCACGAGTCAGACGGCATCCTCAGCATGTCTTGGAACTACCCCGCCTTCCTAGTGGAGGACAGCAGCGAGAGTGACACCGACTCGGATGACTACTCCCCGCCCCAAGGTAGCTCGCGGGCTCCGTGGGGACGGGAGTGTGGCAGGAGAGGGAGCCCATCCGCGGGGGAAGGGACGGGCCCGCCGTGTGCACGGCTCCCTAACCTGCTGGGCGGGGTTCTCAATGGAAGTGCAAGGCAGAACTGGCCTAATCTCTGTTCTTGGTTGGACCGTTTTCTCTCTGCCATCCCTTTTTGCAGAATCACTGGTCAGGTTGATGAAGCTCCGTTGGCTTAGGTTTTCCTAGATATAAAACAAGACTTACGGCCGTTTCCATGTCCCTGGGGTGTCATGGGACTTAGCTGCTTAGTGAGAGTAGAGAGGGCTGAAGATGAAAAATGCTGTGCTATTCTTATACCCTAATCTGTGGTGTTTCAAATCCCTAACGTTATTAAAGCCCGTCGCTTTAGTTGTGCGGGGAAAGGCTTAGCTCTGCCCGTGGTGAAGGCCAGTACACGGGGCTGGTATCCATGCCCCTGTCTTTTTTATTTCAGGCAGAAGGTCTGCGCTTTCTCAGTTAGGTGAACCTGCCGCCCTCACCCCCCGCCCCCAAGCCTCACAGGGACGTTAGATTAGAGTAGGTGACGTCGGAGTTTTTTAACATTTGGACCAGTAATGAAAGATTGTTTCAGACCCTTGGTGGGGATAATTTCAGGTTCCAGCTTCCTTCACCCCTTGCAGTGTGTCTTAGCCCCCAGAGCAGAAGCCTTTGGTGTCGACACCGGCCATCACCAATGTCAGCCCTCAGCACTGGCCCACTCAGGGCTCTGGCTCGTCCCCGGTGTCCCATCCCCTGCTCCAACCTCTTTTTTTAAAAGGAGAATATGTTACGAATAGTGGAAGGAAAAGACTCTCCCCGTGGTCACCTGCTGCGGGACTTCCGGGCAGCTGTGCTCACACTGCTGGCTAAGTGCCCTTAATGGGCTAAAGGCACAGGCTGGACAATTTCTACCCTTCCCTGTGACTGTGGGCATGTTCAGCCTGTGAAGGGCTGGTCCAGGGAGAGTATTTTTAACTTTCTCCCCTATCAGCATCTGCCCTCACTGGTATTGGAGTCTTCTCCCTCTTGTCCCAGATGTGATAAAGTGTCATGCTTCCCAGAGACGTACACATATACATAGTCATTCATTCAGTTAGGGAGAAGGCAGTGTTCAGACCAGTAATGAAAGATTGTTTCAGACCCTGTGAAAAAAATGTAGATTGGCGGTAGTGTTTCCGGATTGGTGGGTCTCGGGAGGGAGAGCGTTCTTCGCTCCTGGAAATCCATCACCTAGTGGGGCCCCAGCCTTGAGCGAAGTGCTGATCCTTCCTCCACCTCGTGGTGATGAAGCCAGTGTCTTTCAGCACTGGACTCAGCATCCTTTTAAAACAGAACTTTGCTAGATTGAATGCGTATTTGCTTATCCACATTTATTAGGGGAAGAAACAAGATCCAGAGACCAAGTTGATAAAGCAAGTCCAGAGTAAGTCTAAGAGCAGAACGCAGTTGCTGGCTCCTACTCTAACCTGTTACCCTCTTCAGAAGCAGAGGGCCAGTTTGGAGGATGACTGGGATTTGCCTTTCAGATAGAGCAGGGTGTTTCTCGGTGGCCTAGGGAATCTGAGCACAGAGGTAGGTACCTGCAGCACCTTAAAAGTGAAGCAAAGGAGAGTCATAACTGGGGACCCTCCACAGGCGAGGCTGAGCATGGTGAGCGAGCAGACGTCAGGCTGGCCCGCCCGGTGGGAGGATACAGAGCATCATCCCTCACGGCTCCTTCCTTAGTGCGCAGTCTCCTCGCACGCACAAAGCAGGGCTTCTTTCTGCTGGCTGTGCACTGGGTGTGAGCCACGACCGACCATGGCCTTCTCTCCAGGTGTGGGGTCTCTGCTGGCAACAGCAGGCTCCTGGTGGCCGCTCACTCCCTGCAGTGCTCAGGGTTGAAAGGCAGCTTCTCTGCGCTTTGGACCAGGATTGAGAACACGTTTCCACCCCTCTTCCCACCTTCCTTATACGTTACGCGACGTTCAGATCATTTACGTTTGCCCATCATCAGAAACATGTAAACACGTGACCACAGAGGTTAATAAGCTCTGCACACATATGCTCTCAGCACGGCATACAGAGCCCGGGGAGCCCTGCCTGGTGCGCCCGGGGCTGCGGCCCCCAGCGCCTCTCATTTCAGGGTGCTCCGGGAAGCGCCCCTGATGCTTTGTGTAGTTCCTGAGTGCTGTGCGGCGTTGCCTCACCTGGTAATATCCCAGCCCAGAGTCTGATCTGCACTGTTCGGCCGCTTCGAGGCCCTCCGCAGGATTGCAGCACGCGGGCCTGGATTCCAGTCACGTGCTTGTTGCCTCGTTTTCACTCGGCACTTCTGCCCCCGCAGATGGCCCGGCGGCGTATCCCACCCCCGTGCAGGACGTCAAGCCGCTGCTCACCATCAGCTTCACCTCAGGAGACATCAGCTTGATGAACAACTATGACGACTTGTCTCCTGCTGTCATCCAGTCGGGCCTGAAAGGTACGGATCAGCCCGAGTGGCCAGCCTTCCGAGCTGGGCGTCACAGCCAGGCCTGTTGATCCCCGGCCTCTGCAGTGGCCTCTTCCGGGCTTAATGGAGTCTGTTCACTCCTCTGCTTAGCTGACAAGTCGAGTCCTACCTAGTCTCACCTTGAGGAGGGATTCCTGACAGTCCCCTTCGTCTTCACCTGCCCTTCTCCCCCCACGGCAGGAGTGATCCTCTCGGGTGTGGGCCGCTTGCCTCCAGCCAGCACTGCGGGTTTTGGGCGGCAGCACCTGCCGTGCCTGCGGCAGCAGGTGACACACAAGACAGCCGAGGCCTCGGCGTGAAGGTCAGCAGTCGGGCCGATGCCTTCCCGAGGGACGTTAATGAAATGCTGTCTCAAGGGAAGATAGGCGTCCGTAAGCATTCGCAGTGTTCTGAATTTTGCAACTCAGGGATACCGTTGAGGTTGCGCCTCTGATGAGTTCTTTGGAAAAACAGTGCTCTCTCTTCAGGGTTGAATGGTGCAGTGTAGAAATTCCAGGGCTGTTTCTGGTCCTCGAGATGAAGGGACCTGCTGTAATCTGAATGGGAGCCATTGCGGGGCCCGGCGGTGGGGAGGCAAACCGGAACCTTCAGTTCAGCTTGCTGCTGTCCTTCGAAACTGGCCATCAGACCAGAGAGTCCTGGCCATGTTGCTTCTTGTCTGAATTGTTCAGGAATGCCAGGGCTATGGAGAATCAAGTCCACATACTTAACTGTTGGTTGGCGGGAATGCATCACACCTGCCTGCACACCCCACAAGCACTTGATTCTGTTTCAGGACTCTTGGATATTCTTGGAAACAAGTTAAACTCCCTCTTTTAGGTGTCCCACTTGCTGTTTCAAAACTATGATTGTAAGGAATTATTTAGCCTATAAGTTCCGGAGGGACATGTAGAAGTCCTTCTTTATTATCACAAATGGACCCTTTAGGAGCTGAGTAAGTTTCTTTTCACGATGATGATGAACTTAAATTCCTTGGACTCTTCTGTAAATTCTTTTCTGAATTTTCTGTCTTTCATGGAGCTAAAACAAAAAGATAGCCATCCTAAATTCTCTCATATATTTAGTGATCCAAGATCTACTTTTGTTCTTCTAAAATTCTGTTTTTAAACCTTTTGACCAAGTTTATTAATTTCATCAGTACCCGCCTCTAGTTCTGCCGTCCTGAACTTCGTTCTCTACCAAGTGTCTGATGGGGACTGAAAATATCATAATTACCACTCAGTTCCTTTGTATTCTTTGTAGGGTGAGTTTTTCAAATTTTTCACCATCTTGGAAACTACCTATGGAAACTTTATTTTTTATTCCTTGGATGTATTCTTTTGTGCTCTATCAAACTAAATTATATTGGAGCAACCCTTCTAACACATTCCCACAATGGGCATGAGAGGATTGGGAACATGAAGGTGAGGTGACTTGGGAAGGTGACCCAAAGTACCCCTCCCAAATGTGAAAGTTCTTGACTTGAGCTTTATCCTAAAAATACAGGCAAATTTAGCATTCTTGTGATGACCTAACTAGAAATCTCAGTCTAATCTCAAAATGTTTTCAATCATTTATGCCCTCATGACACAAGATGCTTTTGCACTGTCTTCCCAATTTCAGAAAGTTAGGTGACGTTTCAGTAAATTGGTGTCATCCAGTAGGTGCTGCATGTAGGCAGTTTCTCTCTTCTGTCTTGGTTTCAGAATATTTCAGTCTTACGTGTGGTATGGACAGCAATCGTTTTTTGAAAATTTATTTATTGTTGTCCACCACTTTATGGGATATGTTAGTAAATACTGGGAAGAGGTCGCCAGGTGCTGTCAAAGATGGCTCACTGCAGCTTCTTCCATCTAACCTGTCCCATCACGGACAGGTCGGTCGTTTGACTCGCAAGGTGCAGACGGTCCCTGACTTACTGTTGTTCAACCTGGGGTTTTTCCAACTTTATGACGGTGCAAAAGCGATATGCGTTTGGTAGAAACCGTATTTTGAATGCTGAATTTGGATCTTTTCCCAGGCTAGTGATATGCAGTCCCATCGTCTCTCGTGATGCTGGGCAGCGGCAGCGAGCGCAGCTCCCAGGCAGCCCCGCGATCACGGGGGTCAAAAACCGAGACACTTAAAACCACTCTGTACCCGGACACTTTGTTTTTCACTTTTGGTACAGTATTCAGTTAATTACGTGAGATATTCAACACTTTATTATAAAATAGGCTTTGTGTTAGATGATTTTACCCAACTGTAGGCTAATGTAGGTGTTCTGAGCATGTTTAAGGTGGGTGAGGCTAAGCTATGATGTTCGGAAGGTTAGGTGTATTAAATGCATTTTCAACTTACAATGGGTTTATCCAGACGTAACCCTGTTGTAAGCCAAGGAAGATCTGTAGACCAAAAGGTTCTAGTATTTCTTTTTTACTGTCTCGAAGAAACATCATCAGAGAACTTTTCCAGTGAAGAAAGGTGACTCCTGGTATTCCCCAGCTTGTCACCAACACTGTAATCTGTGTCACGTGCACAAGAACTTACAGTGCTGGACCCCTCATGGTCTCCACGGCCAGCCCTCTTTCCCACCCTTGTCAACTCCATTTTCATTGCAGATTCTTGGGGTTGGGGGGATTTTGCCTTGCTGATGTTTGCTGAGGAAGTTCTGCCTTGAAGAAAAATCTGTTGAGTATCCCAACTTCGGGGAATTCTGTTTATCACACAGTGAACTGTAAATTGGTTCACCTCATTTGGGGTTTTTACCCTTTATTGTGACTTTCCTCTTTCTTGAGGATGTAGCGGGGAGGTGGGGGAAAGGCCATTTCCCCTCTACCCATCTTAGGCTCTCAGACCAGGCCCTGTAAGTTAGACTGACAAAAAAACTGATTGACCAGAGAAAAACACACAGAAATTTAACAACACATGCACTGGGTTTACCTGTGGAAGCACAGAGATGAGTAGCTCAAAGGGTTTAAGATAGCATGTTAACAAAAGAACAATACATTTTTTGGAGAAGTGACGAGACATGGAGAAGACTTGAAGTTTCTAGGACAGCAGATTGTGGGAAGGTAAATATATGGGGGAGCTAACGGAAGATAAGGGCCAGTTAGTAAAGTTTGTTATGCAGATTCCCCTGGTGTTGATAATGGTCTAGAGTTGTCACCAGTGGTTCATTTCTGTCCTTCCTGGTGGGGGATGAGTAGATACCTTCACAGATTTATGTCCTGCTTTTAGGCAAGTAGGGGGAAGGGAGAGAGCTTTTCTTCTATCTGCTTCTTCTCCATTGCCTTCAGCTCTACATAATTCTCATGCCAGTGTGGCATATTTTGGGGTGCACACTCTGTTATCTTTCAAGGAAAAATAATTCAGTCATGAATTCAGACTCTGACCAAGTCAGAGCATCTTTGCAGGAAAGCAAGGGTCCCACCCTCGTGCTGACCGTTTTCCTCTTTCTGATTTCAGAGGTGGTGGCCCAGTGGTGCACGCAGGGAGACCTCCTGGCAGTCGCTGGCATGGAGCGACCGACCCAGCTCGGTGACCTTCCCAATGGCCCTCTTCTGAAGAGTGCCGTGGTCAAGTTCTACAATGTTCGCGGGGAGCACATCTTTACACTGGACACGCTTGTGCAAGTAAGGATGTGTGCCAGACACCCGGCTGTGCCTCTGATGTGTTAGTTTGCACCCAGCCTCCTTTAAGTGCTCGTGAGCTGATTCTGCTCACTGTGATTATCTTTGACAGATTTTAATCTTTTGTTGACCTGAATTAAATTATGGGGTATAGACCAGAAGAAGTAAGGGAAAAAGAAGCTTTTGCCTCTTAACCAAAATACACCCATTTCCATTCGCAAACGAGTGCACAGTGAGTAAGCAGAGTGAGCTGGTGTTTATCATCATTCTGAAGTAAAAATCAGAAACTTGCAGAGAAGTAAATGCTGAATTTACATTTATTTACTCTGATTTTGTTTGTTATGCCAGTAATGTACTTTTACAGTTAAACTAAATTATTGTTAAACAGTCAGTAAAGAAGCTTAAAGGTGTTTAAGAAAGTGTGCACATGTGGGCCCCTTTCTATTTGTTTTTATTTCCCAGAAAGCTTTAGACCGCCTCATTTCTGGTCTGGATCAGTTATGGTGGAGGCAGAATTCCACTACAGTGGAGTGTAGTGGAGTGTAGTCTGAGAGTGAGTTGACGGTTGATGGGGGTGATAATAAACTAGGGACTTATGTCCTAACCTTACCCAGCTCATCAGAGAGACAGGGATACCAGATTCGGGGAAATTTGTAATTAGGTGCAGGCATTAATTATTTAAATGTATCTGGGCTTCTCTGGTGGCGCAGTGGTTGAGAGTCCGCCTGCCGATGCAGGGGACACGGGTTCGTGCCCCGGTCCGGGAGGATCCCGCATGCCGCGGAGCGGCTGGGCCCGTGAGCCGTGGCCGCTGAGCCTGCGCGTCCGGAGCCTGTGCTCCGCAACGGGAGAGGCCGCAACAGTGAGAGGCCCGTGTACCACAAAAAAAAAAAAAAAAAAAAGTATCTCTTTTTAATTGTAGTAAAATACACATAACGTAAAATTTACTGTCTTAACCATTTTTTAGTGTATTACATTATTTTGTAACCAATCTCCAGAATTTTTTCATCTTGCAAAACCGAAACTATCTATACCTTCTTGTTTCTATGAATTTAACTGTTCTACGTACCTCATATAAGTGGAACCATACAGTGTTTGTCTTTTTGTGTCTGGCTTACTTCACTTAGCATAATGTCCTCGAGGTTCATCCACATCGTAGCCTGTTTCAGAATTTCATTCCTTTTTAAGGCTGAATAATATGCCATTGTATGTGTACACTACATCTTGTTTATCCATTCATCCATCAATGGATGTTTGGTTTCCTTCCAGCTTTTGGCTGTTATGAATAATGCTGCTGCGAACAGGGATATACAAATATCTCTTTGAGTTGCTGCTTTCAGTTCTTTTGGATAAATGCCCAGAAGTCGAATTGCTAGGTTATATGGTAATTCTGTGTCTGACTTTTTGAAGAGCTGCCATACTGTTTCATGGTGGCTGCACCATCCTACGTCCGCCCCAGCAGTGCACAGAGATTCCAGCTTCTCCACGTCCTTGCCAGCACTTGTTATTTTCTGGGTTTTTGATGATAGCCATCCAAATGGGCATGAGGTGTTTTCTCATTGTGGTTTTGATTTGTATATCCCTGAAGATTAGTTATGTTGAGCATCTTTTCCTGTACTTGTTGGCCATTTGTATATATTCCTTGGAAAAATGTCAATTCAAGACCCTTGCCCATTTCCTAATTGGATTGCTAGTTTTTTTTGTTGCTGAGTTGTTATAGGATTTAAATGTATCTTTTGACAGTGTAATAGCTTCTGTGGGCAGATAAGCGTATTTGTTTGTTCATTTGTTCAAGCACCCAGCAAACATATTTTGAGGGGCTCCTACGCAGCTGTGCCTGAGCTCAAAGCTCTGAGTGCTAGTGCATGGAACGTGATGCAGGAGCCCTTCAAGGTAACAAGCTGAAATCAAGCCCCGGCCAGAGCAGGACAGCGTGGTTTTAAAGTGAGAGTCAAGGTTGCCCAGGACGCCTCTGCAAGCCCGAGAGGCAGAAGTGGTACAGGCGGCCTGAAATGAGGAATTGGATAGATTCATGTAGAACTGGAAGGAATTCAGGGAACTGCGAAGGATGGTATAGAAATGGACAGCCAGGGAACCTTGGTGGGTAGCATCTGCTCTGTGACCTGAGACTGGCAGGTAATATAAAGTCGTAATAAGGCATGTTCAGGAAGAAGTGATAAACACAGGATGGGAAGCTGTGCTTGGATAGGAAATGCAGATTCCTATTTTAGAAGTGAAGTAGTTCTAGGTGATGAGGCGAACCCAGGAAGAGCTAAAGTGGAGCAGAGTTGAGGCCGTTAGCATGAGGCCAAGGTGTGTGGCAAAATAAACGTAGATATTGGAGTCCATATGGATTTGGGATTGAAGGAGAGATTACCTTGTTTACACAGTAATTGTTACCCTACTGCCCGTGCATTGCTTAATACCTCTGGCATGTATTACACTTTTCTATTTATTTGCCTATTTTCTTAAAGTCAAAGACCACGATTTGTTCATTTTTTCTGATCTTCACTGTGCTTAGAATGTAGTAGAAGCTCGACGGCCTTAACCATTGCAAAAGTTCTCAACTATCCAATGAAATTAACATAGGTCCTGAATTTAAACCATTTGAGGCTCAGGGATAAGAGAGGGGCTTGGCTCACCTTCCTTTGGAGAAAGATATTCACACAGCGTCTCAGCATTTTAACAAATTGTTGACTCTTTTTTCATTTGAGGGTCTGTTTCAACCATTGGAAAAATTGTCTCAATAATATAAAGTTAAATAATGATGCTATTAAAAACCAAATACAATACTGATTATATGTAGCACCAACTTAACTGTCGTCTGTAATGATTCTAGAATCACATGTCTGTACTATGCTATTCAAGTTGTCCAAAGGCAGGAACGTTTTTATAGCAGGAAGGAAGTTAGGCAATTTATTGGGCTGTTTATAAAAAGAACTAAATGCAGTTTAGATTGGATAATTTGTTTACAAGTTAATGAGATTGTAGGTTATTGCGTACAAAGCCGTTGCCCAGCACAAACTTGCGGCAGCCTCACTTTAAAACTGATTCTCCTGAGTTACTCATGACAGCAATGCCTGTGGCTGAAGCTCCTAGAAGGAAAAAAAAAAGCTCCCGAAGCTCCTGTAATTTATTTTCTTTTCCTTCCTGTCGTAATTTAAAAGTCTAGAGTCGATCACACTAGGTGCTCTCTGTAACCGTCTGCATGTAATTGTATATCTGATCCTCTGACCACAGATTTTGAGGGTTAGCACCACTGACTGAAGTTCACAGGCTTCAGTAATTCAGGTCTGTGTGTTTTCTATTTGGTTGGATGGTTGGGTTTTTTGGGTGGGTTGGTTGGTTTGTGTGTGTGTTTTAGCTTTATGAACTTTTTTTGCATTAAAGGCAAGTTGGTGGAGTTGCCTTATATTCTGTAAGGTTCAGGTGTTGATGTAAGTTATTTGGGTAAAAAATTAAAAGAGGAAGATGGTAGGTGTGGGAACCGAAAAATCAAGTGAGAGAGCACATTTACGGTCATAGACTTCCGTGCTCTTGAAGGAGAATTCTTTAGCAAAACTGTATTTGCCCTTTTTTTGTTGAGAATTAATTGTAACCTGTTCTCTCAAAGCTGCCACAGGTGTGCTTTTCCCATTGTTTGCTGTAAGTAGCTGAGAAAGTCCCTCCTGGGCTGTCTGCTTATAAAATACAAGAACGGCATGTTCTTTCAAAACGGAGATTTGGGCGACTGAATCCTGAGCTAGCTTTTATTACTGCAGCTTAGTTGGTGGCCAGATCATCGTCACTTAATATTCAAAATTGACCATGGCTCCAGCCATCACAGTTTTACGGTGAACAGTCACCACCTTGGTCTATTTAAAAGTGAACTCTTCTGGAAGGCTTTCCTCCTGTGTACTCGCCTGTGCAAACATTAAACACCCCCTTCCACCAGGGGCTGTGAAACATTTGAAGTGCATTTCCTCTAAGACAGAGATCCCCACCTTCTTCCTAGGGGAGCTCAGAAAGGAGGGAAAGCGATTGGGAGACAGGAGACCCCTCTGACATTCCCGGGGTCTGACTCCTCATCCTGGGGCTCCATCAGCCAGCAGCTGTGTACCTGGATGGCCTCTTTTTCTCTCTCTTGGGCCAGTGTAGCTGGTTTGACCCTGTTGTTGTCTCTTGACTCTAATCCTGCTTGAATAGCTTATATTTAACATGGAAAGGACACCCCGCTTTTTATTCCCTTTTAAATTTTTCGAGGATTCCACGCAGCACACTGCTGCACACAGAAACGATGGTGTGGTGAGGAAGCTTTCAAGTCCGGCCACAAGCGTCACCAACTCACTCATCTCAGCCCTCTGCTGAAACTTCCTGCACGGAAGCTTTCTCTGCTCCCCTAGCCCCTTATCCTACTGTTGTTACCTCGTAGCATTCTTCACTAGCTGACACCATCAGGTAGTCCATCCCTGTCACAGAGCCTGAGGCACTTCTCTCCCCGCCGCCACACCCCTCCTCAGAGCATCAGCTCCGTGAAGGCAGGGAGCTGCTTTTATTCCGTGTCAATCCCCAAACGCCCAGCATGTGTCTGGCCCACTACACACATCTGACAGGGATTTACTGACTGACCGATTGACAGCTCAGGAGGCGAGTACGTGATTGGACGGATGCGTGGCATGGATCGTGCGTGTAGCAGCAGGAGATGAGGTCGGGAGGTATTTAGCGTCTCTTCGCGTGCCGTAAGGGGTTGAAACAGGCCGTTGACCTTCCATGATGCTGTGGCAGCAGAAGTAGGGTGAGCAGACGAACCTGCTTTCCTCGTAAGTAGCTGGCGTCTGACACAGAGAGAGGGACAGCCTGACTGTCCATTGGCCTCTCCTCTCGTACCTCTCCGGCCCAGGGACACCTGGCATCGGGCCAGCAAACTCACCGAAGCACCAGGTTCCCGCCACACCGATACTCCCCGAGATGCAGCTCGTTGTCTTGCCCTTTTGCCTTAGATTTACGTGCCGAATTCCTACACAAATTAAGTTCTAGCCATTGGTTCTAAAAATAGTCATGTTGTGCAATTTGAGAAAGCGATGAAGTCCACACATTTACAGCTGAGTTTCTCCCTAGCAGACGGCAGCTGTTCAAAAACAAAAACATTCATCTGCGGGAGTCGCGTCTGTGTGCACCCTCGCGTGTTCCCAGGTTCGCTGGAAGAGAATGTTGGACACGGTTCTCCTCCGCTGCAGCTAATCCTGGTGGGTGGGACGTGTCTGGGGAAGATGCGGTTTGGACACGCTCTGCCGGGGGCAGTGGGCAGGGGATTCCTGTTCTGCCTGCGGCGGCGGGTCCCAGGGGCCGGGGCCGCTGGGTCAGGACGCCCCTACCCTGCGTCTGCGGGCACGTGCGTTTACCACCGCCTAGGTTCCTGTCCTTTCTGAGAAAAGGGCACGCTTGTACTGAGGGCTTGGCAGGCTGGAGCACCAGTAAACAGCACAGGAAGATGAGACTTGTAAAAAGGAAGATGACGTGTAAAAAACTATAAAAGTATAAACAAGGTATAAAAGGATTTTGTTGTGTGTGTTAATTTTCTTATTTATTTATTTCAAGTTTTATTAAGATATATTTGATATGGACACTTTGTAAGTTTGAGGTCTACAACGTCTGGATTTGCTATATGTATATATGGCAGTATGATTACTGCCATGAAGTTAGCTCTCAGCTCCCTCATGTCACATAATTACCATTTCTTTTCTGTTTTGAGAACATATAAGATCTTCTCTCTTAGTAACTTCTAAGTATTTGTACAGTATTGTTAACCGTAATCACCATGCTGTGCATTGGATTCCAGGTAGTAGGACTTCCTACGGGCTTACAGGACTTACAGGGATCCTGAGAGGTCATGGCCCTACTTACTGGCCTCAGACTCAGTGGTGACTATGACAGTCAATTTCCCCATGTCAGTGATTCCTCAGAATCTTCAGACGAGAATATCAGCTTTCACTAGTTGTAAATTTTTCCTTACTTTTCTAATACAGCTTTAAGATTTATTATGGCAAAGGCACCAGTATTTATTTTGCTACTTTATTATCTTACGTGGGGCATATGCTGTAAAGATAAATTAAATGAGTGTGATTTCCCCCTTTGCTGAAATAAATAAATCATCATTAACTTGGGCAAGTAAGTGAATGCTGTACCATACTGTACTGTACTCTAAATTCCTAGCGGTAGTGGTCTTGTCCTGCTCTTAGAAAAGGGGGTTTCCTGGCCACCTTGCTCCAGATAACAGGTCCTTGGAGACCCTGCAGGCATCACTTCTCCAGGCCAAATTTTTCCAGGTCTTTTTCCCCGGTTCTAGCTTTCAGTCCTTTCACTCCTCCTTGCTGAGAATTCTCGGTGTTCCTCGTTTCGCGACGCCGGGTGTGGAGGGCACAGCCCCTCCTCCACCTTCTGCTGCTTCCCGCTCGCTCACGGCAGCACTGCGCAGCTGGGTTACCTCCGAGTGCGGGCCCGCGGGCCCTGGGGGCTCTTTTCTGCCACAAGGAGTTGTTCCCGTCGTTGTCCACTTGCCGTTTATGCAGCTCGTTTCTCCTCTTGCCCGTTTGCCTTTTCTACACATCCGTTGTTGGGCCTGTTTCTGAGTAAAATAGCCTTGACCAAGCGGATTAAGGGGAGAACTGTGGGGAGAATTTGGGTTCATGACTGTATTTGTGATTGACAGAGAGGCAGCGCGTTGTAGTAGGATGAGCATCACCAGTGGGGTTGGGGCATGGGCGAGAATGTGCTCTCCTGTTGATCAGCTGTGAGTTACCTAGCTCTCTTAGTCTCAGTTTCCACATATGTTAACTGGGAATAACGAGGCCTGTGTGGCAGAGTTGAGAGGATTAAATGAGATAATGTGGGTGCTTATTAGGATACCTTAATGTGCTACTGGAATGTAGTAAGTTTTTAAGACCTGATTGTTAATTTTTGTTAAGATGGGTATTGATTATACCTGTAATTATGACAGATAGGATTTTTATCTGTTTATAGACTTGAAAGTCTATAAAGTGGTTTAAATTCCTTTTACAAAGCTGTGAGATAACATACTTATCATAATGATAATCTTATAGAAGACCCTCCCAACACATGTAATCAGCTGTTAACACAGAGGTAATTACTATGAAAAGCAAACCAGGAGGAGGGAGGGGAAGAGAGGATGAATATATGTGTTCTTGCATTGTGACCACTGGGGCATCAGGTAGATGGATTCAAAACTCATGGAAAATTGGAAGAAAGAAGTGTCTGGTATTTTGGCCGCCAGTTCCAACCAAGTCACATTGTACTAACTGGAAACGGTTCTTCATTATTTGAGCTGTAGGTTGTAAATATTATCTTTGGAGACTTGGGGGTTGGCAGGGTGGTTTACAGCTTTAAGATCAAGCATGATTATGCTACTAATAGAGCTTTGTCCTAAACTGCACTTATGGGGGTTGGTCATACTGAAGAAACTCTCTTCGTATATTTTTTATGTGTCGTCTGCCGTGTCTTCGGCAGTGATTATGTCTTGCTCTAACCTAACAGTTCCCTCTGTGGGGGTCTACCCTCTGTGAGGGATCCGTTTATAAGGAGGCCCTTCTTGGAAGTACTCTGAAGCCCCCAGACTGAGCTCCAGGCCCTACGATCCTCCTCCAGGGGGCTGCGGCTGTGGTCCTACCCATCAGCTGCCCGGCCTCGCCATGATGGAAATGAAAGATGAGTTATCTTCAGCCTTGCATTTTTGTTTTGAATTCGAAGCTAGAATTAGCTGATCCTGGAGGCTGTTTTAAGCAAGTGTCTTCATGTTTCTTTTATCTTGATGCTTGTCACTAACGTGTTGTGAAAGTTCTCTTCCTGTTTCGTATAAAAGATCTGGTATCCCCACTTCTGATCTTTGAAACCCCTCAAGACTTCATTAAATTAGAACTCCATCTGTCTGGATCAGAATGAACAAATTCTCTCGCTGCTTCTCCATCACAACCCTCCACCTCTTTCTTTCTTCCTTGGCTGATCTTTCCTAGATGGCACCCCTGAGCTTTGGATTTTTTTTTCCAGTGCAACCAGTTTCTAACTTGCATATTTGGATTCCAGCCTGCCTCTTCAAAGCAAATAATGGCCACAAACCCCTAGAGCAGCTGCCACAGGAACTGTGTTCCTCTCTCTCCCCTTTCCTGCCCCATTGGCTCAAGGATGGCTGAGAATAACAGTGATTGAATATCTGTGGGTTATCACCTGTGATGAGTCCCAGAAGCACTCTGATTTCTTTCATCTCCTTTAATCCTCTTTTACTCATGAGAAAGTACGAGACTTGTATTATTCCCTGGGTCATGAGCTTGTGACTCAAATCCAATGTTGATCTGACTCCGAGATGTTCCTTATAGGGACAAAAGGAAAGGGCCATCTGGTCTACCTCCTCCCTACCTCTCCAAGCCTTGGAAACTACCCCTGTTACTTGAGGATCCAGGTAGCCAGAACCTCAGTAAGGAATACGGGTTACTGTACCCCAGGCTGATTGCATCTCCTGGCAGAGATGTCATTATATGGAGCTAAGTTAGGTTTTATGTCACCAAATTAAATGAGATAATACATGTAAAAGAACTTGGTAACACTCTTCCGGTGTTTTGTGCTCTGGCCTGGGGATCTAACTACTTTTCAATGAAAATACTGACTTTTTTTTTCCTTAATTAATTAATTTTATTTTTGGCTGCGTTGGATCTTCGTTGCTGCGCGTGGGCCTTCTCTAGTTGCGGCGAGCGGAGGCTGCTCTTCTTTGCGGTGCGTGGGCTTCTCACTGTGGTGGCTTCCCGTGTTGCGGAGCACGGGCTCTGGGCGCGCGGGCTCAGTAGTTGTGGCGTGCGGGTTCTAGAGCGCAGGCTCCGTAGTTGTGGCGCACGGGCTTAGTTGCGCCACAGCATGTGGGATCTTCCCGGATCAGGGCTCGAACCGTGTGCCCTGCATTGCCAAGTGGTGGATTATTTTCTTTCTTTCTTTTTTTTTTTTTTTTTAGCGGTACGTGGGCCTCTCACTGTTGTGGCCTCTCCTGTTGCAGTGCACAGCCTCAGCGGCCGTGGCTCACGGGCTCAGCCGCTCCGCGGCATGTGGGATCTTCCCAGACCGGGGCACGAACCCGTGTCCCCTGCATCGGCAGGCGGACTCTCAACCACTGCGCCACCAGGGAAGCCCCGGCAGGTGGATCCTTAACCACTGCTCTACCAGGGAAGCCTGAAAATACCGACTTTTTATAATGTAGGATTTAATACCCTTGATTGTGCTTTTTAAAACCAACATTCTAAAAATCTGTTAGATCATTTTATTTTGCTTGACACAGAGAGCATGATCTTTCTTTGCTTTTCACAAGAGCAAAAGCTTACACATAGTCTCCCTTCCCTTCCCGGCAGCGCCCCATCATCTCCATCTGCTGGGGACACCGGGACTCTCGTCTGCTGATGGCGTCAGGACCGGCCCTGTACGTGGTACGTGTGGAGCACCGGGTGTCCAGCCTGCAGCTGCTGTGCCAGCAGGCCATTGCCAGCGCCCTGCGAGAGGACAAGGACGTCAGCAAGCTGACCCTGCCCCCCCGCCTTTGCTCCTACCTCTCCACTGCCTTCATCCCCACCATCAAGGTAAAGCCTTCCCCGTCCTGCTCCTTCACCCTGCTGGCTGCCTGCCTGCCCCGGAAGGACCGCCGGGAGGAGGGCGGAGTCAGGGAGATGGGCGGGAGGCCCAGAGCAGGACCACAGAAGTCGTGTGGCTCCCCAGAGTTCTGCCGTGGTCCTCCCTGTGTGCTGTCTGTCCCTAGCGTTAGTGTCCCTGGGGGACTCGCCTTGTGTGATGGATGTGAGCTTTCTTGTGGTAAAGGCAGTATTCCGAGCCTGACTGCTGTGGCCTCCCGACGGTCCGTCCGTCCGTTCAGTCCTGACTTGCGGGCAGATGCTGCCATTGTTCCCATGTGAGACAGCGGGAAACGTGTTCCTAGAAGTCAGGTTACTCGCTCCATCGATAGTTACGAGAATGGTCTGGATTGAGCCCAGGTCAGTTCTAGGGCCTGCTTTCCTCACCACTGTGCTGAGGAAGCCGACCCCTGCCAGCACTCACTGTCAGCTGTCCTTTATACGGGTTGTAACCCAGAACTAGTCTGTTCTCAGTGGGAGTGTGTGGAACATAGCTGCCAGTTGCTGTTCAAGGGTGGGTTTCCCCCTTAGCCTCTGGCCCTCTGCCCCTTAGGTTCTTTTCTGTATTCTCTTTTTTTGTTTTTTATCTTTGCTTCTAAGTATCAGATTGGCTCGTTGGTTACTTTTTTTTTTCTAAAACGTCAGAGTTGGGCTTCCCTGGTGGCGCGGTGGTTGAGAGTCCGCCTGCCGATGCAGGGGACACG
>NC_041223.1:8872650-8932817 GCF_002837175.3 Physeter macrocephalus | reverse complement strand
ACATGCCGCGGAGCGGCTGGGCCCGTGAGCCATGGCCGCTGAGCCTGTGCGTCCGGAGCCTGTGCTCCGCAACGGGAGAGGCCACAACAATGAGAGGCCCGCGTACCGCAAAAAAAAAAAAAAAAAAAAAATCAGCGTTTTAGAACCTGTTACGATTTTTTTTTTCAAGTTGGTTTACAATCTTGGTTTTGCAATAGTGATTCTCAACCCTGGCTGCACATTGAAATCACCTGGGGGAGTTTTAGAAAATGCGCATGCCCAGGCTTATCTTATCCCCTGGAGATTCCAGTTTCATTGTCTGAGGTGGGATCCTGGCTTAGGTATTTTTTAAAAGCCCCCAGGAGATTCTTTTTTTTTCTTTGGTCATACCATGCGGCTTGTGGGATCTCAGTTCCCTGACCAGGGATTGAACCCAGGCCCCAGCAGTGAAAGCGCCAAGTCCTAACCGCTGGCATTCTGACACACACCCAGCGCTGCACGTCCCTGTTTTCATGGCACATAGTTAACCCTTCCTGAGCTGTAGCCAGTGCAGAGTATCAGTGGTGCCCACACTCTCTTCCTTCCGTGTCCTGCCTCCAGCCCCCAATTCCAGACCCCAGCAACATGCGAGACTTCGTCAGCTACCCATCGACTGGCAGCGAGCGTCTGCACTGCACCATGAAGCGCACAGAGGATGACCCCGAGGTGGGCGGCCCCTGCTACACGCTCTACCTGGAGCACCTGGGCGGGCTCGTGCCCATCCTCAAGGGGCGGCGCATCAGCAAGTTGCGGCCCGAGTTCGTCATCATGGACCCGCGGACAGATGGCAGATCAGGTGGGGCCCCCTCCCCCGGAGGCACTGAAGCCCTGTCGGGTGTGGTTGTGGAATAGCCTTCCTGGCGAGCTGTGCGGAGGGGGAGCCTGTGGATGAAATGTGAGCCTGTCCTGGCTGGCGAGGAGCATCCCTGAAGCTGCTCCATTTCCAAAATCCCGTTAAAGTTAATGACTCTCTTAATGTACTTTCTGATGGGTTTTTAACAGCATTTTGTACGGCTTCTGTGTGGCCGGGGCTGTAGAGGCCGCACGGGCTCCAGTCGGGGAAAGCTGGCATAGGCCTTCTGGGAATGGCGACTTCCTCTGTCGGTTACTCATCAGGTGTTCACCGAGGACCTTCGTGTGCTGTGGAGGCCATCGGAAAGTAGTAGTGAGGTGCTGTCTCCGTCCCCCAGAGGGCACGATAGAACTGAAGTTGTCAGACCTTCAGCCTGCTCCCCAGCCTCCCACTAGCACCTTGCTTCTGCACCTCACTAATCCACCGTTAACTGCTATTTAGCCGACCGCCGAGGAAAATTGCTTGTGCACCTGTAGACATTTTGGCATGGTGAACCACCCCTGCCTTCCAGAAACCCTCCTAGACTGGTCTTCATGACTCGCTGGCATGTCCAGGTGCTCTCTGCGTGCTTCTCTCTGGGAGCCTTGAGGGGAGGAACCATGTTCTTTTTGTTGGTACCGTGTGTGCTAGCCCGGGGCCCCCACCTGGTGACTGGCATGGCCTGCATGTCCCCGTCAGCAGGACCTGCCGGCCCGAAGGTGTTGCCGCCTCCCTGTGGAGTCTTGCCCGTCGCCGTGTCCCTCAGGGCCCCCGGTGGTTGTCACGCCAGGGCTCCGTCTGGCCCCCGAATCCCGGGGGCCTGCGGGGAGGGAACTGAGTCATCGTGGTACCCCCAGGGCCTGGCACGCACCTGACCTTGAAACGACACGAGCTGAATTGGGTTTGTTTCCATTAGTTCATCTTTATTCTCTCCCTTTCCCGCCTCCCACTCACGCTCCCGCCCATTAGACTGGGCTCTGTCCCTCGTTATGTCCCCAAAGCCACAGGTCGTGGGACGACCAGAGTCATCCTAGTGTCACAGTGCAGTGGGCTTTCTCAGCCTCCTTGCCCCTCTAGTGTTTTATATAGTCAGTCCACCTCTGTCTGCTTTTCTTTATTCACTCAGCATCTGTGGCAACATTCTGCTACCAATGTTACTGTATAAAATTGAAAGCAGTACAACTGTACTTACTTAGTCAGTTTTTTGTCTTCAGGAGCAGGGAGAGCAAGCAGAAGGAGTGGAGGCAGGTGAGGAGGCAGGTAGAGGCAAGAAGAGGCAGGTAGAGGCAAGAAGAGGCAGGTAGAGGCAGGAAGAGGCAGGTAGAGTCAGGTAGAGGCAGGTAGAGGCAGGAAGAGGCAGGTAGAGGCAGGAGGGCAAGGTGAGAAAAACAGGCGAGCGGTGGATGTTAACTTGGAAGGGAAATGCGTTTCAGGGGATGGGAAAGAAGAGAGCTGTTGACGGTGAGCGTGGCCAACGAGGGGGCGTGTGGAGAAGGGCTGAGCGGCACATGCGTCCCGGTTGCTCACGGGCTCTCTCGCCTCCCAGGTTCCTCCCGGGCACGTGACTTCATAGAGCCTGTGCTCAGGTGACATCTTGAGGGGAACTTGGGTGAAGAGCTTGCTTCTGTTCCCCGGGTGCATGAATTCCCTGCTGAAGAACAGGACAGAAGCCGGGGGGTGGCGGGAGGAGATGTTTTATTTTTGGAGTTAAAAGAAGTTAAAAGTTGTAAAGCAAAGTGATTCAATAAGGTGTGTTTGGTGCCTACTTTGTACACAGTCCTTGAATCTCCTGCAGCTGTGAAGCAACGCCAGGGCGTCTCTGCTTTCAAGGAGTTTATAATCCCTTTTGGACTGCAAGACAATGCTCGAAAAGTTCATTTAAAAAGTCAAGATTTAAATGCCTTGAGACAAAAATAGAAGATGTGTCACAGGCAGAATATGACTAATTGCCAGCTGAATGGTGAATGTAAACGGGTGCAGAGGAGGAAAAGCTCCCTGACAGGGAGAAGCCAGGAATTTCTCATCGCGAGGAGCGGATTAACTCTTTCAAACCTCCACATCATTGTTTCTCACATGTGGTCCCTGGGCCGCCTCCCTGGAAGTCACCTGGAATACTTACTTCAACGGAGATTCCTGGGCTTGCCCCTTAGACTACCTCAACGGGTCTGGAGGGAAGCCTAGAGATACGCAGACTAATGGGTGTGCAGGTGATGGTTATGTTCTAAAGTTTGTGATCCGCTGTTGTAGATGTTCTCCAAGCAGCTTAACAGATATGTTCCTCAGAATTACTGCTCTATGTTTTTATAATAGAGAACATGAATCCCAATAATTTTTTAAGCAAAAATCCACCAGTTCTCGAAAGGAATCCTTAGAGCTTGCGATGGACTGAATTGTGTGCCACCCAAATTCACATGGTCAAGCCCTAACCCAGTGTTACTGTATTTTGGAGACAGGGCTTTTAGGAGGTAATTAATGCTGTCAGAACGGTGGGCTCCTAATCCGATAGGATTGATAGCTTTCTAAGAAAATGAGGGAGAGCTCGCTCGCTCTCTCTCTCGTTCTCTCTCGCGCTCTCTCTTGTTGTCTCTCAACGCTCTCTCGCTCTCTCTCGCGCTCTCGCTCTCCCGCGCTCTCTCTCACGCTTTCTCGCTCTCGTTCGCTCTCTCGCTCTCTCGTTCTCCCTCGCGCTCTCTCTCGCGCGCGCGCTCCCCGCCCCCCACCGTGTGCACACACCAAGGAGAGGCCATGGGAGCACATAGTGAGAAGGTGTGGGTCTGCAAGCCAAGGGCACGGCCGTGCTGGCCCGCTGACCTTGGGGCTTCTCAGCCAACATTACCGCACAAGCCTCTCGCTCCCTTTTCCTGTACGTGTGTGCAGAACCCTGACTAATACAGACTGTAGTACTGAGACGTGGGATGCTGCCGGAACAGAATCCTGAAGATGTGGAAGCAGCTTTGGCACTGGGTCCTGGGTGGAGGCTGGAGGAGTTCTGAGGGACACCTTGGAAATGTGGAAGTTAGGGTGATTTCTGGTGAAGTCTCGGGCTGAGTGAGGAGCATGTTATTGGAAACTGGAGGAAAGTGACTCTTGTTATAAAGTGGCAGGGAGCGTGGCTGAAGTGTGTTCTGGTGTTTTGTGGAAGATAAAACTTGCAAGCGAGTGAAACTGGATATTTACCCCAGGAGATTTCTAAGTGGTTTGGAAGCAGTGGCTTGGTTCGTCTGGACTGCTTAGAACAAAACGAGAAAGGGGAGCACGAACTGAAGAAGAAATTGTTAAGTACAAAGGAACCAGAACTTGAAGATTTGGAAAATTCTCAGCCTTTGCACACAGGACGAGATGAAGGCAGGCTGTTGGACATCTTGGATTTGCCAGGATGGGATGAGAGAGCTGTTTGTAGGAACGTACTCTGTTCTTCAAGAGGGAAGATGACCCCAGTGGCGATTCAGAGGTCAGCAGGGCCACTGCCACGGTTTCAACAGGCTAGACGGCCTCAGCCCAGAGCCTTGAACCCCAGCCCAGCGTACCACGGAGGTGACAGAGTATTGAACCAAAGGGGATTATTCTTGAGCCTTAAGATCTAATGGAATTCCCCTCACTAGGTTTTGGACTTGCTTAGGACCCATCACCCTTTCTTTCTTTCCTTTTTCTCCTCCCTTTTGGAATAGGAATCCCTCTCCTGTGCCTGTCCCACAACTGTATTTTGGATGCACATAACTTGTCTGCTTTCACTGGTTCACAGCTGGAAAGGAATTTTGCCTCAGTGTGAATCGTACCTTGAGTTTCACCCACATCTGATTTAGATGATATTTACATGAGACCTTGGGCTTTAGATGAGAGTGTTGATGCTGGTATGAGGTAATAAGACTTAGGGGGCTGTTGGGATGGGATGAGTGTATTTTGCATGGGAGCTTGCCCTGAATTTGAGTGGGGCAGCAGGAGTGGGATGCTGTGGACTCCGTTTGGAGTTCGGGCTCTTAGGGGTAATTAAGGTTGAATGAGGCTGTTGTAAGCGTAGGGTCCTCATCCAGTAGGACTGGTGGCCTTGTAAGACAAAGGGAAGGAAGAGATCTCTCTCTCTCTCTCTCTCCCTCTCTCTCTCTCTCCCTCTCTCTCTCTCTCTCTCTCTCTCTCTCTCTCTCCCTCTCCCTCTCCCTCTCTCTCTGTCTCTGTCTCTCTCTCTCTCTCTCTCTCTCTCTCTCTCCCCCGCAACATGCGCGCACTGAGGAAAGTCCTCGTGGGGACACAGTGCAGAGGGGACCATCGGCAAGAAAGGAAGAGAGCTCTCACCAGAACCTGACCTTGCAGGCACCTTTATCTTGGACTTCTAGCCTCCCAAACTGAGAAAATAAATTTCTGTTGTTTAAGCCCATGTCCGGTATTTTTGCCACAGGCCTCTTGCCATAGACACCTTTGCTGTGAAAAATAAAATAACTGACACTTTGGTTTGACAGTTTGGTTTCGGCTAGTTGAAATGCACTAGCATTTCTCCCAGTTAGCAACGTTACTGATGGCTTTATTGGGCTGACAGATGACGATGATTTGCCCTGAGCGTTGGTTTCTTATTTTGAAACACACTACGTTGGAGGAGAAGGAAGCCGAGGGCCTCAAAGGTGCAGAGCTGAACCCATGTTTCTCGTAGAACTTTGGAACATCTATCAGCGGATGTGGCACCGTATGCCAAGAACACAACAGTGTAGGGGCTTTCCCAGCGCAACACAAAGCTCAGCCACAAACACGCAGCCTCGTATTTGGAAACCAGTATCTCTCTTTTTTTTTTTTTTTTTTTTTTGGCCGCACCGGGCAGCATGCGGGATCTTAGTTCCCCTACCAAGGATCGAACCTGTGCCCCCTGCAGTGGAAGGGTGGATTCTTAACCACTGGACCACCAGGGAAGTCCCAACATATCTCTGTTAATGAAGAAAGAAATTTGTCAAGAAAAAAAAAGTGCAGTGTCAAATGAGGAGACAAATAAACAAGCAAAAAAAAAAACATACGAACAAAAGACTTGGAAGACAAGTGCTTAGGTACAACCCACAAAATAAAATCAGTTATTTGCACAGTGTTGCCATGAATCAATACACATCTTAAATGCATTCATGTATTTTGTATTTCACAATAAAGTCTTTATAATTTTGTTACTCACTTCTCATGTTTTATTATGTCCTTTCTAATGTTCCACTTCCATTTTTCATTATTTTTTATGACGAAATTACACACTAGGGAGACAGCTAATAAAGTAGTTACGAATGTTTGTGCCCCCATCCCAAAAAAGGATTCAGGTGTTGAAATTCTGACGCCCAGTGAGATGGTATTAGGAGATGGGGCCTTTGGGAGGTGATTAGGTCATGAGGGCAGAGCCTTTATAATCATGAGATTAGTGCCTTATAAAAGAGCCTGCAGGAGGATCCCTGGCCCCTTCTCCCACGTGAGGACATGGTGAGAGGTCAGCAGTCTGCAGTCCCGAAGAGGGCATGACCAGAACCCGGCCATGTTGGTACCCTGACCTTGGACTTCCAGCCTCTAAAACTGCAAGACCGTAATTTCTGTTGTTTATAAGGCACGCAGTATGTGGTATTTTGTTACAGCAGCCCAAACAGACTAAGACTTCAGTGAAGGAAACGAGCAAACGGTATGGTATGTGGCAGTGGTTAACAAGTGTGGGTCAGTGTTGAGTTGTGTTAACTGAACTTCCTCAGGTCTGTGGACTGGCTCTGTGCTCATGAACACACGAAAGTGTTCTGTGAGCTCACATGCCTGTTTGAATCATGGCCAAGCTTCCTTTGATCCAGGAATAATTTGCGATTAATTATAAATGAAGTAATAGAAAGCACTGCTCGGGGCGTGGTGGAACTCAGATGCACAGCGCTCCGGCTTGCTGGGTGCCGGAGCTGTGCGTCCTGATTCAGGCAGCAGTTTAAGGAGGTGAGGTAGTGACGGGCTGGGCATCAGCAGCCTCGCCTCCGAGTTGTTCTGCTTTACCTCCTGTGGCCTCAGAGAGGCCCCTGTTCACAGGTGTCATCTCCACATGCTCAGAAACTTAGCGCCGAGTTTGGATTAACAGACTCATCCTTTCCAGTATAAACAGCCCTTTTGAACGATCTGATCACTCACATTCTATAAATTAGTTCATGTGCCTTTTTCTATTACCTGGCAAGGCTCTTGGAGCCTGGAGGGATGAGGCTTTGTCAGCAAAGTGATTCTGAAGAACGGGGTACTTCCAGTGAGGGCAGAGCTGAGTTTTGGGGGGTGAGGGGCATGAGGGGGTGAGGAAGGCAGCAAAGGAGAAGGGATTTGGGGAGGATGTTAAATGTGAACTTCATCTACTCTGTGGTTTGGTGACAGCCTGCTCTATGCACATCATCTTCCGCCTGATGGCCAACTGGCCCCCATAGAGGCACCTCAGCGGAGCCCACAGCTACCGCCGAATGTTCTACCGCATGGGTCTCCTTCCAGCCATTGCTCGAAGCAAGCCAGCAGCTCCGGCAGGTGGAAGAGCCAAGGCCCACCGGCAACCTTGTGGCACTTCCAAGACCACCTGGCATCCAGACGTAAACTTCTGGGAGTCCCTGAAACAGACCTGACATGGGTCTTAGTCCAGAGTAGTCCTGGAACCGACAGGGGTCTTCCTAGGTCCCAGGTCAGCAGCAGGCCCTCAGGGGAGTCACTGAGTCAGCAAGCCCCTTGCTTGGTGTGGGTTCCGGGAACGCCGCAAGCCTGTGTGGCCCCAGATGGATGCCTGGTGTGTCATGAGACGCAACAGCACAGCCGTTTTGGCTCCAGCCTTCCGCACAGTAAACAGGGCCAGACTGTATTGTACATTCCAGAGGCATTAAAATTCATGCCCATTTTGATAGCAGTAGAAGTAAGTGCCTACTTTTGCTTAGGAAATGTAAGAGCATAAAAAGGTAGATGGAAAACAATGTCCTGCTCCTTTCTGTTTCAACCTCTGGACTTAAACTGATGGCCTGTTAGAGTCAGTCTGTCCTCTGGTTTCTAGTGATGACCATTGTTAGGGTCTAACTGACATCACTCCCCTAAATTTTGCTGATTGGTGTCTTACCAGATGAAATCTATGGAAACAGCTTGATTTCCACGATGATTGACAGCTGCAACTGCTCAGACTCCAGTGACATTGAACTGAGTGATGACTGGGCTGCCAAGAAGTCTCCCAAAATCTCCCGAGCTAGCAAATCACCCAAACTCCCAAGGTAACTTTGGTCTTTAGGGGTGCGCTCCCTGTTTTGTGTCCCCGAAGGTGAGTCTGTTGTGTCTGCACCAGAATCTCACTGAAACCAGCAGCTGAACAGCACAGCCAGAGGGCGTCGTCGCCTTTCATCTCGAAGATCTGCCCGCAGTAATCACAGCTTCCTTCATCCTTGCCTTTGGGATAGAAAAAGACATCCAGGAGGAAGTCTGCTAAACCAGCAGAACTTCCAGGGGTGGTTAGCACTGATGGTGGGTGGCATGGGGTGGCCATAGCCAGGGAGCTTGTTTTACCTTCCAGTTTGAGAAAAGTAAGACATGTTTTTACAGTGTATGTAATGTGTTAAAGAAAATGCAAAATTACATGCCTATAATTCTGTAATAGGGAAAAAATTGTGAACTAAAAAAAAATTAGATCCTAAAGTTTGTCCTAAGGAGTGGCAGAGAGCTGAGAGGAGGTGGAAGGGCCTACGGTGTTGTAGGTAAGAAACCCCGCGTGCCCCATCCTGGCTCCCTGACCTGGACACCACTTTCCTTATCTGTGGAAGTTAAAGGGTGGACCAGATCTTCACTGAGATCCTTCTGTGATGCTGTGCAAAACCAAGGTATAATTCACATACAGATAGAGTCCCGCCCAATCTTAAACACATAAGCACGGTGTAGTTGATAAACCAGTGTATTCACCACCCAGTTGAAGATGAGATTTCCATCACCCTGGAGAGTTCCCTGGGCCTTTCCTGTTCGACACCTGCTCCCTAGAGTAATCACCGTCTGACTTCTATTGCCGTAGGTTGGTTTTGCTTGTTCTTGAACTTCATATAGACGGCGTCAAACAGTACATGCTCTTTTTTTTTTTTGGCTTTTTTGCTCAACATAATGATTTTGATTCATGCATGTCGTTGCGTATATTAACAGTTTCTCTTTTTTGCTCTATGAAATTCCCTTGTTACGAATATACTATAATGTATTCCATTTACCAATTGATAGATATTTGGTAGTTTCCACTTTGGAGCTATTATGAATAAAAACCACTGTAGACGTTCCTATACAAGACTTTCTGGGGACATATGCACTTGTTTACCCCAGGTATATACTTAGGAGGGGAGTTGCAGGGCCATGCGGTAGACATATGTTTAACTTTATGGAAAACTGCCAAACGGTATTCCTAGGTGCCTGTACCATTTTAAATTCCCACCAGCAGTGTATGAGAGTTCTCACTGCTTCCATTCTTACCTGCAGTTGAAGGTCACTTAAAAAATTGTATGCATTCTGGTGGGTGGGAAGTGGTATTTGGTTGTATTGGGTTGGCAAAAAAATTCGTTTGGGTTTTTCCATATGATCTTATGGGAAACCTGAACAAACTTTTTGGCCAACCCAATAGTTTAATCCTAGTTATCTCCAGTGATTAATGATGCTAAGCAAGTTTTCATATGTTTGTTGGCCATTGGGTATCTTCTTTTGTGTTTTCTAACTATGAGTCCTTTGGCAGATAATATGGATTATCATATAATCTAATATCTGAATTTCTTCTTTTATGATTAGTGCTTTTTTTGGTCCTGTTTAGGAAATCTTTGTCTACCCTAAGGTCATGAAGACATTCTTCTGTTCTCTTCTGGATGCTTTGTAAAGTTTTAGCTTTCACATTTCGCTCTCAGATTAATTTTATACCGCAGATTAATTTTTGTGTATATATGAGTTAGGGGTAAATGTTTGGTTTTTTTCCCACGTAGATATCCATTTGCTCTAGCAACCTGATTGATTTCTTTTTTCATCTTTATCCTAAGCTTGTTAATTTGCAAATTAGATTATGAACTTTCCTACACTTCTGCAGTGTTTCCGCTTTTCCCATTACTTAAGCAGAAAGGCCATTTAACGCATAAGTAGTCAAATCCTTCACGTGTAAATGTCCATTTGAAGTTCCTGGGTGTGGCGGTCTCCAGAGCTGGTCCTCCTTCCTTCTGTCTTTCCCAGCGTTGAATCCCCTACACACGGCAGCCAGGCTGGTTGTCCTCGCACAGAGATTTAACCAGCTCTGTCCCCCTCAGCCCTAGATATCTTATCGAGCTCTCAAGGAGTATATGTGAGGCTTAATGGTTTTCCTTCATAGAATGCCATCAACCTTACCGTGTTCATTTTTATAATACTCTCTTCAAGGTAGATTGGCATTAAACAAGTATGTTCCCCATGTCATAAGCATAGGAACTGAAGACAAACTTTATTTTAGATCTGCGGATCTAATTTAAATATTGCAGGTGGTGGAATGCTAGCTAAGTCTGTTGAATTCCAAACATTATGTATTAGGAATTGTGAAATCACTGTGGTCTTCAGGTGAGAAATAACTCTCCCCACCCACCATTTAAACCCCCGGCAGAAGGCATTTCTAAACATACTCTTCGTCAATAGGAAGTAAAAGTTAATTCTCGGGGGTTCCTTACAAATGAATCACTTCATCTAATCGCAGTATACTTTAAACATATGCTATTTGATATACAAGTCTGTCCTTCTTTCCTCATGTTCATAAGGCAAAAGCAGGTGGGAGGGACTTGATTAAATTAAGGGCCCAGCCTCTGAGAGGGTGACACCACGGGGGAGTGCTAGAAAGTGAGGGGGTCCGGGAGCACCGGTGGGTGCCTGACCTGTGGCCTCGTCTCCGCAGGATCAACATTGAGGCTCGGAAGTCCCCCAAGCTGTCGCGTGCGGCTCAGGAGATATCCCGGTCTCCTCGCCTGCCCATGCGCAAGCCGTCCATCGGCTCGCCCAGCCTGACGCGCAGGGAGTTTCCCTTTGAAGACATCACCCAGGTAGTGTCTTGAGCCCCGCCACGCACCCCTCCTCGTGTGTGCATGACAGCGGCTGAGCCCTCGGGACTGTCTCCGTGCCTGGGACGGCAGTGCCCGACCCGGGTGCCCTGGAGAAGAGCCCTGGTTGCCCCCCTCGGTGCCCCTGCCACCTCTTCATCCCGCTGGACCTCCCTCCCACCTCGGGCATCCCTGCTGCTGCCATGAGAACCTTCTCCCAGGCAGCTCTGCTTGAGACATATCCTCATGTCCACCTCTGCTCCCTCAAACCGCTCCTGACCCCTCAGTGACTCCCAGTGTCTGCGGGAGCCCAGCCCCGGCTGTGGCCCCTCAGTCTGGCCTGCCTGTCTCCCTCCTGGTCCCCCTCACCCTGGGGGCTGCAGCCTCATTGTTGACTGGCCTCTTCCCACCTTTGTGCCTTTGTTCTGCCTGCGTCTCCATCTCCAGGTCAACGGGCCCATCCTCTCGTCTCTCGTCTCCTCCCCCTTGTTTCTGCCTTCATTCTTCCAGATATAAGTTCACCTCCATGCCGAAGGCTTCCTTCCCTGACTCAGCCAGAGTAACCCCAAAGCATGTTGTTTATAGCTCCCGTATAACATTTCTCAGTGACTCTCTGTCTGCAGATAATTACAAGCCTGATCTCCTCCATTAGGTTATGAGCTCTCTTGAATGTGTGTGTATGTGTGGGGGGGGGGGTAAGTGTAATTGACCTACAACACTATGTTAGTTCCAGGTGTACAACATAGTGATTTGATACTTTTATACATTTCAAAATGGTCACTATGATAAATCTAGTTACTGTCTGTCACCATACAAAGTTATTCCAATATTATCGACTGTAGTCTCCATGCTATACATTTCATCCTTGTGATTTATTTATTTTGTAACTGGAATTGTAGCTCTTAATCTCCCTCACCTGTTTCACTCATCCCCCCACCCTCCCCTCTGGCAACCACCTGTTTGTTCTCCATGAGTCTGTTTCTGTTTTGTTGTATTTGTTCATTTGGTTTGTTTTTTACAGTCCACATATAAGTGAAATCATATAGTATTTGCCTTTCTCTGTCTTATTTCACTTAGCATATACCCTCTAGGTCTATCCATGTTGTTACAAATGGCAAGATTTCATTCTGTGTTATGGCTCAGTCATATTCCAGTGTGTGTGTGTGTGTGTGTGTGTGTGTGTGTATACCCCAGCTTCTTTATCCATTCATCTATTGATGGGTAATTAGGTTGCTTCCACGTCTTAATTATTTTAAATAATACTGCTATGAACTTTGGGGTGCACATATCTTTTCAAATTAGTGTTTTGGGAGTTTCATTTTCAGAACAATACCCAGAAATGGAATTGCTGAATCATATGGTAGTTCTATTTTTAGTTTTTTGAGCAACCTCCATACTGTTTCCCACAGTGGCTGCACCAGTTTGCATTTCTACCAACAGTGTTGGAGGGTTCCCTTTTCTTGAGGAGCTAGATTTTATTCGTCTTTATTATTGCCCTTGCACATGCGCACACACACACCCTACACATATGTGTGGTTTGAGCACAGTGATAACTTTTTAAGTTTTTTGAAATTTAATTGAATGAAAAAACATAATTGGGTGGTCTCAAGACATACTGGTATCAATGCAACTGATATTTCCGGGAGAAATATCAAGGCTAAGAATGGAGTCAGAGCTTGGTACCTTGTGTAATAGATCAGTGACCGGGGCAAAAGGAGAGGTGAAGAAAAATGTGCCCACGTCACTTCTGTGACCTTTCTAACCTACCCACGCACGGGCACGCTGGGACACCATCCGCCCCTCACTCCCAGACCCGAGAATCACAGCCCGTGAGCCACCACTTAAAAACAGGGCCTGGCATGCTGTAGTCGGCGTCTGGTATTGAAAACGGTGGAATGATACAGAGAATGAATATTTCTGTCAGTGCCCACCAGCGACTTTTTAAGCAAAAAGTGTTGGCATTCTTACTTCTTAAGTGATTGATAGAAAATATGGAAAGAGATTGTGGTTTTTCTTCTTTTTTTTCCCCCCACAGCACAACTATCTTGCTCAGGTCACGTCTAATATCTGGGGAACCAAATTTAAGATCGTGGGCTTGGCTGCTTTCCTGCCAACCAACCTCGGTGCAGGTAAGCACTGTATGCATCCCAGTTGGAGTTCAGGCTGAGAAGTCAATTTCGACCTCCAGTGGCCTAAAGTAAAACACGAGCTCTTCCGACACCAAAAGATTAGCATGTACTTTACCTCCAAAGTTTAACCTCCAAGTTAGCCACCATGATTTTGTAAAAATTAGAATTATTGCTCTAATTGGGTTTTTTTTTTTTTTGCCAGTGGTGCTTTCATTTTTTTCTATAAGCCCTGACTGATAAAAATGACAGAAATAACCAAAAGCTCTGATAGGTTTCTGGTTATTTTGATTTCTGGCCTTTTACCATGGGCAGATTTTGGTACCTGTGTCTTTAGGTTCTTGAGGCAAAAGAAACTTCTGAAGAAAGTCGAGAAGAGAGCATTGGAGGCTATTAGAACACTTTGGCTGACTGTTAGTACAGTTCTTAGTGGTAAATCTTTGTAGATTTCATTTCTAAGTACCAGATAAATATCCTGTCTGTTGGAAGCTTGAGACATCGGGGAAAATGGAACCAACGGAGGACAGAGCTGGGCGAGGACCCAGAGTGTGCGTCCTCCTCGGTACCCGACTTGAGTGAGTAGCACTAACGTGTCACTTTTACTCTGGGACAGTGAGGGAGGGAAATGACAGAGGTCCTTTTCCAAGTGGCTTCCTCCTGACGGCACAACCCTGTGTGGGCTGAGCGGCTGTGTTGTCCCCCACCTTGTGGGGTGGCCTGATCATTTGACATGCACACACCTCTCCAGAAGGCCGCCTTGGCCAGCCTATGGCTGGTGGCCCCATCTTGAATGTGCTATGTGTAACCTACTAAAAATGTTTTTGTTTTTGTTTTTTTAATTCTGAATCTGCCTATTAGAGCTGTCTCAAACACAGATCCTTTAAAATAAATAATTCTTGCAAAGCAGACATTAAAAGATATGTTGCTGTGTATGTATCTTCAGAGGCTTATTAAGTAGTGCTGCAGGTGGATTTTTCATTTTGCAGTTATTCAGCTTAAAGAAGAGGAGGAATAAAGGTAAAATATAAAACTGACTTAGGAAATAAGAGTAGACTATCCCTGTACATAATGCAAAGAAATCTCTTAGGGTATTTTCCACAACCTGGACACCCTCTGAAGACCACAAAAGCCCCTTCTTCAGTAATTCAGCAGCGTGCTGCTGGTGTATACGGGGGTTCTGCTACCACTGTGTGAGGGTTGTGATCATCTGCATGTCAGTAAGCTGAGAACTTAGCCATCTGCTGACTATAAACATTGAAAAAAGGAATGAAAGTGAGAATTTACTTACTGGATCTTTTCATTCTTTCTGCCCTTATTTTTTGGACATTGAGTAGATCCACGAGTAGGTCAACGAGACCTTAAGATGGGAGGGCCCGTAAGTGCCTTTGAGGCCCGTGCTCTGCAGTGTGAGGAATCTGAGTGCCTGAGACCAAAGCCTTCTGTGTGACTGTGGTGAAATCACTGACCCTTTTAAAAAGAGGGTTCTAGCTAGTGCCATACATCAAGCGAAGGGAATTTTCCATTTGATTCTACTAGAGAGAAGAAATTAACTCTTGGATTTTAGAAGGTATATTACATATGGGCGCCCTATTAAATACTCTGGTAAGCTTACCAGTGTGGATGGAAAGCAAGAAGTCTGTATGGCCTGGCCTGTGGTTATTAAAAGAAAAAAAAGGGAGTGCTGTTGGTTCCTTTGTATTGGATAATTGGATAATAATTTGTTTCTTTCTATTAGAATGATCTGGCCTGTGAAATTTTCTATTTTTAATTTTTTACATTTCTTAATTTTAAAAATATGGAATAAATTCGAAAGATTTAAAGGAGTATACAGTTAAGCTGTATCGTCCTCACCCACAGCCACCCAGGTTTTTTTCCCCCCCTCTGGAGGCAACTGATATTATTTCTTTTTTTTTTTTTTTTTTTTTTTTGCAGTACGCGGGCCTCTCACTGCCGTGGCCTCTCCCGTTGCGGAGCGCAGGCTCCAGCCGCGCAGGCTCAGCGGCCATGGCTCACGGGCCCAGCCGCTCCGCGGCACGTGGGGCCCTCCCAGACCGGGGCACGAACCCGTGTCCCCTGCATCGGCAGGCGGACTCTCAACCACTGCGCCACCAGGGAAGCCCTGATATTATTTCTTAATCCCTCCTGAGATTTTTAATTTTATTTCTCTTTGTCAATCTGAATGACAAAGAATAGCACTTTAATGCATTATTTCTTAAGCTATATGGCCATCTGGAGTTTTTAAGCCGAAATTCATAGTCTCTTCTGTGGGCAAGGGAGATGAAAAGGACCTGTAAGAACTGCTGGGTTGGAAAAATCATCTTAGCCCACGCCAGTCCAAGCACCCACCTTACAAAGGTGCTTCAAAAAAGAAAGTCTACTGCGCCCTGGGGCTGCTGGCCAGTCAGCCACCAGGCTGTTGGAGGTGACAGCTGTGGAGATAGGGTTTGGCTTGTTTTAACACAACACTTAAAATACTAATAATTAAAGCAACTCTACATATGTCACAGGAAAGAGTAAAAACAGAAAGTTGACGGGGCAATTGCATCCTGATTCTAATCTACCGTGAAACTTAAATTCAGATTCATTATTTTTTTCAGCTTATTTTGTCTCTAAATATTTTAGTTGCAATCTAGGCCTTCTCTTAAATGTCCCCATTAATCAAAGTAAACCTTAGTATTTAAAGAAAGCATGTGGCAGTTCCCCGTTAAGTATCTATCCTGATCATGAAATTGAAATAGAAAGTCAGTAAGATAAGCATTCAGTCCTGAATAAAAGCAGCATTTTATTCCTGCCTGAGTGGCGTCACCCCTCGGTCACAGTTGCCTTCAGACAGCTCCTTGAGTGCCCGAGATTCCCCTGAGCTCGGCACTCTGGTTATCACAACGATTTTCACTAAATTATCCTTCTGATTGCAAATGAGATTTTTAAAAAATATATTTTTCATACCCAGCTCATTCCAAAAAAGAGTGTAAGTTTTTAACGTTTGAAATGTGTGGTTCTGTAGACAAACCTCTGGCAGAGTGGCCGGGCTAGACCGAGAATTTGTTGTCACCGAATCTGCACTGTGTCCGGGTTGGCGGGTCGAGCGCCAGCGGGGAGATGTGGAGCTGCCCTCAGGCTCTCAGCCCGCCCGCACAGATCTGTCTTCTGAGGGCAGGGACACCGCAGCCCCATTTCTCTTCCCGTGAGGGACTCTGCTGGCACCCTGGCTGTCCTCTGCCGTGTCTCTGTTGACCGTGCTTTCCTCCTCCTCCTCCCCACCAGTAATCTATAAAACCAGCCTCCTGCATCTCCAGCCGCGGCAGATGACCATCTATCTCCCGGAGGTTCGGAAGATTTCCATGGACTTTGTTAATTTACCTGCCTTCAACCCAAATGTTTTCAGTGAAGATGAAGATGATTTACCAGGTGTGTTCACGCATGTCAGCTGGTTTGTCACGAGCCCACACCCTCGCTTAGTGGGTCGTGTTGGGGGACAGAGTGGTAGTCGTTGAGGATTACAGCACGTCAGCCTGTGCCTGCTGCCTCAGTAAGGTTGGAAGGCATGTGAGGTGTCACGGCAGGAAGGTCACGTACTGTCACTGGCTTGGGGAGGAGGGGGGCTAGCAGAGCAAGGACGACCGAGCTGGCCGTGAGCGCTTTGACCACCACCTCGTTTTACCCTCGCGGTGATCCTCCCGGTCACGTGCCTGGACAAAGAGAAGTTAACGGGACCAGTCAGAAATCAGAACCGAAACCCTGTCTCACGGGCCCTAGGCCAGCCCTCGTCCTCTCAGCCCCTGCTTAGAGAATGACGTCACAGAGATGACCCTACGCCCACGAAGCCCAGTTTCTCAAACCTGCCCCGTCTCCCAGGCAGAAAACCTGTGCATTTCAACATCTCTCTCTTAAGTCCAGTGCAGGTCTCCATGCATAGAATAGAAGCCTGGTGTGAGTTAAAAGTAAAATCTGGTACAAGGTTTTTAAATCCCAGTTTACAGATTTTGAAATATCTATAGCATCCTAGGTTAATGTAAGTGCTTTCTAGTCAGGGGGTCCTATTTTGATTAACAGACTGGAATGAATTCTAATTAGTCTCCCAATTATTGTCTGTGACTATTCTCAAAAAAAGTCCACCTGTAACAATTTTATAAACACAGAGATTCCTCTACTTACAACCAAGCAAGGTTCTGAAAGTCTCTGGTTTCTGAGTCAGAGGAACCCTGCATGGGCCACTGACTTTTCCTTTACCTCGTTATTCTCAAACAGAGGGGCTCTAGTCTCGCCATGGGATGGGCTGGACACTGATCCCAGCTCAGGCTCTGAACGTGGGGGAGTTGTCTGCCTTCTCTCAGCCCAGGTTTTTACCTGTAAAATGACTGTGCTTTCTGACAGTAGCCGCCTTTGGTCCTCTGACAATTTATCTCTCCTCACGGGTGGAGCAGATGTTCTGGACTCACGCAGTCCTGATGGGCAAGGTCTTGCAACCGTGTTAGCCTGCGGTTTGGTGAGCGTGTAGCCTGTGCCCTGCTAGTTCACAGCCTTGGATCTGGGAGTATCTTTTACACTTTCTCCTTATTGCCTTCCGTTCTCCCAGAACGTGACTGATAGAGCTCTCTCTAACGCTCAGCTGTTGTTGTAATCGTCTGTGGTTCCCTGTGGAGGAGGGAACGTTTGGTCTCAGAGTTTAAACTCAGTGCTTCGTGATGCAACAGAGACTCTCCTCTCGTTCAGCGGGGAAGACACCTGCCGTCAGTATTCCATACCGAGGAGAGAACATCTGGAAGAGGAAGCTGAACAGGAATAGTAGAAAACTTGGGACAGGGCTCAGATTCGTGCAGCCAGGAGATAGTTACCTCTCACGAGAGGACCCCCCGGGAAGGGGAGAGTCCATTACAGGCGCTGAGGGCGGGCTTAGCTTTTCATGAACCAGCTGGTTTCATTCTGAAGTTCTGGTGAAAGGTCAGCCAGCCTCTGCAATTAGCCTGTTAAATTCTATTTCCTGCTCGGATACTAGTTGCCACACAGCACTTAGAGGCCCACATGAGCCAGCTTGCCGTGCTCGGTGAGCACTTCAGGCAGGGCAGTTCAGACAGTGGCTCTGAGCACGTGCACGTGGTCTGCAGGTCATCGCTCAGATGCACACTTTATTAAATCCCCACTGTGTACAAATAGGACATATTTACAGGGTTTATTCAGTGGGGCTCACCTTATATACCATTTGAAATGCTAAAAAGCAGCTAAATTAGGAAATGACCCTTCCCCTCATATGCACATTTGCTAGAGTAGTCTTTTCATTGGTTTCTCTACTGCATTTCACACGGTCCTATTTACAGAAACTTAATTGCTGTACAAATCTCAGACACACACCTGCTGCATGACACTTCCCACACTAACCAGTCCGTAACCCTGGATGAATCCACTCAAAAGAAGCCTAGGCACTGAGTCCTCAGTGGAGTTTCATACTGTACCAGGGCCCTCTTCTTGCACAAAAGAGTGGGCTGTTTTATGAATATCGCAAGTTAAAAGCATCTTTTAAACACTTAATCGTTTGCCATGGTGCCATTCAGGTACATGGTACCAAATTCAGAAGGTTCAGAGGTATTGATTGAAAAGCTCTGGCAGTGCCCTTAGCTTACGGAAGACTGCAGGCTGCCCTGAAGAACCCATCGGGATTGCCTGTGTGTCCTTCTAGAAACATTTAGGGAAGTGTTGTGTAACTTGTGTGAACTGTCCAGCTTTCCCTAAGCAAACACACCTTCCTCTGTAGCGATTGCATTCTGTATGCAGAAGGACTGGATGAGCAGAGATGTGTTTGTTGCTTATTCTGACCCAGTTTCAGGGCAGTGTTTTGTTTGTAAGCAGTTCATCTTTCTAATTTCCTTTCAGTGACAGGAGCATCTGGTGTGCCCGAGAACAGCCCACCTTGCACCGTGAACATCCCCATCGCCCCCATCCACAGCTCGGCCCAAGCGATGTCCCCCACGCAGAGCATCGGGCTGGTGCAGTCCCTGCTGGCCAACCAGAATGTGCAGCTGGACGTCCTGACCAATCAGACCACAGCCGTGGGCGCAGCCGAGCACGCAAGCGACAGCGCCGCCCAGTACCCCGTGGGCAGCCGCTACTCCAGCCCAGGCCAGGTGATCTTCGGGGGCGTGGAGATGAGCCGCGTCATCCCCAACCCCCCTCAGCTGTCCCTGCCGCCGCCAGCACCGGGGGCCATCCAGCTGTCCGTGCTGGACCACGGGGACCGAGACCACGAGCACCTGCAGAAGCCAGCCAAGGCCCTGCGGCCGGTGCCACAGTTGGCCACCGAGGGGGACGCCGTGGTGTTCAGCGCCCCCCAGGAGGTCCAGGTGGCCAAGATGAACCCCCCACCCCCCTACCCAGGAACCATCCCCGCCGCCCCCACCACCGCGGCGCCGCCGCCCCCGCCGCCGCCCCCGCCGCCCTCGCTGGACACGTGCTTGAAGAAGGGCGACTTCTCGCCCTACCCCACGGCGGCGCACTACCAGCCGCCCCTGGGCTACGAGAGGATCACCACCTTCGACAGCAGCGGCAACGTGGAGGAGGTGTGCCGGCCCCGGACGCGCATGCTCTGCTCCCAGAACACCTACGCGCTTCCGGGCCCGGGCAGCTCGGCCACGTTGAGGCTCACCGCCACCGAGAAGAAGGTCCCACAGCCCTGCACCAGCGCCACCCTCAACCGCCTGACGGTCCCGCGCTACTCCATCCCCCCGGGGGACCCGCCCCCCTACCCGGACCTCGCCGGCCCGCTGGGCACCCCCGGCCCCGGTCGCGGCGCGGGGCAGAGACCCGACGGCGGCCTCATCCACGCCACGCTGCGCAGGAACAACCGCGAGGCGGCGCTCAAGGCGGCGCCGCTGGCCGAGCCCCCGCGGCCGCCGCCGCACCCGCCCAGGCCCAAGGGCGCGGCGCAGTTCCCGGCGCGGCCCCCGCCCGCCCTGTACACCTGCAGCCAGTGTAGCGGCGCGGGCGCGGCGGGGAGGCCGGAGCCGGGAGCCGGGGCGCAGCCGGGCGCCGGCCTGGCGCACGCGGCCAGCACCTCCCCGCTGACCTCCCAGTCGTCCTACAGCCTCCTGAGCGCGGGCGACGGCGCCCGCGAGCGCGCCGACTACGTCAACTCGGCCTTCACCGAGGACGAGGCGCTGGCCCAGCACTGTCAGGCCGAGAAGCCGCTGAGGCACCCCCCGCTGAGCGAAGCCGCAGTGGCCTTGAAGCGGCCGCCCCCCTACCAGTGGGACCCCGTGCTGGGGGAGGATGTTTGGGTTCCTCAGGAAAGGACAGCACAGACCGCGGTGCCCAACCCCCTGAAGCTGCCCCCTCTGATGGTAGGTCAGAGCCAGCACCTGGAGGTGTCCCGAGTGCCCTTCGTCTCTCCCAGGCCTCCCGCCAGCCCTACTGCCACTTTCCAGACAGGCTATGGCATGGGAGTGCCCTATCCGGGAGGCTACAACACCTCCCCTTTGACGGGGGTGCAGGCTCCCTGCTCCCCGAAAGACGCTCTGGCCCCAGCACAGTTTGCACAACAGGAGTCCGCCGTGGTTCTTCAAACGGCCTACCCGCCCAGCCTCTCCTACTGCACCCTGCCCCCCCTGTATCCGGGAAGCAGCGCCTGCTCGAGTTTACAGCTGCCACCCATCGCCTTGCACCCCTGGAATTCCTACAGCGCGTGCCCGCCCGTGCAGAACCCCCAGGGCGCTCTCCCCCCCAAGACGCACTTGGTGGTGGAGAAGCCCCTCGTGTCCCCGCCGCCCACGGACCTCCAGAGCCACCTGGGTACAGAGGTGATGGTAGAGACCGCAGACAACTTCCAGGAAGTCCTCTCCCTGACGGAGAGCCCAGTCCCCCAGCGGACGGAGAAATTCGGAAAGAAGAACCGGAAGCGGCTGGACAGCCGGGCCGAGGAGGGAAATGTTCAGGCCATCACTGAAGGCAAAGTGAAGAAGGAGGCTCGGACTTTGAGTGATTTTAATTCCCTGATCTCCAGCCCCCGCCTGGGGAGAGAGAAGAAGAAAGTGAAGAGTCAGAAAGACCAGCTGAAGTCGAAGAAGTTGAATAAGACAAATGAGTTCCAGGACAGTTCGGAGAGCGAGCCGGAGCTGTTCATCAGCGGGGACGAGCTGATGAACCAGAGCCAGGGCAGCAAGAAGGGCTGGAAGAGCAAGAGGAGCCTGAGGGCGGCCAGCGAGCTGGAGGAGTTCAAGTGCAGGAAAGCCAGCGAGAAAGAGGACGGGCGGCTGGGCAGCCAGGGCTTCGTGTACGTCATGGCCAACAAGCAGCCTCTCTGGAACGAGGCCACGCAGGTGTACCAGCTGGATTTCGGGGGGCGGGTGACCCAGGAGTCGGCAAAGAACTTCCAGATCGAGCTGGAGGGGCGGCAGGTAAGAAGCCATGTGCTGGGGTGTGGCCAGAATGCCACTTTCTGGTCCTGACAGGTCTCTGGACTTTGGCCTTTGGGAGCATTTTTCAGAAGGCCAGATGGGAAATGTGGCAAACGGCTGATGACTCTTAGCTGGGGCCGGTCGGGCTTGTAATTGTCAGTGTGCCTGTTGCTATCTTTTCTTTATTTCTCCCCAAAGTAACGCATGTCCTGATTTTTGGAAGTCAGATGGTTCTGTGAGACCCCTGAGGAAAACAGCAGGCACCTGCCCACTGCCCACAGCTGCTCTCCAGAGGCCGGCTCTAACAGCTCTGTGTGCCGCTTCTGGTGTTTGCCACCGTACTTGTGAAGAACACATTCCTACTTCTATCTCTTGATTTTTCAGTTTGGGGCGTCACGTACTGACTTCTTCCTGAGCACCATGAGGGTTCATTTTCTTCACCCCAACGCCCCCCAACATGTGAACTTTCCCTTCCCCCTTTTCGCAGGTAAATCAGTAGTCATTGGTCCCCTCTTTGGGCCACTGAATATGGTTCATTTCTGAGCCATGTATTATGGTTTAATTACAGTTCGTTTTTTATCGTGTAGGCTTTTTACCCTAGATGTAATAATTACCCAGTTTTCATTTGCTTGTTTTTCTGTGTTTCTGTGTTTAAGTCCTCCCCCAGTTCTCTGGCAGAACATACATCTCCTCTTGGTGCACTTGAGCACTTTGTGTAGTTTGTCAGTTCTTCCTGCTCCAACCTGGAATTGTTGCTGTGGGCCCACTGCATGGCTGTCGTTCTGGGACTACCCTTCTCAACCATTCCGGGAATTCCCTTCACTGCTCATATTTAAATCTCATCATCATTAATTCACTCAAGAAATGATTACTGAGCACTTGCTATATGCCTGGCAATCCTCTTGGCCAGGAGTTGGGAAATTATGGCCTACAGTCCCATCCTGCCTGCAGCCTTTTCATATAAATAAAGTTTTATTGGAACACAGCCTCGCCCATTATTTCAGTACTGTCTGCGCTGCTTTTGCCCTGCAACAGAGGTTCAGTAGCTGTGGCAAAGTCCATGTGACCTACAAAGTCTAAAATGTTTTATCATCAGCCCTTTACAGAGAGTTTGGGAACCCCAGTTCTGAGTGCTGAAATTTAGAGCACTGAGGAAAATGGAGGGAGATCTCCGTCCTCCTGGAGTTTACAAAAACGGGAGAAAGACCATAAACAATTAAATATGTGTAAGATCATATAATAACATGATGCAGTGTGGTCACAGTAAGCACTGGGGTGACAGGAAGGCAGGTGCAAGAGGTGGAGTGCAAGGGGACCGCGTGTGCTCTGCTTGGTCCCTCTCTGAGCAGTGTGCCATCTGACAAATCACAGGTGGTGGTTCTCTTAAGCCTCTTTTTAGCCTGTAGATTTTTTTCTCTACTTTTTCTTTCTCCTTCTGTTTCCTTGGTGGAGAAACCACTCCCTTTGACCCGAGGAGCTTTCCACGCTCTGAATTTTGTTTGTGGCCTCCCCACTGCACGATTTATCATGCTCCTCCATCTGTTTATTTCCGACAAAGTCATAGTTAGGTTGAGAAGCTTTTCAGAGTCGCTTTTGTTGGCAGAAATATCTCACAGGCCGCGCTGTCCTGCTTCTATCGGGAGCCGCAAGGAGGTTTTCCTTTAACGTCTTTGCTTCACTGCCCCGCCCTCACCCCAGGTGATGCAGTTTGGAAGGATTGACGGCAACGCGTACATCCTGGACTTCCAGTACCCCTTCTCCGCTGTGCAGGCCTTTGCAGTTGCCCTGGCCAACGTGACCCAGCGCCTCAAATGAAGAGACTGGTGTGGGGAGGAGAAAGCTGTCTGATCGCAGACGCTGGAGGAGCCTGCACGGCCTGGTGCCCGGGGGACCAGAAGACAAGGGCAAAACTGGAAACGTCTGTCAGGCCCAGGGGAGGTCACTGACCTTTCGTTGTTGTTTGTTTGGGTTTTTATTATCCTTTATTTTTTTTTTCTTCTCTTATTTTTTTAAACAAAAGTAAAATACAGGAGAGCGGCGTTTGCAAGCAAAGGGTGTAAGGCACCTACCTGGTGGTGTTTAGGAGGCGTGGTCGCTGTGGGAATGTCCCACTGGGTTTGCTTATGTCGGTGACGGGACAAGGGGCCCTTCAGAAGGAAGGTTAGACTGCCTTCTCGCCTGCTGTTCTTCTAGACTAGGAGTGTGCATTGTTTTCATTCTCCACAACATCTAGCTTTTATTATTCCTCCAACATCACTACTAGTGTAAATATAAAATACTTTTTAAGAAAAACACAACCAAAAAATCCTGAAGGTACAGGTTCTCTTGTGGGGGGACAGCATTTAATTCACACCTATTGTGTTATCCCCCCAGAGGTGACTTGATTAATGAGGGGTATTTTGGCAAATGCACTGTGTTTGACTAATAAAAGTAGGCTTTTTACGGGGGTGCTATTGCCAGGTATAAATACGATTTGCTCATGAGCTCATAGGGTAGCTCGTAGGGAAAGGATGACGGGCGAACACCTGCAGGTGTTCACGCGGGTGGCTCACGTCGTGTGACTTGAAGCAGTACAAGAGCCACGCTCCTCTTCAGAGGAGGTTTACACTGAAGCCTCCACTAGTTTCCTAATATATCAAAATTCCGTTGGTTCAGTAATCATTCAGTCTGATTGACTTCGGGAGAAAGATCCCCGAGTAGTGTGGTGTAGGGCAGCGATTTTCTGGGCTGTGGTGGTGGCTCGTTAAGAGACCTGCTGCTGAGAAGTGGGCTTCACTCCCTCTCCCCTCTCATTGTTGAACCTGGGAACCATGCCAGAGACGGTGTCTTCCCCATTAGGTAACACTGTTCTACACTTGCTCTTTCTAAAAATGCTGACAGGGCTTCCCTGGTGGCGCAGTGGTTGAGAGTCCGCCTGCCGATGCAGGGGACACGGGTTCGTGCCCCGGTCCGGGAGGATCCCGCGTGCCGCGGAGTGGCTGGGCCCGTGAGCCGTGGCCGCTGAGCCTGCGCGTCTGGAGCCTGTGCTCCACAACGGGAGAGGCCACGGCAGTGAGAGGCCCGCGAACCGCAAAAAAAAAAAAGTGCTGACAACACAGTTGAAAGCACGCCTTTCCTCTTTTGGGCTATATTAAAATTCAGTTGGCTAGAGATGTTTTCCAACAGATTAGAAATGTAGCAAAAGAAATGTTAGGCATTTGCCAGGGTATGAAAAGATAAGAGTTATAATCAACTCTTGACAAGAGCCCCACAAGCTTTTCTAGGAAAAAAAAAAAGTTTATTAACTGTACAGACTGTTTACTGAGGAGATAAACCACTGGGAGAACGTGGTTAAAGTTACAGTACTTAATGTAGTTGGTTGACTATTTGTTAATTTCGACAACAACAACAACAGACCCAGAGATTATCGTTTCCCACCTCCCCCTCCACGGAGGGCGATATTCAGCCCTGATAACACGACCCATGAAAACATAGTTTTCAGTTACTGATATCTGTGGTGTTGTTTAGGGCAGGAACACAAGAACTGTCTACCAGTTTAGGGTCCTAAATTTGGATTTTGTTTGAAAACAAACAGGTGGAAGATACTGCAGAAACGTACTTTCCAAAAAAAAAAAAATTTTTTTTTAATCTTCTGTTTTAGTTTAAAAATTAGAAAAGAAACAGACCCAACGCAAGATGACATCACTTACCATTTTCTCCAGACCCAGAAGAAACACAGGTGAGGTTTCAAATATGGTGAAGGACATCTCCCAGCTAATAGCAGAGCTTCCCATTTTATATTTTAAAATATTGAACCGGATTCTTTGGTGGGTAAATTTTTCCAGAAAGAATTTAGCAGTGTATTCAGAATTATATAATTCTTTTATATGAGTTTCTGTATCTTAACATGATGTTTCAATGCTTATTATCAGCTGTGCAATAATGGTTATAGCCTATTTCTAAATAATTTAAATGCAGTTCCCCTGTTTTATTGTCCAAAAGTTAATTATTTATCTTGCTTTCACAGTGTTCGTAGGAATTATTTTGTTACTATGTTCTGGTGAGTTATGCCCACTTTATTATTTATTTAGAAAAATAGTATGTTTGTAATGACTTATTTGGTGGCAGTATATTTTGCTGCAAGAAATAAAAGGTTATGATAGAAGGTTTTTTAACTGGACAATTTGTAACTTTTTCTAATTGGAAAAAATTCCTATTAATCCTTTAAAAGCAATTTTTTTTTCATTTTGTGTTATCAGTTATATAAAAGGAGAAGATTTCTTTGAGATCACGTATCCTAAAATATTATTTCCCCTTCTGTTGAAAACTTTATTTTTAATGAAAATAAAAGGTGAAATGAAATGAGACTGAAGAGAATGAGTAGCACAAAAAAGGAACTATAGTAGTAAGTTTCAGTTCTTCAAGTTCTGACTGGTTTTTGAAATGTAGAGACCACATTTTAGAACTTTTCTTAATAAGAGCAAAATACAGAGGGAAATCCTTGGAATGAAGACTACAGATGCGTGTGTGAAGCGAAAGTATGTGTCACAAATAATTAACTAAACTTACTAAATTCTTAACTCACTCCCCAAAGGACCTTTTTCCCACCTGGGGACAAAGGCCTCCATCTTGGATCCGCCTCTGGATGAGCGGCGGTCGCTCAGCTCTGTGGCCCTGGCCCGAAGGGAGATGTAGTCTCCAGTCCAGTCAGACAGGCGTCTGCAGCCGTGGCGACGCGTGTCTTTTCACTTAATGGTGACGTTTTCACTTACTTTAAAAATTGCTTCCGTTCGGTCAGTCTCGATTTATTAAATGCTACCAAAGTCAGTACTTTAAGCAGCAGGATTCTACATATTTAGTGTTCATTAATAGCAACTTATGAATATTAAGATACCTCAGTGAATCTCTAAAGTTAAAAACATTAGCCCAGTAAATAGCCAACCACATACAGAATCCATGCCTTTTTGAGGGAAGCAGTATGTTAACAAACATGAGAGCCAGTTTTAAATTTGGTTTTACCTCATCAAACCAAAGGCACAGCTTTGAGTATAGCATACCCATTGAATGTATGTATATCCTAAGAAAAATCGGTACCAAGAAAGCAGGAAAATGTCAACGCTCTCGTGGCAGGATAGGTCAGAGAGTTTGCAGTGTTTTCACCCACGGCCGTTGCTTCCTCATCGAGTGCCCCGCGAGGGCATGCGAAGACGTGTAATGGACGAGAGTCAGGAGACCCCGGGATCAAGCCGGCTCGGCCACAAAGCTGGAGGGTGGCCGTGGGCCTCCATTTGTCTGTAAAAGAAGGGACGGCCTGGACAATTTTCTAAACTCCTGTCGACCAGCTCGAACGGCTTGAGGGCCCGAAACGTAACAGTTTCATCAATTCCATTTTACAAACTTGGAAGGAAGGTTCCAAAACATTGCCCTTTGTAAAGAAATATTTTTTTTCCTGTATTAATGAGCTACCTACTGAATGTAAACCAGTGCATTTAAAGTAATATCTTTGGAAGGTTCACCTCTAGAAACAAATGCATTTGGAATCATGTTTGTTCTCGTAAAATTATACAAAAGCACCGATTCCAGGTAAGACAGACAAGCCTCCCCATGAGTGTGCCCTGCTCGGTGGACACCCCAGAGAACAGCCCTAAAATAAGTCACCACTTTGCCCTGAAGAGTGAGTTGAAAAAAGAACAAAGGAGTATATGCCTAGGCTGGCTTGAGTTTTTGAGTGTGCTGTGCAGTGTTGCATGAGCTTTGTTTGTGTTCAGAAGGTTTTCTCGAGAAGGAACCCGTTGTGTCCCCATGTGGGCCATCTGTCATTTGGCCAGGTCAGTGGTTGTGAGCAAAGTTAGCTGAAACAAAATGTGTCCAAATGTTGTTTGAGTTCCTGGAATTTTGTCAGCACACAACTCAAAACTCTTCACCTTTTGTGCATTTCCTTGTCTCTGGCTGATGAAGCTCTGAAGGGTTGTGGTTTTCATTTCTTTGGCTTTGTGCAATTTTCTTGTAACTTTACTTGTACCTATATTTTCTGTTTATATGTTCTTTTAAAGGGGAGGGGGAGGGTTCTAAGATCTTGTTGTTTATTGTAGATAAAATTTTTTTCGTGTTGTAGAAAAGCATGGGTTATGCGTTTCACTGAAAAAGGCACTGTATTATTTACCAAAGGGGTATTGTTTTTGCATTTGTTTATAAATGCATTATTTTGGTACTGTAAATTTGGATTAATTTCTGAGTTTATTACTACTGGCATTTTCTTTTTCCCTTTCTTCCCCCCTAACTGTAAGTGTGCGAAGCAGGTGCACAGGCCCCAGACCAAACCAGACCACCAGCATGCTCTTGTCCCTGCCTTGGGAGTGGCGCGCTGCTGTGTGTGCCTGATCCCTCTCATGTTGGTTTGTTTGTTTTTTAACTCAGCATCCTGCTTTGTTTTACTTTCCAAGCAAGATCCGTTGAGATTTCTGATTTGCATTCTAATGAGCTCACCCTTATTTCCTCTCTTCTTATGTATTTTGTGTATTAGACTGTGCAGGAGGTATTCTAGAAGGCATTAATGGTTTGCATTCAAAATGGCGTGGTTTGTCCAAAGTATTTTCTGTCTTTATTACTGAGATGGATTAATCTCCTTATTTTTTTCCTGATGATTTGAAGTTGTAAGAGTTGTCAGCTGTTGCTTAATAAAATTTTACAGATCAAAAAAAAATCAGTTACTTGTGTGCAGAATTCAGATGCGGTCTTGAGTCCTTTGAGAAGAAATCACCGCTCTCCATTGGCATGACCCACCCTCTAGCTGCTTCTCCGATCCCTGGGTTACTGCCAGGGGTTGCTTTGACACCTGAGATCTTTATCATCATTGCTCTTTCTGAGAGGTCAGAGGTTGTGCTGTTTTCCTGGTGAGTTGGTTTGAGTTTGTGTTTGTTTTTGTTTTATTTTTCCTTGCTTTTTCAAAGAGGAGCCATCTGTGTCTCTATTTCTGCTAAGATCATCTATACCATATTTTTAGATTCCACATATATGCGTTAATATACGATATTTGTTTTTCTCTTTCTGACTTACTTCACTCTGTATGACAGTCTCTAGGTCCAGACGCGTCTCTCCAAATGACCCAGTTTCGTTCCTTTTTATGGCTGAGTGATAGTCCATTATATATATGTACCACATCTTTTTGTTGTTGTTGTTGTTCCCTGCCTCTTGCATCTCCCTCCCGCCCTCCCTCCCTCCCTATCCCACCCCTCTAGGTGGTCACAAAGCACCGAGCTGCTCTCCCGTGTGTACCACATCTTCTTTATCCATTCACCTGGCGATGGACATTTAGGTTGCTTCCATGTCCTGGCTATTGTAAATAGTGCTGCACTGAACACTGTCATGGTAGAAACATTGAACTTTGGTCCATATCATTCAGTGTATTCTGATTACATAAATGTTCATGATCCATCCAAAGAAAAGAGGGTCTGATTCACGGTGCTTCTGTCATAGCACCTACAAGATCTGAGGTGCTAGACACATCGACACCTTTTTTAATTTGTAGCAAACTTAATAGAACCGGTTTTGAGCAATTCCACTACAAGTGCTAATATAACTGTTAATTGTTGTTATTACTAATGAGTCTTAGTGCACCTCCTTGCTCCACCCTAGAGTTCCCTCTGACCGTGGGAGAGAGGCAGGGACTGGGGATCACAGGAGGCGCATCTGTAAACACTGTGGTTCCCATGTGCATTTACAGAACCACCCATTTGTTTTCTTCAGAGATAAAAAATAGACATATAGTCACTCAGGCTTTGGGAGGAAGAGAACCAAAAACTACTGTCATCTCTAACAAATTCTAATCATTAATTAAGTTTTAAAGTAATCATAGGACTATAAATCTGTGCTTTGATAATAACCATACGAAGCTAACCCGAATTTTGTATGAGAATCTAAATATATCTCGTTTTATTGTGAAAGTCTGTGAACTTCAAGTTAATATTCCTTGTATCTTCATCACTTAAATCAGGTAGCAAGGAAACCTGATCAGGAACAAGCCCCCTTCTCCCCTCCCCCCAAAACCAAGGGACCAAGACCCTAACAGCCAGGCTGTGTTGGTTGGTGCTAAGGACCATGTATAGGAGTGGGGTTACCTTTTCCACCAGCCCAGCCCCAAGGTCAGCTTTGGGGCCGTTCAGTGTGAGTTGGTGTCTCCAGAAGTGATTTATTTTTTAAGTAAGAAAACTTGGCAAATCCCTTTCCTTCTGCAGACTTATTTTGAAAAGGATGCATTCTATTTTTATTCCGGTGTTCAGTATTCTTTTCCCGGTAATGTTAAGAGAAGAGGGAATCAATTTAGCTCTCACATCCTTGTCCCCAAAACTCATTGTAGAAGAGAAATGACTGCCTCATGGAGACTGCATTGCAGTTTTTCAAGAATGCACAGGTAAATCTCCAAACTCTACTATAAAGTGGTTACCTTTTGCCTTCCTTTCCTTTCAGAAGAAAATTGAAGCATTGAGAGGTTGAAATGATTCCTGGATTCCATAGACCAAAAAAAATGATCCTGAAATAGAATTGAAGATTTCTAGGTCACATTAATGAATAGGCCTAGTTTATTCCAGCTTCTCACTCTGGTGTTTCGTAATGATTTGCCTGTAATGAGCTCTGAGCCACTTACACTTAGTCATCTCCCTTGAAAAGAGGCAATGTAGGTGGGCCACCCTCGCCCATCAGCAGGTGAGCTCACCCTGTCGACAGCTCTTTCTTGAGTTGTCAGAAGATAGAACAGTTAACTCACCCAGGCATCCGAAAAGAGCACGTCCGTGTGGATTTGTTTCTTTGCGTATCTTAGAAAGAGTTGCTCAATCCACTAAAGAAGGTGAAACCATCCACGTGAAGAGTGGGCTCATTTCTTAAATCTGCTTGAAGTTCCTGTTAGAACGATAGCTTCAAGTGATAACAGGTACACCAGCACAGAAGCAGGACCCTGGCAGGAAACTGAGTCAGGTGTGAAAATAGTTATACCTCATCCCTTCTGCCTTGCCTTTTCTTAGTTTCCTGCTTTCCACATCGCTTCCCTCTATAGGGAGTGCGTTCTCTGTGCTTTAGGTGACCTTAAAGCCACTCTCTTGAAGCTTCCCTTGCACAGGGATGGGAGCTTTCAGTGCAGTTTCAAGCCTTGTTCCTTGAAACCTTGCTGTTGAGGCAAAGTAAAAGCTCTGTGGGAAATTATAAAACTATAGCAGAGAACTTAATTGAGTTTATCTTAAGGACAAATAAGCCTGAGGAATTTCTTAAACCTCAGTCACCTTCAGGACAGCATGCACACACTTTGCATACCATTTTTGTCTTTGCCATGTGAAATATCTGTGCCTTCGGTTGATTAATCTGAAATTCCGGTAGCCCATGTGCCATTTAGCTCTTGCTCTGTTCCAGGCACTTTCTAAGTCCCGTGATTATGCAGCATTTTCACTGCATGTGCTCCTTCCCTCCTCTGCCCCTCCACCACCAAAAAAAATGGGGGGAGCTTGGATATTAAAGGCTGGCCACATTGCAGTATCTCAAACTACTGATCAAGTCGCCTTCACTTAGTCAAGCCGGTTACCTTAGTCATTTACCCCATCTTCAGCCGTCAGGGTGCAGAGAGAACCTCATGAGTTCTCTTCCACTCTTCTTCAGAGTAGGAAGAAGTGGCCAGTCCTGACACCATCCCCCGTTGTGTGTGCGGGGAACCAGGGGTCGCTGCGCGTTTTTTTAGTTGGGCCTCCCGCTTGTTCACACGGTCTTGTGGTTTCTCCTTTCACGTGGATTAATTCGGTGTTGCCTGCCTCCCTCCCTAGGTGTCACCTTGAGGGCCCGCCATGAACCACCTGTCACAGTGTTGCATCGACCCAGTAGTGGTGCAGTCCCTGTTGCAAGAGGGGAAATCCTTGCATCCTTGAATCCCGTTCTTTTCACATCTGGTGTCATGGAAACCTGGGCTTTACCAGTGTTACTTTTTCTTTCTCTCCTGGTAAGGTGAGTGACCCAGACACCACAGTGCTTGAGACACAAACGTGGGATGGATTCCCGCTGTGAGGAGCAGGACTGTCCTCGAGTGACTCATTTCTTTCTGTGCTGGAGCCCCGCGGGGTCCTGTGAGTCTCCGTCACACGTTCCTCAAGAGCCTGTACTGACTACAGGAGGCTCTTAAGTCCCAGGATTATGGTTTCTTGCCAGTACTGAAGCTTGACTCCTTTGTTTTAAATCATAAGAGAAAACATTTCTCCGACAGGAAGAGATTGTCTCCATTCATTCCGTTAGAATAAGCAGCCCCAGCCGAGGCTTGGTGCCTAGCAGTGGGGGAGAAGGTCCCGTCAAGGCCAAAGGGTTCATTTGTTGACGCGGATCCCAAGCCAGTGGGGGAGGCTCGTTGCTCTAAAAACTGCAGAACGTCGGAGTTACCGAACCCTCAGGATTTCTGCCCCAACTTAGCCACGTGGAGTCGGCCTCCTTTCCGCTAGCCCTCCTGTTGCCTTCTGTTCCCACGAGCTCCACCCCAGTGGGTCTCACCCTTGCTTCGGGGCTCCCCTCCCATGGGATGAGCTCATAAGCATCCTCTTTTCCAACACCCATACCTCCTGGCAGGTGCTGAACCCCTGGGAGGCTGAGAGAGTGAGTGCAACAGACTTTGAGGGGATCAGCCAGGTTTCTCCGCCAGTGTCCCCAGGAAGCCCTCAGACTAGGTCACACCCACCTCTTGAGAGCATCACATTCCCCAAACCTGCTCGGTTCCTGGCGTGTAACTCACTGGGTGCATTCTGCCCGCCAGCGGCTAGAAGCAGTGATGGTGACCCTCCTCCTTCTGAGGGGGTGCCTGCAGCGACCTGCCCTCCAGAGGGATTGCAGCACGGGGCACGCCAGTCTGTCTCTTAATGTTGTGTTTTCGTGATGTTGGTCTCTCAAGTTCGTGCTTGAAAAATGTGATCTGTGTGGAAAGAAGAACTGGTAAACCTGTATTTGAAAGCATAATAATTTTTTAAAACTAGCCAGATACAAGTGCATCCGTTCCAAGAGACTTTTATTTGGAGCCTGGTACTTTTTTTCTTATCCTCAGTACACTATAGAGACGCAGCTAACTTTTAAGTAGCTAAAGGTCTTCTGTTTAACTGGTACAACACAAGGCTGTCTGGCTGTATATTAGTATCCAAAACCAAAGCAAAGGTAAAAATGACACCAACAACGCAACCCCATAAAAACAGCAAGTTTTGCAAAGCACAGTGGGAAAGTATGCCCTTGTGGCATCATAAATCCCTCTTCACAGGCCCTTTGTGGGAAGGTTGGGTCCCAGTTTAGAGATGGGGAAATCAGGTAGAAATTCCTAAGTGACTTTGCTCCAAGCCGGGCAGTGTTGAGAGAAAGCCAGGAGCAAATCTCAGAGCAGCCAAATCACCACTCCTCTTTGAAAAGGGCTCCTGTGAAGCTTCGTAAATGACAGAGAACAACAGCACTGACACCTCCCCGCCTCCAAGCCCCGGCGAGTGGAAAGCCGCCCTCCCCGGGCAATTGATGCCCAGACCCAGAGCCCAGGGCGAGGCTGAGAGCTGTCCTCAACATTTGCCCTTCACTTACTATCTCCTTGATGATCAGCTTCCCAAGAGGGATGTGACGCTCCAAAGACCCAGGTTTCTCTTGTCCGGACCCCTGACCAGGATGTCTCAGAAGTGACAAGAAACTCAGTGCGTTAAAATTCAGAGAAGAGAAGCCACTCTGAAGGATAGCTGACTTTTCATCAGAGAGCCTGAGCTGCTAGCAGAAAGACCTGCCTGGGTGTGGGAGAAAGGGACTCTGCCCAAAGAGAAGAACCAGAAAGGACAGTACGCCCAGAATTTTCCACACCAGCCACCCTCCAAAGGGGAGAAAAGAGTTGATCTTCAAACCTCTCACGTGGGCCAGACAAAGAGCTGCATGAGGTAGAAGAGGCAGGGGCCGGAGCCAAACTTTCCAGCACAGAGGTCTCCTTTAGGCTGCTTTGTGCTATGAAGTGTTCCAGGCTTTGTTCCCTCTTGTCACAGAAGCAGTGAAGTGTTCTCCCAGGGGCCTGGGCTCCTAAGCGCTTCAGCCCTGCCCAGACCTGGTGCCTGGCCGGCTCCACTGGGAGAGCTCCATGCTGTGCACCTTTGGAGCGCCAAGGTTACAGGTAAGGGATGGGGCAGATCAGCAGGATTCCAGCTTTAAAACCCAGGCATTTTTCTTGGAAACAGTTCACATTTCATTTACAGCTTATAAAGTATTCATGTCCTTAACAAATGCCTATGTGCACCCTTGGATGGCAGAGTTATAATTGAGACCAGGCTTGAATGGAAAGTCCTTGGTAAAGGCTGGGTCACAGCACTCTTTCAATGAGTAGTGACAAGACTATATTAACTGTGAACGGGTTCTAGATCAGTGAGAATACCTGGTTGGGGGTGTCACTGTCCCGGGCCTCGAGGGGAGGCAGCGTGGAGTAGGCTGAGGAGCACTGCTCCGCAAGCTGGGAGATGAAGGAGCTTATCCTGCGTCTGTCACCAAAATTGCGCAACCTAACTGATAGATGAGGAGACGGGACTAAGTCAGTATTGCCCAGGCGTGGGCCATACTTCCCCAGTAATTGTGCGCACTGATGAAAGGAAAACACGTTCCTGTACTGTAGGATTTTCTAGAAACATCAGTATGCTAATGTGTTGTGCGTGGTGGGCCACCAAGAGGAGGAAATACCAAACTTTTTTGCCCTCAGAATCCGATTTTAAGGGAGCGTCTTGTAGGACCAATGGCCCAAGGGGTAGATAGGATTAGGGAAATTGGACTGGATGCTCTCCAAATTCTTCCCGAGTTCCGAATTCTGTGCTTTTGTGAATTTTACTGAAAACTTAAGGCAGGTTTCTTTCCTCCCTCTTCTGCTACGATGAAAGATCTACTTCGCTTCTGCTCAGGTAGGCAAGAGACCCTTGTTCAAGTGTGAAGTGTGTTTGCTGAGCTGCAAAGGTGTAGAGTGTTGTTTTGTTTCTACAGGGTGCTTAACGAAGCAGAGCTGTTGGAAACAGCAATGAGCTCTTGCCCATTACAGCCCACCAAGATGCAAATATTTAGCTTGTTGAGTTTGCAGTTCTCACTCAGACAAATACAGTCCTTCCTAAGGCAACTGAGATTGAGGACGTCAGGTTCATTCTGACCTACCTCGTCTTCTGTCCCTAATTGGTATTTCCAGGTTTCTGTTCTCTAGTTTCACCGGGGGCCCTAGACATCATCTTTCACTCCGTTTAGAGAAGAGAACCACTTAGGGTCAACCAAGCATTCATCTGGGTTGAAGCCAGTACATTACACCCTAAGGCCTGTGCTCTCCAGGGGTTGGGAGTTCATATCCAGAAATGCGGTCATAAATAGAACTTCAGCTGGCTGGGTAGGTGATTTACAAAAGTAAACGTCTCTTCTGAACTCTTGCAAAGAGACTTCTTGTCATTTCAATTGCCAAAAACAAGCCAAGGGCTGAGAATATTCATCTAATCTGAGAGCAAATCATGTCCCCTAGGGGCCCCTGAAGGCTGGCATCCACCTGGGTCCTACCTAAATGGGAGGGGGACAGCTGGTGGCCACCTGGGGATGGCCTAAGTGGGAAGGGGTCTGGGCCTCATTGTGTGTTCCTGGGAGGGTCCCAAGCCCCTGGTGAGGACCTCCCTAGGGGAGGCCTGGTGCTGAGGGCCCCGAAAGGGCCACTAGGGAGATACTGAATTGTGCCCCTTGATTCCAGGGAGACAGCCCAGGAGTCAGGCTTGCCTCAAGATGATCTGGAAGTTCCTTGTTGTCTTACTTTTATGGAAGTAAAGACCGACCAAATGGTGACAAGCAAAGCCTACTTATTCAGAGCTTGCTGGAGCAAGGGAGTCAGCCATCTTCGCTGAGACTGGCAGGGACTCAAAGGCAGGCAGAGGAGTGGGAAAGCTGCTTAGTGAAGAAAGGGACAGCTTCAAGTGTGTCCTGCTGGAGGCTGCGGGGAAGCTGGAGGCGGCTGACTGGAGGCCTGGCGTCCGTGATTGGTTAGGGCTGCGTATTGGCTTTCTCTGGCTGGTCCTAAATTAGAAGCAGGGACGAAAATTAGGGGAACTGTCAGTTACTCGTCAAGTTCTGACTGTTTGGGGCCAGTTGTCACAGGGGTGATGGTTGGGCTTCCGGGATTGTTGCTGGAGAGGGCAGTGTGACTTCCTGTAAGTCTGACTTCGGGCAGACAGGCTTCTGGGGTGCTTACTGCAGGTTGCAGGCAGGTCAGAGTGTTTGTATGTGGTCTGGCCGCTGTTGATTTATCTATTCGGTCTCTCAGTTTAAGAAAGCAAATTTCCAATTTTCCTGAATTTTATCATAAGAATGAAATCAACCTACCCCCAAGGAACAGTAAACTAACTGACATTAATAAAAATACCTTACAATTGCACAACTAAATTTTTAAATACGTAAGAAATGCTGTCCAGAAAACATGCAAGATGCATCTTGCGCAGTTTCTAATTTGATCATGCAAGCATGGAAATGGCATGCTGCACTATAGGCACGTTCGGAAATAATCATAAGGGGATAAACGTCTTAGGAGCCACTGGAAGTTATGTGAGAAAGATAATTAGGAAATACTCTGCAGATCATAACCTAGTTACAGTCACATTTTATCACAAACCTCATTTTTATTTTATTGCCTTGATTCGCCCCCAAGGAACACAAAAACAGCCCCTGCAGTGCTCACGGAGAGTTCTTGAAAGCTTCGTGTTTTCTGTGGCAGAGTTGGGGCAGTGATTCTCTCCACTGATAGAGGTTAGTTCAGGGAAACTGTGTTCTCCCGAAACAGGGCTGTGCTGCTCATTACCAGGTCGCCTGCTTCTGAGATGTTTGACTAAGAATTCTCCCACCTCTAAATAGTAATACCACCCTGGGGAGGGAAATGGATTCTGAATCCCACAGGGGTGGCGGGTGGAGCGGGGGGCGAGGCGCGGCAACTTCGAGAGAGCTCAGCAGCGCGTGAATATTAAAGCCAGCGTGTTCTCAGAAATTCATGGAGAATTTCACTACTGATTGACTCACCATCCCTGCAAGCCTCTCAGTAGAAGGGGTGGTACATATAAACTGTCAGTGACAGCTTTATCAGAACTCCGACTTTTCCATACTCCTTTTTAAATCATCCAGCCTGCCCGTGTCCTGCTCCTGGACGAACGTGGTTATCTCCCCCTCTGCCCCTGCAGGTCCTCTGGTGCTTGGGCCTTGTCTCCTTCGAGATACCCTCTCTCAGAGAAGAGTACTTTCAGCTCAGGGTTGAGTGCAGTGACCTGCTGGCACATGTTTAACAGCCAGCTCTCCAGACACAAACAAAATCCTGAATGCATAAATATACCAACATAAGCATTATAAATTGCCATGATATAAAGAATGCATAGCACACAATTACAAATAAAACGTACAATGCTCTATTATAATTCCATGTAGCCATTTGGGTCTCACGGAATGCTTCTGCTGATTTTTGCCAAACACTTGTATCCATAGCCAACCTATGATTACAGCTGACAAACGAGTGTAGTTCTGACATGAATGTTGGTTGATGCCTTCATTTACATTTATGAGCAAGACAAATGTGAAACAACAAAGATGTGTGTTCAGTGCATCGCCAGAACTTTACCCGGACATTAATGACATGAGCAATTTCTGTGATAAATCGGATCACAATTTCTGAATACTGGAAGAAAATTTCCTCAGTTTTTTTGGTGCTATTCACGGTGTAATGGCTACTGACATGATACATTTTTCAAGTTAAACTTCATTATCAACATTGTCTCTATGAGTTTCTTAAGTCTAGAACTTACACTTGAAGCAATAAACAAAACCAAGTTAATTCCTGATTTATGGCTTTTTGCTGATTTTCATGGTGTAAATATTCCCACCAGAGCCAATCTCAAGCAACCAACATGTCATCGAATGTGGAGTTAGAAAGAAATGCGCAGTAAGTAGCAACTTAATGTTTAATAAATGACTGGGTTTAACAATAAGGTCTCAAGATTCCTGAAAATAGATCCATCATGAGCCAGTACGAGCCGACTCCAGCATGTCACCTGTGTGCATTGTTTTTCAGAATACAGAGCAAGCCCGGCCTCAGATCGCATGGCGATGTAGGGGTTGTTGAATCTAAGGAGGCTGAGTGCTTCACCAGAAGTTATTCAGCTGGTGGGTTCAAGACATAGATTTTTTAAATTCTTCCATTAATTCAGCAAATATTAATGAAGTGCCTACTACATGCCAGTCACCATGATTCCTGTTGAGACAGGAAATCCCCGGGTGAATAAAATAAGCCCAGCCCTGCCTCACAGAGTGTGTGGTCCCAGCGAGACTCTGCCGAGTCCCTTCTCTCCCAGGTCAGCTCATCCCCTCCACTCAAGGCCTTAGTGTTCTGGAACCCAGGAGAAGGGCTCCCAGCTGTGCAGCCAGCCTGGTGCACGCCTCTCTTCCTCCTCCCACGATGATACACCACCAGGTCCCATCCACCTCTCCTCCCAGGGCTCTGGAGCCCTCCCACTACTCCACCTCGGCAGCCTCGACCCTGTCGAAGCCCTCGTGACCTTCCACCTAGACTTCTGGAGCCTCCTAACTGGTCTTCTGGCTTCTTCTTCTTCCCCTGGACCACTCTCAACTCAGTAACCAGGGTGATTTTTTTTTTTTAATCCCTGTTTTTATATCATTTCTCAGCTTAAAATCCCCTGACAGTGGTCAGGCGTGGTGGTGAGAGGCGTCACCTCTAGATCCAGCCCTCTTGGGAGTGTTGCCCACTAGCTGGGTAACTTAGGGCCAGATTACACAGCCGCTCTGGGTCTGTTTCCCCACCTGCAGAAAGAGGATAATATAGTGCCCACTGGATAGGGTAGTTTTGAGGATTAAATGAGTTAGCGATGTGAAGTGCTCGGAACGGTGCATCCCCATCCTTATCATTCGGATAAAAACCAAACCCCTTACCTGCTTCTGACTGCTCTTCCAGCCTCAGCTCTGTGTTCCAGAACCCAGTGCCTCTCCGCACGCTTCTCACCACGCTGGCCCTTGTCCAAGCTCATCTCACTGCCTGCCACACCTTCCCTTATCCACCCAGCTTCCCCTTTAACTCAGCTCACCCTTCAGAGCTCTTTCAAGACCATGTTTGCAGTGAAGCCTTCCCTTGCCCCATTCTAGATCAAGTATTTTGTTAAGTTCCTTCAGAGCACATGTCCCGTTGTACTCACACGTGGGTTAGGATGAATATGTAACAGTTCATGTCCTGTCTACACTGCAGACCCCGTGACAGTGCCCAGTGCCTTGTAAAGTACCTGGAACAGTATATGTAAAATCTCTGTAATAAACAGGACTTATCTAAGACCCATCTGTGAGACCACTCATCATAAGCAAAATTCTCATCCAGCAAATTTCCAGTGTAAATTGAAAAGTTTGGCTGCAAGCCTGATTTGCCTAAAGGTATCATTTGAAAGAGCCAGCTCTTTCACCCTAATACTCCCATTTCCCGAAACTGCCAAGAGCCCCGCTTAGCCTCTACCAAGTGCTCAGCATGACAGGAAAAGGACAAGGATTATATCAAGACTTTGGGGCCTTTCCAAAGTATGTTACCCTTGAGGATTGCTAGCTGTTAAGCAAGCCAGACTTCCCAAGACCATTCCTAAAGATCTCAGTGGGTAAGTAGTTGCCACAAACACTTACTGAGCACCCCCTGAATACAGGACATCACTGCAGCTGCCTCACCTTGACTCTGTTTACCAGGAAAGACTGAACTAGAGAAGGGGTCAGCTTCCCAAACGAAAACCTGAAAACCGTGGAGGTTCAGCTCACTAAGGTCAAGCAATTCTTTCCTCGTAGGTGCAACACACTTTGTTTATATGTTGTAAGTCCTTATGAGAGAAAAATACTGAAGGAAAAACGTTGTATCAGGGATTTGCTTTAATATATCCCAACAGCAAAAATGGTAGGGAGCTCAGATGAAACAAGAATGGCACTGGTAACTCAGGCTGGGCAAGAGATGATGGATACGTGGCTGGGGAGTGAATACGGGAACTCATTATTAAACTAGACTCTTTTTGAGTATGTGTGAAAATTTCCATGATGACAGTTTTTAAATAGCCTCAAGAAATATATAAAGCAAAAACTAATGTAACTACAGGGATTCATTGACAAATCCACCATTGTGGTGGGAGCTTACGCCATAGTTCTTTTCATTGTAGATGGATCTAACACTCAAAAGCCTAAGCTCACGGACATAAGTAAAACTTGGCACCCAACAACTAGAGCATACAAAATCTTTTGAAACAAAAGTGGAACATTTATAAAAATTCATCACATAGGAGACCATAAAGCAAGTATCAACAAAATTTAAAGAAATCAGTACCATATAGACTATGTTTCTGGAACACAATGCACTTAAGGTATAAATCAATATAAAGAGACAGAATTGTCCAGATATTTGAAATTTTGAAATGCATTCTAAGTAATCCAGAGACTAGAGAAGAACTGTATGATAATGAATCGAAATGAAATGCCATGAAAACGGACTTGGAGTTACATTTGTAGCCTTACATGCTTATTTTTACATAAGAACAAAAACTGAAAATTAGCAAAATATACATCTTCGGACATTGGAAGAATAACAGAAATTTTTAAAAAAAGAATACAAAGGTAAGAACAGATTTTAATTAACATAAAAACCAAAAACCTTCAAGAAATGGAACACGAGCTGTTGTCCCTGTGACCTCTCGGCGCTGTCCTGGCTCAGCTACCGACCTACCCTCTGAGCCAAAGCTAGTCCTGGGGCTGGAGTTTATTCTTGTAAGTCACATTTACTCTCTACCATCAAGCATTCACTGACCTCAGAGGAAAAGTCTATGAGCAGTGTGTGCTAGTGACTCTCTCTTTGCTCTCCTCCCCAGATCCTGTGCTTTCTCGTCTAGTTCTGAGTCCCAGGAGACTGACACCGATGGACTGCATCACTCAGCAACCTTGATCCCTGGCTTCCTATCAGGTTTGTTTGGTCAGTGGGAAGTACTGGCGTGAGATTGGCAGAGGAATATGTATGCGTGATTATTACTATCACAACTGTAACAGGACCCTAAACATTTTAGCCTCACTTGTCCTTAAACATAGGGTATATCTTCAATGGGTTGTGTGATGATGCTATATGAAATCAGGGAAACAGAGCTGTTTCTTTTTTTTTTTTTTTTTTTTTTTTTTTTTTCTGGTACGCGGGCCTCTCACTGTTGTGGCCTCTCCCGTCGCGGAGCGCAGGCTCCGGACGCGCAGGCTCAGCGGCCATGGCTCACGGGCCCAGCCGCTCCGCGGCATATGGGATCTTCCCGGACCGGGGCACGAACCCGTGTCCCCTGCATCGGCAGGCGGATTCTCAACCACTGCGCCACCAGGGGAGCCCAAAGCTGTTTCTTAATGGAACTGCAGTAGCTCATTCTCCAAATACAACTGGTCTTCAGTGGGGTGCCTCAGTAGAGGCTGTACCACGTATTGAGTAAAAGTGAAATCTCTGCAGTCTGACACATCCGGGATCAAATACAGCTCCTGTTACTTGCTGTGGAATTATGAGCAGATACTCAATCCCTCTAAGCTTCGGTTACTTCAAAATGTCAATAATAATAGTAGCCACCTATGATGGTTAATTTTATGTGTCAAGTCGACTGGCCATCGGGTGCCCAGATCAAACATTATTTCTGAGTGTATCTATGAGAATGTTTTTGGATGAGATTAGCCCTTGAATTGGTGGACTCAGTAAAGTAAATTGCCCCCTTCCCAACGTGGGTGGGTATCATCCAACCCACTGAGGGCCTGAATAGGACAAAAGTCAGAGGAAGAAGGAATTTACCCACTTTTTATCTGCCTCACTGTTTGAGCTGGGGCCTCTCATCTTCTGTGGTCCTCAGACTGGGACTTACACCATAGGCTTCCCTGGTTCTTAGGCCTTTGGACTTGGACTGGAATTACACCAGCAGCTTTCCCAGGTCTCCAGCTTGCAGAAGGCAATCGTGGGAGTTCTCAGCCTCCATAATCACATGAGCCAGTTCCTCATAATAAATACATATATTCTGTTGGTTCCTGTTGTTTCTGTTTCTTTGGAGAACCTAATGCACCACCTCATAAAACTGTTGAGATAACTGAGTGAGACAGTGCCATCACGTGCTTATCACAGTGTCTAGCACACAGTATGAAATGGGTCTATTATGATGGTTGTTGGTAATAAAACTACCATTGGGGCTTCCCTGGTGGCACAGTGGTTAAGAATCCGCCTGCCAATGCAGGGGACACGGGTTTGAGCCCTGGTCCAGGAAGATCCCACATGCCGCGGAGCAACTAGGCCCGTGCGCCACAACTACTGAGCCTGTGCCCTAGAGCCTGCGAGCCACAACTACTGAAGCCCGCGCCTAGAGCCCGTGCTCTGCAACAAGAGAAGCCACCACTAGCCGCAACTAGAGAAAGCCCGCACGCAGCAACGAAGACCCAACGCAGCCAAAAATAAATAAATTTTAAAAATAAAAAAAAGACTACCATTAACAGTGTATCCAGGGAATATCTCAACTAAGAGCCAGAAAAACAAGAAACTTACTGTGTGGTTTCTTTGAGGAGCAGAGAAAGAATTGCGTGTTGCTGTTTGTGATTGAGCAATAATAAATTATAGCAACCTGTTTAGAGTCCTCCTCGTCTCATCTTCTGGTTAGATTTTCTTATGGCTTTCCTTTACTGTATTTCACTCAGAGGATGAAAATGGTCTGAAGAGTATTTTTGATTTGATGATTCTTTGCAGGGTCTCTTATGTTCTCAGAAGAAACAATGCCCTTTCAAATCTAATCCACAAATAAACAAGCCAGTAACCATAAGGAACCCTGTCTGAAATGCAGTTCACTCTGAGGTCTCATGATTTCATATTTCAAAAGACAGGGATGCAAAGGATTAACTTTAAGGGGTATTTCTCCTCTTTTGCTGCCAACACCTTTTAAAGAGGCATCAAAAACAAAGATTTACAAACTGTATATTCAGTCAAATTTCATGTAAATGAACAATGTATTTCACTTAGAAAAGGTACAAAAAGTTGCTGGCTTCAGATCTTTTCAAAATCTCATTAACATCTTGATCTTTAAAAAAAAAAATTGAACATTGGGGGAATTCCCTGGAGGTCCAGTGGTGGCGCAGGCTCAGCGGCCATGGCTCACGGGCCCAGCCGCTCCGCGGCATATGGGATCTTCCCGGACCGGGGCACGAACCCGTGTCCCCTGCATCGGCAGGCGGATTCTCAACCACTGCGCCACCAGGGGAGCCCAAAGCTGTTTCTTAATGGAACTGCAGTAGCTCATTCTCCAAATACAACTGGTCTTCAGTGGGGTGCCTCAGTAGAGGCTGTACCACGTATTGAGTAAAAGTGAAATCTCTGCAGTCTGACACATCCGGGATCAAATACAGCTCCTGTTACTTGCTGTGGAATTATGAGCAGATACTCAATCCCTCTAAGCTTCGGTTACTTCAAAATGTCAATAATAATAGTAGCCACCTATGATGGTTAATTTTATGTGTCAAGTCGACTGGCCATCGGGTGCCCAGATCAAACATTATTTCTGAGTGTATCTATGAGAATGTTTTTGGATGAGATTAGCCCTTGAATTGGTGGACTCAGTAAAGTAAATTGCCCCCTTCCCAACGTGGGTGGGTATCATCCAACCCACTGAGGGCCTGAATAGGACAAAAGTCAGAGGAAGAAGGAATTTACCCACTTTTTATCTGCCTCACTGTTTGAGCTGGGGCCTCTCATCTTCTGTGGTCCTCAGACTGGGACTTACACCATAGGCTTCCCTGGTTCTTAGGCCTTTGGACTTGGACTGGAATTACACCAGCAGCTTTCCCAGGTCTCCAGCTTGCAGAAGGCAATCGTGGGAGTTCTCAGCCTCCATAATCACATGAGCCAGTTCCTCATAATAAATACATATATTCTGTTGGTTCCTGTTGTTTCTGTTTCTTTGGAGAACCTAATGCACCACCTCATAAAACTGTTGAGATAACTGAGTGAGACAGTGCCATCACGTGCTTATCACAGTGTCTAGCACACAGTATGAAATGGGTCTATTATGATGGTTGTTGGTAATAAAACTACCATTGGGGCTTCCCTGGTGGCACAGTGGTTAAGAATCCACCTGCCAATGCAGGGGACACGGGTTTGAGCCCTGGTCCAGGAAGATCCCACATGCCGCGGAGCAACTAGGCCCGTGCGCCACAACTACTGAGCCTGTGCCCTAGAGCCTGCGAGCCACAACTACTGAAGCCCGCGCCTAGAGCCCGTGCTCTGCAACAAGAGAAGCCACCACTAGCCGCAACTAGAGAAAGCCCGCACGCAGCAACGAAGACCCAACGCAGCCAAAAATAAATAAATTTTAAAAATAAAAAAAAGACTACCATTAACAGTGTATCCAGGGAATATCTCAACTAAGAGCCAGAAAAACAAGAAACTTACTGTGTGGTTTCTTTGAGGAGCAGAGAAAGAATTGCGTGTTGCTGTTTGTGATTGAGCAATAATAAATTATAGCAACCTGTTTAGAGTCCTCCTCGTCTCATCTTCTGGTTAGATTTTCTTATGGCTTTCCTTTACTGTATTTCACTCAGAGGATGAAAATGGTCTGAAGAGTATTTTTGATTTGATGATTCTTTGCAGGGTCTCTTATGTTCTCAGAAGAAACAATGCCCTTTCAAATCTAATCCACAAATAAACAAGCCAGTAACCATAAGGAACCCTGTCTGAAATGCAGTTCACTCTGAGGTCTCATGATTTCATATTTCAAAAGACAGGGATGCAAAGGATTAACTTTAAGGGGTATTTCTCCTCTTTTGCTGCCAACACCTTTTAAAGAGGCATCAAAAACAAAGATTTACAAACTGTATATTCAGTCAAATTTCATGTAAATGAACAATGTATTTCACTTAGAAAAGGTACAAAAAGTTGCTGGCTTCAGATCTTTTCAAAATCTCATTAACATCTTGATCTTTAAAAAAAAAAAATTGAACATTGGGGGAATTCCCTGGAGGTCCAGTGGTGAGGACTCTGCGCTTTCACTGAGGGCCCAGGTCCAGGAACCAAGATCCCGCAAGCCGCGTGGCTTGGCCAAAAAAAAAACATTGAACATTGGGGCAATCGCTAAAGGGACTTGGGCAGTAATTTAATGTATTACACGTATTGTAAGAGAAGTATTTTAAAATGTTTACAGTGATTGTCAGTGGTGAATATATGGATGATTTTCATTTTCTTAGCTAAGCTTCTGTTTGTTATAAGTTTCTATAATGAGAAAGAATGGATATCAGTACTCTTGGGGGGAGGAAATATGTAAACGCTCCAGGGGAGTTAACCCATTAATGAGAATTTACTGTGGACCAGGCGTGTATTAAGTGCTCTCCATAATCTTTCCCACAAACTCATGAGGCAGCCTGCATTATCATCCTTTTTGTACACATGAAAGGGACCAAAACTTAGAGATATTAAGTATTCAGCCCAAACTCACATTGCTAAAAAAGTGGTAGAGTCACTCATCTTTCTAATTAGAACCTGTGCTCTTAGCCGCAATTGAATGAACATTCTTGCTTTCTTGCAGTTGCATAAGAGCATTACAATAAGATAATGGTCCTTTTAACAAGTTAAAGTGTAGAAGGGATAATTTGAGGGCATTCAGCAAACATGTATTAAGTACCTATGTGAGCTGAGCGCCAGCATAACATTGTTAATAAGACGTGGTCCAAAAAAATGAAGCTGGAGGAGTGAACATACATTACTTTTGCTAAAACCCCACAAAGCCCCTGAAACTCCACTAAAACAACAGTAAAGGGATTAAAAAAAAATTAATACACTCTCAAGGACAGGAAGAATGGGGGAGAAGATAATAACAACAAATTTTGCAAATCATAAAGCAAATGAGCAGATATGGAAAGCCTTATATCCTTAGCCTGCAATGAGGAAAGCCAGAAAACAACCCAATCTGCACCGTAGATTCCTCAAGCATTTTGGGAACCAGCAGTAGAATCACCTTCTTTAGACATGAGAGTGAAGGGGCTTCCCTGGTGGCACAGTGGTTAGGCATCCGCCTGCCAATGCAGGGGACATGGGTTCGAGCCCTGGTCCGGGAACATCACACGTGCCGCGGAGCAACTAAGCCCGTGCGCCACAACGACTGAGCCTGCGCTCTAGAGCCCGTGAGCCACAACTGCTGAGCCCGAGAGCCTAGAGCCCGTGCTCCACAACAAGAGAAGCCACTGCAATGAGAAGCCCGCGCACTGCAACGAAGAGCAGCCCCCGCTCGCGGCAACTAGAGAAAGCCCACGAGCAGCAACGAAGACCCAACACAGCCGGAAAAAAAAAAAAAAAGTGAGAGTGAAGATGGAGCAAAAATCATGACGGATCACTACAGACCACTAGAATGGCTACAAGTAAAAATCTCGAAATTGAGAGTAGGAAGGACATGGTGCAACTGGAGCTCCTGCACATTGTTTGGTGGGAATGTGGAATGTCACAGTCACTTTGGAAAACAGTTTGACCGTATCTACTTAAGCCAAATACGTGTGTAATCTATAACCCAGTGATTTCACGAGGTATAAACCCAAGTAAAATGAGTGCTTATTCCCGTCCCCAAAAAATACAGGGAAGTTCATAATCAGAATAACCAAAAACGGATAAATTACACTATATCTACATACTGGCATGCTGTATAGCAAAAACAAAGAAACCAAAACCACAAAACACTGCATGAAACAACATTTAAAAATACAACATAATATTCAGCTAACAAAAGTCAAACAGAAGAATGCGTACTGTGTGATTCTATATAATATTCAAACATAGGCAAAATATATTTATAATGATAGAAGCCAGAATAGTGGTTACCACTGGGAGAGGAAGTGGCAGGGAAAAGACAAGACAGAGCCTTCTGGGGGGTTGGAAATGTCCTGTATCTTCATGTTCATAGTGGTTACATGGATGAATATATATATGTAAAAGTTGGATAATGTATACACTTAAAATTGCATAATGTTATGTATGTTATACCTCAATTTAAAAAAGAACAGGAAGATAGATTGAACGTCTGATAAGCAGTTAAATTCCCAAATCTATCTCCACTCTGTGCCAGTAGGCAACTTCCATTCCCCAACATTGGTGGGAAACTAGAGGTTGATTCCCTAGAGACTATGAAATTGAGGGTATCTGGACTGGGACATACTGGGCAAAATCACAGGCAGGGAAACTGTGCTGAAAACAGGGGTATAGAAGCTAACCTTCAAAGATAGCCCCAAACAGTTCCCCTCCTCCCTATATGGGCATGAAGCAGCTCCCATCAAGAGGTTGAGTCCTGTTAATTCCATTAATCTGGGCTGGGTCTCTACTGCTTCAACCTGCAGGATACAAAGAAAGTGCTGTCCTGGGACTTCCAAGCACTGGCATTAAGAAGGCCTGTCTGCCTACACTATCTCCTTCTGAGAACCTACCGCCATACTGTGAGGAAGCCCAAGCAACTTCATGGAGAGGCCTACATGGAAGAGAGTCAGGCCCTTTGCCAGCAGCTCAGCCGAGCTCCCAGCATCAGATGGCCAGCCATGTGAGTGAGGATCATGGAACTGGATCCTCCAGCTGGAGGAGCCACCCTGGCTGATGTCTTATGGAACAAGCACAAACTGTCTTTGCTAAGCTTTGCTCAAATTGCAATATTGTGAGTAAATATATGACTGTTACTTTAAGCCACTAATTTTGCAGCACAGTAACGGATTGCCAAAACAAGGAGGATGAAGTAAATATGAACATTAAATGCATAAGGACCCTTCCCATCCTTCCTCCTCCATTCTGCTCCCAGAATACTGGCAACCAGACCTTCACCTTCCAGTAAGAAATGAAAAGAATCCTTCTCCACAAAACAGGATTGACTGTGTTAGTTTTCTGTTGTGGCAAAATGAACTATCTCAAAACATCAACGTATCATGATTTTGTCATGATTCTGTCTGGGCTTAGCTCTATATGTGGATCATTGGTGTTACTTGTGTGGCTGCCTTGAGTTGAGAGCTGGGCTGGGGCTGGGACGTTCAAGACGGCCTTGCTCACACATCTGGCAGCTGGTGCTGGCTGTTAGCAGGAGCATCTCAGTTCTTCTCTCTGTAGTTCACATCTTCTAGGTCTCTCTCCACAGGTTCTCTCCAGCCGGAAAGCTCAGACTGGCGTACACAGGCTGGCTTTCAAGAGGCTGAAAACAGAAGGTACAGCACTTCTTGAGCCTACAGCCAGAGGACATTCAGTGTAACTCCCAACTCATTTTACTTGTCCAAGCAAATTACAGAACCAGCCCAGATTCAAGGTAAGAGGAAATGGATTCTGTTCCTTGGTGGGAGAAGTTGTGCAGTCACAGTACAAAAGGGTGCCCTTCGGATTCCAATCTCAGAGGAAAGACCCAACCATATTGACATCAGGAGTTCATCAAGGAAATAGCTCAGCCATATTATGTACAGCAAAGCCCCCTCCCTCCACAAATACACACACACACACACAGCTTCCAAACATGTTAGTGCTCCACTGTTAAATGGGAGCCTAAACCAAATCACTGGACATCTGAAGAAAACTTCTAACATGAACGATAGAGACACAACCAAGGAGTAAAGGGCAACTTGGAGAAAGTGGATTATAAAAGGGGAAGGACATAATTTTAAACTATCATTAATATTGAGATAGAAGGAGGGAGAGAGATAAGAAGGAGAAGGAGAAGAAAGAAGAAGAAGGGGGAGGAGGAGGCAGGAGAGTAGAGGGAGGGAGGGAAAACACTGCATCCGTGAAACAAGAATAGGATGTTCTTTAAGAAGTAATAGTCAGTGAACTAATCAAAGCTCTTAGAAATTAAAAGAATCATAGTATTGATAGAAACAAAAATCTTAACAGATTGGAACACAATGTTGAATAAAAGCAGAATAAATAGAAAAAGAAACAAAAACTGGTAAAGAAATTAGAGGAACAGTTCGGCATGACCACTTCCAACTAATAGGAGTTCAGAAAGAAAGAATAAAGAAAACAGAGGGAAGAACATTATCAAGGAAACAAGAAAATTTCCCCAAACTGAAGTACTTGGATTGCTAGCGGGAAAAATTGCTCTAAAAGTCCAGTCCAATGGATAAGAACAGCCCCACATAATCTTGAAATGTCATCATACTATGGACAAAATGAAGCTTCTGTATGCTTTCAGAGAGAAAAAAAAATTATATAAAAAGCATCAGGATTTCTCATGGCTTCAGACTTCTCAGTAGAAACATTGGAATCTGAGAGACGATGGAGAAATGCCTTGAAATTTAGAGGGAAAATTATTTCCAACCTAGAGTTCTGTCCCTAGCTACACTATCAAGAAAGTGTAAGGGTAAACGAATGACATTTTTCTACATTTAAGACCTCAAAAAATTGCATTCCATGGCTCCTTTCTCAGATGTCTTCTAGAAGATATCTTCCTCCAATAAAGAGAGAGACATTGGATCCAAAGAACAGAGGGGAGAGAATTCCCAGGTTGATGGTAAAGAGATGGCTTAGATGACAGCTATGCACCAGGCATAGGACAACCAGTTCACTGCTGGTCAGAAGGCCAAGACGAGATTTTGCAAAGATTAAACTGATAGAATGCATCTTGTGCCTGAATAGCTTAAGAGGGGAATTAGTTAGACAATTGGTGGGAGACCTGAGGTTGAAATAAAAATCAGTACATAAAAAACTAAGCAGTAAAATATAATTATTAATTCTAGAGGAAATGTACAGAAGAGGAAAAGTAATTATAGTATACTACCTGGCTCAAGTGTGTGTAACAGTTACGCAGTTGTTACATATGTACACGCACCTGTGTATGTGTGCTATTTTATCTAGCATTTCCAGCTCTTTGTGGTAAAAGAAGTAACGAGGTAGATGAGTACCCCACGGTGCTAGAGCCAGAAGACTTGCGTTGTCCTCTAGGGGCTACATTAGTTCAAAGTTGGGGGCGGGGGGCGAAGCTTAGGCTGGAGAATCTAGAGGAGGATTCCTGGAGAATTTTTAAGGGCTCTGGGATATCTCTGAGGTTGGTTAATATTTCCCCTAGTGATAAGCTCTCTGTAGTCAGTCATAAAATAATTGAAATATGGCATATGCTGGTTTCATAATCTCTACCACATTACAGAAAACAAATCTGCATGTGTGTTTCCTGAAAGATCTCGTCTTAGCTCCATTCTTTGTCCTCCTGAGATGGTTAAATACAGTGCTCACATTATTGAATTAGGACTAAAACCTAACTGTGCGCAGTGCAGGACGATCAGAAGTTACAGGAATATTTGCAAGACCTGAGTGGACAGCCTGGCCAGCCGACAAAAAAGTTGTTCCAAAATGCAAGGGGAGGGAGGAAATAAAACATGATGATAAAAAACAAAGAGTAAGGAAGAGTGGATGAAATTAGAACATAGGTAAAAGTAGCAGGAAATACAGGAATTCTGAAACTATCTAAACGTGAGTGATCATTAGACTCACCTGAGGAGCTTTGAAAAATACAGATTCCTGGGAACCATATTCTATAATTTAGATTCAGTAGGGTAAGTTGGACCCCCAAAACGTATGTGTGTAAAGGCCCCTCTACTGCATACACAACCAACCTCACATGGAAACCTGTCCTGAATTCGTGTGGAAGCACACTGACATGATCTGGAACAACCGTTTCTCCACCTGTTATTGGGGAAATTCACAAGAGGAGACGACACCATCTTTGGGTAAGTAGTCCCAGGGAGGACGTGTGGATTTGGGAGTTTCATTTGACACACTAGTGTTGAGCTTTGTAGAGGATAAAGAAACTCCTTTGCCCAGACTTTTTTTATTTTTGGTGGCTATAGAACGTATGGGAAAGGCATCTCATTTGGACACATTCCTTTATCATTAAAAGATATTCATTAAGACATAACCGTAATGGGTGTCGTTTAAAATGTTTTTGCATCAGGTCAAGGGGAACCCGGGAAGAAGGAAAAGCATTCCGGGAGCTGCCCGTGGTGCTGAACGCGAGACCCCGCGCCAGCCTTTGACCTTCCCAGCGAGAAAGGGCTCTCGGTCCGTCCCCAAGCCCCATGTCCCTTTCCGTTCCCCTGTCTAGTTTCTTCCCTTTCCCAACAGGAGCAGTAGCAAGGACGGCCCTTTGCATTTTTGTGCTGGGCTGCAGAAGACCTGTGCTGGGCTCCACCACCCCCAGCCCGCCCTCTCCTTCTCCCCCCTCGCTGGGCGGCGGCTGATGGGCGCGGCGCCCTTGCCTCCTCAGGCCCCCCTGGGCGGGGCGGGGACCTCCATCCTCAACCTCCCTGGGGCCGCCTCCCAGCGTCGTAGCGCTGGCGCCCTGAGCGCGCCGGGCGCCCCCTTCCTCCGCGCCCCCTCCCACCTCCCCCTCTCGGTCCCGCCCCGCCGGCAGCCCCGAACCCCGCAGCTGGGAGGAGAGGGGGGGCGAAGGAAGCGATACAAAGGGCGGAGCGGCGGGAGGAGGGGACGCCGGGGCTCGAGAGGACGGCGGCGGCCGGCTCCGGCGGGCGCGGCGCGGGCATGGACGCCGAGTACCCTGCCTTCGAGCCCCCGCTCTGCAGCGAGCTCAAGCACCTGTGCAAGCGGCTCCAGGAGGCGTACCGGGAGCTGAAGGAGGACCTCACACCGTTCAGAGATGACCGCTACTACAGGTAGGGGCGGGCCGGACCGCGGGGCGGGCGGGGGGCGGCAGAGCCCGGCTTTGGAAAGCAGCCCCGCCCACGCCGCGCTCGGCCTGCGCTCCCGGCCTGCGCTCCCGGGCTGGGCGGGGTCCTGCCCTCGGCCGCCCTCTTCTCCGGGCGGGCGCCGAGCCCCGGGGAGGGGGCGGCAGGCCGGCGGGGCTTGGCTGCTGCGCTCTGGCTCGCACGCCGGCGGTCAAGGACAGATCCGGGGAGCCGAGGCGAAGGGCTGTTTTCCATTCCTCGCAAGCTGAGCCGAGGTTCTCCAATCCGGAGACAGGGACCCGCGGGGCTTTAGTCCCTGCTTTGCTCCTCCCTCTCTCTCCCTTCCCTTCCCGTCACCCCCTCCACCCTCACCCCCCATGCCTGCCGCGCCGCGCTCTTCGCTCAGGCCTTGCTGAGACCTGGTTTGGGGAGACACCACCGCCCTCGAGCGCGGGCAGCGAGGGCCTCGGCCTCTCCCCCTGAGGTACGCAGGCCCCTGGGCTTCGGTGGAAATCTCTGAGGCTGGGCTGCTGCTGAGGATTGGGGGCAGATGGCCTCAGGGCTGAGCGCCACCAAGGTGAAGATGCTGGCGGAAGCCGTGTGTCAGCACCCCAAGGAGCTGTTGGTTTGGGCTTGTCTTCGTTCCTCTCTGTCTCCCTCTCCTGCAGCCAGAGGGAGAGCTGTGCGGCCCTGCAGTCCCTTGCCTGCGGGCAGGGCACCCGCAGCTTCCCCCCTGCGCTTTGCCTTTCTGATGGGAAAGTGTGTGCATTGCCAATGGCTGGACTTACCTGCTGTGTTGCGGTGTGATGAAAGGACCCTGCAGGAGTCTGGAGACTGGAGCCTAGATTGACTTTGTTACTAACTAGCTCTGTGACCCGGAGAAACTTAATTGCTAACTCTGCACTTCAAGCTTCCTCATCAGTAAAATGGGAAGCTTGAACCAGAAGGTTTGTTTAAGGTGAGGGTTCTAGTGACGATTCACTCACCGCCTGCTTAAGGATGGCAGGTGTATTGCACAGCTATCTTTGAAGTGGTAGTAGTCATTTTTGTACAATCCACCCTGGACTAAAAATCCTATGTGAGTATGTACTCAGAAGAACATGTATCACGCTTATCATCAGATTTTTTTCAAAAGCCTGATGGCTTCCCAGGGGCTAATCAGCAACATATTGCTGACCAGTATATTTGTAATAAAATTACTGAGTGGGAAAGCCCATTTTAAAACATGTAATCTCAAGATCATATGGAGTAGCTTTTAGATGAGCCTCACATCTATCTAATTCAGCCCCCTAGGAGACCTGACAGTACGGGTCCCTGATGTCATGGGGCTTATAGGTAATTCACAAGTGAGTACATACTGCAACGAGTGCTAGCAAGATAATAAACCAGGTGACATGACAGAGTGATGGGGTGCTACTTCAGAGAAGGTGGTCAAGGAAGGCCTTTTGAGAAGGTCATATCTGAGAGGGGAAGAATGAGTTGCCCACTAGACAATGATCTGGGGAGGAAAGTTCCAGAAGAGGAAGAGTAAGTGCAAAGCCCCTAGAGGCCATAATAGCATGGTATCTTCAAGGAACAGGCAGAAGCCCAGGGCGTTTGGAGCACAGCGGTCAGAGAGAGGCAGGGCCAAGCCACATGGCACCTGGAAGACTGAGGAATATGGGCTTCATTAGAATTCCAAAGTGAAGCCATCAGAGGGTTTAAGTGGGGAAGTGACACGAACAGTTTAGTTGCCCGTCCTACTCAAGCATTTGAACCTTTGCTCCAGGAGCAACTTCATTCGTTGAGTTGGATCTTGAAGACCATGAACTCACTGTGGATGGAAGGGGACAGTGGTGACTTCTCCCCCCTCCCCCTGGCCTGAGAGTAAGTTAACCGCGGAGTGCTTTACAGTCTTGTGTGTCGGTCGGCAGAGCGCTTAGGTTGAATCACGAAGACTCTTTCGTAGTGAGGAGATGTTTCAGGTCACTGAACTGTCTTCCACAGCTCCACTGAATTTTTGTACCAGTGGACTGTACCTTTACACACCTAGGGGAAACACTCCTGGGTTTCTGAGGTGGGAAGCTGATAGTTACAGCTCCTGCGTCTGTCTAGCTGGAAGATGAACTTGCTACTATAATTTTTGCTCCTGCTCTTCTCACCATCTTCATTTCCTCATTAGTGATTTATGACTAAAAGTCGCCAGTCCATTCTTCCCTGGAAGACCAGGGATTCACTTCGTGTAGCTGACAGTTTCCTCATAACAGGGCGTAGAAAGGAGACAGCTGCCAATGCTCTGTTTTCAAAAGATGGTCGGCCCCTCCGTTAGGTGGTCTGTCTATCTGCATCTTAGCTACATAACTTGGTATGTAGTTAACTTGGTGTCACTGAAAAACGTGTCGTCAAAGGACTCACAGTCATTTTCACAAAATGGGAGATGACAGTTGTACTGCCTGCTGAGAAAGGGGGCAATGCACGGTGTGGGTGACAAAACAGGAAGCTGAGCATCTGAAATCCCAACACTATTGAATTTCACTGAGGATTGGTTCATCAGAAAAATGAAGCAAGGATGTTGTGAGACTCAAGTGCTTTTTGAAGGTAACGCTACAGATGCTTTCCAATACAGATAATGGAAAAACCAAAGCAACCGGCCTAAACAATAAGGAAAAGGATTGAGTTGTTGATCCAGCAGCTTAATGATGTCACCAAGTCCTTTCTTTTTTTACTTGGTAGCAATTGGCTGCACTTGGCCCCTAGTAATCCTTTGGGCTATTGCTTCTCATTCATATTCATGGGGAGAACTGGCTGGCTTTCTACAGCTCTCTAAAGGAGGAGGATCAACTTGAAACCCACAGCAAAACTCCTAGAATCTCTTCTATATCCCCACCAAATGGTACCAGTGAAGACAGACATGTGTTAACAAGGACATGGAACTTTCCCGCACTGCAGACAGGGGGTAAGTTAGTACAATCACCGTGGAAAATAGTTTGCAGTATCTACTAACATTGAACATACACATACCTTTTGGCCCAGCAACTCCTCTTAGGTATGTACCCTACAGACATGCGTACACGTCTGTCAACGAACATGCACTAAAACGTTCATAGCAGTGCAATTTGTAATACTCCTGAACTGGAAGGCAGCCAAATACTCAACAGTAGAATGGATAAATTTGGCTTGTTCCATAATGGAGTAGGATACAACAATAAAAGTAAACAGCTAACAACTACACACAGGAGTGAATCTCACACACACCTAATGCAAGCAAACGAGGCCAGAAACAAAGAATATACAATGTTTGAGTCCATTTATATAAAGACGTATGAAACGGGTAAAATGACTCTACACTGTTGGAAATCAGGATAGTGGTTATCCTTGAGGGGACAGTGACTGGAAGGGGGTAGAAGAGGGTTTTCTGGTGGTGGTTACACAGGGATACTTAGTCTGTGAACAGTTATCAAGCTGTACACATGACATGTGTACTTTGCTGTGTGTGTGTTATTCTTCATTAGAAAGCTTTAAACAACACCAGCTCCTGTGTCTCATTGACTAGATCGGGCCACTTGTCCTTTCTTGAACACAAGCTGGCAAAGAGGATGGCATTAGATTTAAGCAAAGCAGAGTGCCCCAGGAGCTGAGGGGGAGCCAGCTCGCCTAAGGCATAGGTCTTCAAGGGAGGAGGGGTAAATAGCCAGACCAAACTGGGGTTCTGTTCGGAAGAAGATGTGGGGAATGGATACTGGGTAGGCAATCAGCTATGTCCATGGCATAAAGGATAAAGGGCTAAAGAAACATGAAGGATAATAGATGTGATCCTTTAGAGCTCAGCTCTCAGAGAATTTGTGTTTGGCCATTTTGAGGATCCATCCTTTGTTTCTTGGGTTATTACTTTATCTGTGTAAAATATAGGAGCGAGCAAGTTGGACTTGAGGTTTCTTGGCCAGTGAGGTGATGCCCCAGGGTGTCCTCACCCACGAGGCTTCTGGAAGCAACATTTCATCACGTCGGTGGATTCATCAGGGCTCTGGGGCTGACCCTCAGTCCTGCTGGCTTAATTTCGCCAGCACATTGAGAGAAAACCGGCTTTCAGTGAAGCCTTCACATTAACCAAGCTCTGGATCAATGTGCAGAATCTGAATGCCAGTTTAACTGGCCGATGCAGACCCATGAGAACACAGGCAATGGTGGGCATGGAGTCAGAGCCAGGGGAACTAGTCAGATCAGGGCTTCTCAATGCTGGCCACACATCGGAATCATCTGGGGGAGCTTTTAAAGATACAGAGGCCCAGGCCCCACCATCAAGGGTTCTGACTTAACTGGCCTGGGCTGATTCTCAGCCAGGATGGAGAACCCATGTGCATGAGGGGAAGGTTTACAAGCATCAGGCTGAGAGAGCCTGGTGTACCCATCTCCTCAATGGGACGGACTTGCCATCGGACAGGAGTACTGGGAGTTGTTAGTCAAGGCTCCCTCTCCCCTACACAAACTCAGTGGCTGCCGTCAACCATTACGTTGGCTGATTCTCCCTTTACCATGCTCCTAGGCTGACCAACCTTCCTTGTTGAATTAATACATCTGGGCAGGTTGCAGTCGGGTTTAAAGGTCTGAGAACCATTTGTTTTCTATTTAAGGCAAACTTGCGTGTCTCCCACCCTGTGCCATTGGTACTGATGTGAGTGTTAATGTTTCACCGGGCTGACTTTCTCCTTGTTCTCAGCTTCCTGGAGCAACTCTGTGACTATTGAGCATTGATGTCTCTCTCTGTCTTTTGTTTCTTTTTTGATGGGAGGAAATAATAAGTGTCCCTGATGAGACTGTGTTATTAGAACCAGCTTCTCTGGGGAATTCCCCAGCGGTCCAGTGGTTAAGACTTCTTGCTTTCATTGCCAAGGGCATGGGTTCAGTCCCTGGTTGGGGAACTAAGATCCCACAAGCCACACAGTGCATTGGCAAAGAAAAAAAAAAAAAAAAAAAGCTTCTCTGTCTCCATCATTTCAAAGATAGGAAAAATCAGTTCATTAAGCTTACATGCTTGAGAACTTAGAATTGGGTACAAATCTGGCTCAGTGGCGGAGGCTGGCACTGTTGTTTTCTATCTGGGACAAGGTGCAGGCCCCAGGTGGGCCACGGGCCACAGACCTGAGCAAACACATGCGTGAGGGGCCAGCGGCGGACGCCAGGGCACCCCCCGCATGTCTCCATGCAGCCCCCCGGCCAGCGCTCCATCCCCACCACTCCTGCTCTTCCCCAGGCTCTCCTCGCCCTGCTCTAGGATCTTCCTCCGCCAGTTAGCCCCCATCGTGCTCAGGTCTGCCTTCCCCTCCACCCTGACTCCTCCCCATCTGCTTAAACAAACAGACTTCGCTCAGCCCAGCCTCCTCTGGAAGCAACCATGTCTTCTTCTCCGACATATGTTGGTCTGGCTTCTGCCCCCACCCACCGTGTTTTTCTATAAATGGGTTAAAGATGGTCCCAGCGCGTTGGCTCCCATGTTGTTTGCTTTTTCACTTATTTCATAGAAGATGCCTAACTCCCTCCCACTGGCACCCAACTCAAATTCTCACAATTATTTTAAATATAACCCAGAGAAGCATATTTTTAGCCATTCAGAGTCCCTGCTTTGCACACCTGTGAAACTGCACCCAACATCTGCTAGCCACAGATACAGCCATTGGTATGACAAATGCTGTGGCTATAAAAAAACCCGGAATCATGGTTCCCCTGGGAGCCGTCTGGCCCCGTCTCCCCACCCTGCTGCTGAGCGACACCACCCGGACACACAAGCCCCTCTCTGATGCCCCTCTCCTCTGGGAGTTCCCTGCCCTCTCCTCCTCTGCGTAGTGGCCCTGACCGCTGTCTGGGGGAGGAGGGTCCCCCTGCTGAGAGGGACCTCCCTGCGTTCAACCTGTCCAAGTGTCACCCGACAAAGCTTGTTGTGCGGCACTGCCACCTTGTGGTCCTGTCTCTGCCTGGAAACCCTGGCACGCGCCACACCCGTCCCGGCGCTCCTCTTGCCCTGGTGACCTCGAAGCATCGAATCCAGTGGCCCCTTTCAGGCCCTCACTGTGCGATCCTGAAGGATTTGCCCCCTGGAGCTGGGACTGTCTTGTAGAGCTCTTTTGTCCGTCCAGGGGCTCCAGAGATGCCCTTCTCTCATGTTCGCCTCTTGCACCTTGTCCTCTACACGGTCTCAAAGCTTTTTTTTTAATTTTATTTTTTATAAATTTATTTATTTATTTTTGGCTGCGTTGGGTCTTTGTTGCTGCGCGTGGGCTTTCTCTAGTTGCGGCGAGCGGGGGCTACTCTTCGTTGCGGTGCACGGGCTTCTCATTGCGGTGGCTTCTCTTGCTGCGGAGCACGGGCTCTAGGCGCGCGGGCTTCAAAAGTTGTGGCTTGTGGGCTGTAGAGCGCAGGCTCAGTAGTTGTGGCGCACGGGCTTCGTTGCTCTGTGGCATGTGCGATCTTCCCGGACCAGGGCTCAAACCCGTATCCCCTGCATTGGCAGGCGGACTCCCAACTACTGCGCCACCAGAGAAACCCTTCAAAGCTTCTTAGGCGGAGTCTCTGTTTACTGTTTGAGCTCAGAATGGACCCTACTTTTCCCCAAGGCCATGGCACTATGATTAACAGCACTAAACAGGGCTTCCCTGGCGGCGCAGTGGTTAAGAATCCGCCTGCCAACTAAGCCCATGCGCCACAACTACTGAGCCTGCGTGCCACAACTACTGAAGCCCATGCGCCTGGAGCCCGTGCTCCGCAACAAGAGAAGCCACCGCCATGAGAAGCCCGCGCACCGCAACGAAGCGTAGCCCCCACTCACCGCAGCTAGAGAAAGCCCGCACGCAGCAACGAAGACCCAGTACAGCCAAAAATAAATAAATAAATAAATAAATTTTTTTAAAAAGGAGATGATGTTACCATAAGAAAGGGATTGTGGACTGGGAGGGGGAAGTAATATCCTGGTTTGTCACAGCCCCACTTAATGCATGGCATCCAGAACCGATCCCTCGGAGTGATGGTCTGCCCTGCACAGAAATAGGAGTATCGCGCCTCCCTTGATCCAGACGTGGTGTTTCTATTCACATGGCCCAAGACTGCATTCACTGTTTTTTGCCCCCTTCAGCCTTCGGACATCATTTCTAATCTTGAGTCTGTCATCATCTCATTAGCTATTCCTCTAATCCCACAACCAGAGGATGATATATTTTGAGGCTGTATTGTTGGGTACGTATATGTTTATAATGGACATCTCTTCTTGCCCTGTTGTCCCTTTTGCTAGTCTACAATGCCCTTCTTTGTCCCTTGAACTATATATTGTCAGATAGTAAAACTGCTACCCTGCTATTGTAGACTCACTATGTATCAAGCCCTGGGCTAAGAGGTTATATGTATCATCTTATATAATTTTCCCAACAACCCCGTTAGGTCTAGAAGACCAAGTAACTTGTCCAAGGTTACTTTTTATGGCCAGAATTCAAACTCAAGTCTGTATGCCCTCACAGTCCTTGCCTCTAACCACTGCGGTAGACGATTTCAGATTTCAAATTACTCAGGAAAAACGATCTGTACAGCCCCCAACAGAGCACTGATTCTTAGGATGGAACATTCAGTTGTGGTCAGCTTGGGTGTGCTGGGGGAGTAGGGGGCCTGCGGTGTGGAATTAGAACTGCTGGGTGCTGACAGGAAGTCCAGTCCAGTGGTCAGAGGGCAGCTTCTGTGGAGCATGGGAGAGACCACAGGCTGACGACCAGGAAAAGGTTGGGTTTGGGGGCCCCATGGTGTGTCTGGCAGCAGGAAAGGCAGGAGGCCCGCGACCCTGATGGTTCTCACCCTCCTGCGCTGAGTCTCAGAGAAAGGACTCCAGTCTTCATAGAAGAGAGGGCTGACGTGAACAAAGCCTGTATTATCTTCTTTCATTCTTCCAACTAGGACGTACCCAGGGGCTTTGTTCAGTGCAGATTCTGACTCAGGCTCCGGGCTGAGGTTCTGCATTTCTAACAAGCTCTCAGGTGAGGCCAGTGCTGCCTGTCTGTGGACCACATTTTGAGTTGCAAAGCTTTTGACATTTCTACCTCCATTTACAAAGGCCTGGGGCTACTAGAAGGTTTCCAAGTCAGGGTCTCAAGCAAAGAGAATAAAACAAAATTCCAGTTATTAGAGCTGGATCCAAAGGTGGGAAAGAAAAAGGAATAAGGTAGAAGCCCCATTTTGAGAACTTGGTCTGAAAAAAAAAATGTATGAGGAGTCTTATTAGGGCAACCCAGGGTCAGTATAACAGCAAAGGCGGCATGAAGCTGAATTCTGAGGTGTAGGGTTAGGTCAGGGGTTCTCAAACTTTAATGTGTATAAGAGCTACCATAGAACTTGTTTACTAAATGAGGATTCCTAGGTCCTACCCCCCAGGGATTCTGAATTAGTCAGTAAAAATATGTGTCCTAGGAATCTGCATTTTAACAGATGCCCCGATGGCTGACGGTACTGAATCACAGGCTTTCCAAATCCCTCCCATTTAAATTGGGAGCAGGCTTGTGTTCTACCTTAGTTCTTTCTTTTCACTCTCCCTTCTTCTCCTATGGTTGGATCACTTCTACTTATCCCTTAAGGCCAAACTCAGGTGCAGTCTCCTTCCTAAAGCCTCTCATTATGACTCTTACGCTGCAGGCTGACACGGTCTCAAGTCCGTCTTGGTCGTATAAGCTGGGTTTCACCTGGCCCCTCGGCTGGTGTCTTTGAGCAGTAGACAACCTGCACCTCCTTTCACTGTGGCCCTAGTCTCTCCCTGCCCCATTGCCCGGTCCAGTCTGGGCAGTTCCCACTTCTTTTACTCTTCCAGCATTCTGTAACAGCTCATACCCACCATACTGGGATCACCTCTCATCATCCACCTCTCCCAGGGCCTTGCAAACGCCATGAAGGCAGGACCACATCTTACCCATCTCTATGTTATGAGCACCTGATACAAAGTCCATCTCATAATAGGTGCTCAACTGATAACTGCTGCATGAAAAACATGAATGAGCAAACAGAAGAGGTTCCACTAATTACAAGCAGCCATACTTTGCCCTAGTTTTTAAAGGTAGAAATTTTTTTTTTTTTTTTTTTTTTTTTTTTGGCGGTACGTGGGCCTCTCACCGTT
>NC_041223.1:8840914-8872567 GCF_002837175.3 Physeter macrocephalus | reverse complement strand
GGCCATGGCTCACGGGCCCAGCCGCTCCGCGGCACGTGGGATCTTCCCGGACCGGGGCACAAACCCGCGTCCCCTGCATCGGCAGGCGGACTCTCAGCCACTGCGCCACCAGGGAAGCCCCGAAAGGTAGAAATTATTAACTGAGGAGTCCCATGTGAGCTCCCAGTAAAACTGAGAAGAACCTGCTGGGCATTGGTTGCCCTAGAGCAACCACTCAATATAGCATAGGAAATTAACTAAAAAAATATAGTGGAAAATTATTAAACTACATTAGAAAATATTTAGTTAATGCAGTCAAGGAGCCTGATTCCTCCAGCACCGTTTTTCTTTGTCAAGATTGCTTTGGCTATTCGGGGTCTTTTGTGTCTCCATGCAAATTTTAAGATTTTTGTTCTAGTTCTGTGAAAAATGCCACTGGTAATTTGATAGGGGTTGCATTGAATCTGTAGATTGCCTTGGGTAATATAGTCATTTTGACAATGTTGATTCTTCCAATCCAAGAGCATGGTATATCTCTCCGTCTGTTCGTGTCATCTTCGATTTCTTTCATCAATGTCTTATAGTTTTCAGAGTACAGGTCTTCTGCCTTCTTAGAACGGTTTATTCCTAGGTATTTTATTCTTTTTGATGCAATAATACATGGGATTGTTTTTTAAATTTCTCTTTCTCAAGGTCTATTCTTTATATGGAGCCACTATTTATTTAGTTTGTTATTTATAAAAATATTTATTTATTTATTTGGCTGCGCCAGGTCTTAGTTGTGGCATGTGGGATCTCTAGTTGCGGCGTGCGGGATCTTTAGTTGCAGCATGCGGGCTCTTTTAGTTGCGGCATGTGGGCTCTTAGTTGCGGCATGAGGGATCTAGTTCCCTGACCAGGGATCGAACCCGGGCCCCCTGCATTAGGAGCATGGAGTCTTAACCACTGACCACCAGGGAAGTCCCTGGAACTCCTATTTAGAATATATGAAGAAATTCTACACCACCACCACGACATGGCAAAATATCCAAAAATGGGCAAAACATCAGGACAGAGAGTATACGGATTAGGAAACCCAAAAGGCATATGGAGAAATGCTCCGACTCTGGAAACAGGGAAATGCCAATTAAAACATTAAAACTAAGAGATGGGTCGGGCAGTTCGTCTGGTAAACACTGCACTGATGCTCTGCTCTTAAGCATCACCAGGATCCTGGCTGACACCTGATGCATGAAGGCCCTGGGGCTGTGTCCTAGCGAGGGGATCCCGACACAGCTGCACCAACCCGTCTCTCCCTAGCCAGCCCTGGGCGACGTCTCCCACTGTCCTATCACTGCCATTTTGTCCCTCACCCTTAGGCTCTGCACCTTGGTTATGGCTTTCCAAACTCATAAGGGTACCTTCTTAGCTGCAGGGCTAAGCACCCTTTTCTTTAATACTGGAAAAAGGATTCCTTTCTACAGAGTACAACTTTCCATCAGGTGCTTTGAGTACAACCCCAGGAGGCCTGAGAGAGGGGCAGCTTGCTGGGTGGTGTGCAGCCTTATCCCTGTGCTGTGTATGCACCATGTCCCTTACTTCTCACTTTCTTAGCTGGCACTTATCTGCTGAACATTTGTCTACTGTGTCCCCATCACTGAGGCATGATGAAGGTATAATTGGCCCAGGCTTGAAACACACTCCCCACGGGAGTGGTAGCCTCCTTGGACCCACAATACCCACCAGTCCCATTTCATGGTGCTTTGTTCATTACTTGGTGTGTCCAGGTGGCACAGCTCTGTGCTTAAGGGAAGTCCAAAATGCCTTGAACTGGCTGCTTGTATTTGTACTGCATCTGGAATTCAACGACGGAGTCACTGTATGCTTATCAGAGCTCTTCCTGGTGGTTCACCCCAGCTTCATTATTTTTATGTGTATCTTAATGTGAGCCGAGCTATGGCCCACGCAACAGAGTTGTTTTGTTCTTTTTTCTTTAATGCTACATCTTGCTCTGAACCAAGAAGAAACGAGAAAGATATTCATTTCCTAGGGAACAGAGCAGGTGTAAGCACCCCAGCTATTCTCTGGGGCCCCAGTCTTTCTTCGGCTGCAGTGATGACTCAGCTCTTACAGCCAAAAGAGCATCATTTGCCAGATGAGAACAGGCCTCCAAGCTGGGGCAGGACATCCAAAGCGTGAAGCATGCCTTGTCCCTGAAATATGAAAGCTGGGGCTCTGGATTAGTTTCCAGGGCCACCATGACAAAATACCACAAACTGGGGGGCTTAAACAACAGACATTTATGGTCTCACAGTTCTGGAGGCCAGAATTCTGATATCAAGATGCCGGCGGATTTGTTTCTTCTGAGGGCTGTGAGGAAGGACCTGATCCAGGCCTTTCTCCTAGATTCTGGTGGCCCCGCATGTCCCTTGGCTCATAGATGGCTGTCTGTCTTCACGTCGTCTTCCTTCTATGCATGTCTGTCTCGCATCCAAATTTCCCTTCATTATAAGGACACCAGCCATGTTGGACCAGGGCCCGCTGTGACCTCATCTTAACTTGATCATCTGCAAAGACCCTATTTCCAGAAAAGGCCACCTTCACAGGCACTGGGGGTTAGGACTTCCGAATCTTTTGCGAGGGGCACGATTGACAGAGAGCTGTGGATTTAGGTTCCTCTCTGCAAATACCTTCTAAACTAGCAGCGGAATGTTTGATGAACAACAGTCAGGAGGACTGAATCCTGACTTGGATCCATTGCTGCCATCTTGGAATCAGGTCTGTGCATCTTGTGGAATCATCTCAGATTCCTCCGAGCTCTAAAACCAAGACAGCTGTGGGTCTGAAGGGGGTGGCCCAGTGACAGTCTCCCCAGCAGAGGTGTCTACAGTCTTCTCTGTGTCACCCGAACTGCCTGAGGTTTATCAGGTTCAGGCTGGGAAAGGGGTGTATGTGTGTGTGTGTGTGTGTGTGTGTGTGGGGGGGTGTGTGTGTGTGTGTTTGTGGCGTGTGATATGTGTACGTGTGTGCGCTGGGGCAGAAAGGGGGTGTGTGTGTGTGTGTGTGTGGGGGGGGGGCATGTGGTATGTGTACGTGTGTGCGCTGGGGCAGAAAGGGGTGTGCGTGTGTGTGTGTTTGTGGCGTGTGGTACGTGTACGTGTGTGCGCTGGGGCAGAAAGGGGGTGTGTGTGTGTGTGTGTGTGTGTTTGTGGCGTGTGATATGTGTACGTGTGTGCGCTGGGGCAGAGGAGGGTGTGGGATGTGGGCAGAGGACACAGCTCTGGCCCAGGCCTCTAGTGTGGGAGGAACCCAGCCAGCCCAGGAGCTGTTGGGTTAGAGGTAGGGAGACCAAATTGTCCTGACTTTAGCACTGAAAGTCCAATGTCCTGGGAAACCCCTCAGTCCCAGGAAAATCGAGCCAGCTCGTCACCCTAGAAGTGAGAGGCGGCCTGCAAGTGACCAGTCTGCCAGGAGAGACTCCAGGTAGAGCCAGAGAAGGCAGGGCCCCAGGCTCTGTAGATGCGCTGTCCACTGGGAGTGGCGTGTGCGAGAGCTGGGTGTCACGGCCGGGGTCAGCAGCAGAGGTGACTGGGGCACACGCACGCTTGCGCCTCTCCACCCTGGAAGGCTTCTCCCTCCTTCTTCCAGCGCGCTCATTCTCTTTCCCTAGTCCTGTCCCTGCTCTGCATTCAATAAAGACAGCCCTGTGGCCTTTGGGCCGTGGTTCTCAAGGGAGAATCCCCACAAGGCAAAAACCCTCAAGGCCCTTTCTTTAATAGCAACTATTTTGTAGCACTTCCTTCCCTATCCTGAAATGAAATCTCTTGTTAATACCTTACCTGCTCCCATAACTTAAGAAAAAATAACTAAATGGAATCTAAACAGCAATGAAAGAAATGTGTGAATGGTCTGCCTTTCACCTGAGGATGCTCTTCTCTCTGGCACGTCTCTTAAGGGAAACGCACCAGGAGGCGGGATTTTCGGAAGCCACTGCTTTAGGCTCGGGGTTGCCTAGGCGGGACTGCAGGGCACTGCCACGCCCACTTGGACTTTTCCATACCAGCATTCCTGCCACATCCCTCTCCCTCGACTGCTCCATATCGACTTGAGCTGTGTGGTTTAGGCCACACCTAGGAAGTCAGGATAAATCCCCTTGTTCTGTATATTCAAAGGCAAAGCAGAGGATTTCTGTAGCCCAGTGACCCTCGACCTGCATCTGGATGGCCTCGTGTGCCTGGGACTGCTCACTCAGCATTTACCCTACCTTGCAATCGTGGCCCTTATTTGAGCAGCTTGGTTTGGTGTGTAGGACATGGCTTGGGTGGTGGGTGGTTCCCTGCTGGAAGCCTGGCTTTCTGGGGTGAGCCAGGCCCCCCAAGTGTGCTGCGCCCAGGATGGGGGGAACGTGGGCGGGTGGAGCATTGCCCACCTGCTCCGTCTCCTAGGGAATGACGGGACCAAAGAAAACCTGGAAACAATGCTGCTGCAACCCGGGACCGCTGTGCACTTTCCCTTCTTCTTGATTCACCCACATGGCTGGGAGAGCGCCCATTAGCTGTATTTGTTTGTGGGGCAGTGCAGCTAACAAAGTCATGTTGAAATCTAACCATCAAGTCCCTGAGGACCTGAACATGGGATTATGTTTCTGCGTGAAGATGATTACAGTCTCCCCTGGTTGATCTATCCAGCATGATGACGGCAGTGTTTCTGAGGTGTAACCCCATGCTCTTGAGTGAAGAGAGCCCTCAATTTCAGATTCAGGCCAACAAAGATTACTTAAAAGTCAATTTGGAAAGGACAAGCATGCCTATTGCCCAGGGGTGAATGGTCCAGGAGCTCCAGACCAGACATTCTCCCAACAGTGGGCCATCTTCAGCTTGTGCAGGGCGACATGCAAACTCAAATACCATTCCTTGCTGAAATAAGAATGATAACTTGGCTGCAGTTCTCCTTGTTGAGAGCAATGTCAGGGACACTGAGAGGCATTAATTGTCACTTTATAGAGATATGGTACTGTAGCATTTACTATTATTGGTTACAAGTATTAATTTCAGCCAAAAGGAAGGAATTTATTAGAGATACAGAGATAATGTACAAAACCAAAGAGCAAAAATGCAACTGGATCTCAAGAAGGAACTGAAACTGATTCAGCGTAGATCCATCTTTTTAATCTCTCTTTCCAGTGCCCCAAACCCCTGGCTATCAAATTTGCTGTGCCTTGGAACCCTTTAGAGAGCCTTAGAAATGACTCATGCCTGGGCGCTAGGACCTTTTAAAGCCCCCCCAAGTGATCTTGACTTCAGCAAATGTTGAGGCCCATTGTCCTAAACTGCTTTGCTTCTCTGTCCTTTTGTCTCAGCTGCCTGGGAGCCCCCAGTCTTTGATCAATACCAAAATCTCTTCTCCGTGCTCAGTTGCAGGAGGAAACCGCTACCGGGCAGGCATTAAGGCAAGTCACCGTTAATACGAGGTCACGGGGGACTGCCCTGGCGGTCCAGCGGTTAAGACTCCGCACTTCCACTGCAGGGGGCACGGGTTCAATCCCTGGTCCGGGAACTAAGATTCCGCCTGCATCTTGGAGTGGCCAAAAAAAAAAAAAAAAAAAAAATGAGGTCGTGGGCCTTAGCTGGGGCCTCAACAAAGTCCCCCAATCCTGCTAGGTTTTCCCAGGCTGCTCATTTCCCCAATATCTGCAACAGCGATTTCAGCCTTCGCCACCTCTTCGTACTGGATCCCGTTGACAGGTCCCCAGATGTGCCGGGCCCTGCCCAGTATCCACCCATCCCACCCCCGCTGTGGCCCCATACCTCGCTTCCTCACCTGAGCCATCCTGTGAACGGTCACGTGGTTCCTAGCCCTATGCCTCCGCCGCCGCGTGGACTAGGGAGCCCTGGGAGCTGACTGGCAGGGAGGCTGGTCCATCCCACACTGACTGGACTGGTGCCCACAGGCCCTGGCTCCCCGGTGGCCACTTGCGGGGGCCCAGAACATAACCCGGGTGTGTAGGTCAGACTCTGACCCGTGGGAGACAGATGGCAGGACAGAGCCAACAGATTCCTTCCCGACATGGTAGTTTCTGTCTGCCTTTCCGGAGCTACCTTGGTAGTGTCTGTCTGTCCCTCTCGGGCTACCCTGGAAGACCGAGCAACCAGCTGTGTTGGTCAGGAAGCTGTGGGCAGCTTGCGCTTCCTTGAATTTACCCTCCCGTGTCCCTGCTGCCCTTCATTCTCTCCCCTCCTTGTTTCCCAGAGATTGAACCTGCTCCCCATAAAGTTAACATGGAAACTTTGGCCTCAGGGTCTGTTTTTGAGGGATCCAAGCTAAGACATTCTTTAAACCTTAAGACAATTGCCCAGTAATTCAGAAAAAAATACGGTCCAGAAGTAGGGTGACCAACTGTCCTGGGTTGCCTGGGACTCAGGGGCCCCCAGGCAGGCGACTTTCTGTACTAAACCCGGGAAAGTCTCAGGAAAACCAAGACCAGCAATTTGTTCAAGCTGGAAGGCATCCCGTCTCCAAGGGATACATTCACTGCCCTGTAACCCCCTTCCCTTTCCTTCCATGGGAAGGTGCACCCCATTCTCTAAACTATTAGAAAACACACTGGTGTGTTACCAGTCACCTCACAAATCCAGTGGGGTCATTTGTTCAGTACATGTGTCGGTGTTCTTTCTGTACCAGGCTGGGTGCCAGGCCCTGGAAAGCTGAGGACAAATAAAGGTCAGCAGAGTAAAGTCACAGGAGATGGTGGTGGGATGGCACTGCTCAGAGGTCGAGAATAAAAGACACGTTTCACTTTAACAAATTGGGACTGATACTTAAAACTCTCAAACTACCAAAGGCAGAGAAGGGTGTGGTATACGGACACTAATTCCTGATGAATAGGAGCACCTGGGGGCCCTGAGTAAGGGTTGTGCTGAGCTGTGTGTGAGACAGCAGGGCTGGGCACCGGCAGACTCACTAGCCTTCGTTATTGCAAGTACCGACAGGTACCGAGGCAGAAGAGCGTGTTTGTTTTAATGGTTGCTTAGAGGATAGAATGAGATGATATAAATGTAAACTCTTTAGAACAGTAGGAAACTTAAAAGTGACTCCAAAAGTTCGGTGCATAGTTATCTTACCTTTGGAGATGAAGCAAACATGTCCGTTTGTGGACTTCAAGACTGTGGTAGCGAGTCTCCAAAGACGGCACCGCAAAGAGCCCCTCCTCCCAGGACTCACGCTCTTTCCTTGTCCTTTGCTCTTGGATCTGGGCTGGCTCTGGCTCTCTTTTTACCAGTAGAATGTGGTGGTAGAGATGCTGAATGACGCCTGAGGGTAGATCATTGCAGCCCCGCAGCTTCTGCTTAGGTGTCTTAGAGCATCTGTCCCAGGAGAAACCAGCTACCGTGTGTGAAGTCCGACTTCCCTGAGATTGTGAGGGAAGCCCAAACCAGCCATGTGGAGAAGCCCCGTGGAGGGAAGACTGGCTGGCCAGCCCCCAACTTTCCAGCCATCCCAGCTCAAGCACCAGACATGCCTCCACCAGAGTGGAGACGCCATTCTGGATGGTGGAGACGCCATTCTGGATGTCCCACACAGTTGAGCCTTCACGTGACTGCAGCCCCAGATGTCATCTGACTGCATTCTCTAGAGAGACCCCCAGCAAGAACTGCCCAGCTGAGCTCAGTCAACACACAGACCATGAGAGATAATCAACTGCTGTTTCAAGCCGTCTGCAGTGGCTCCCACTGGCTTCCACGTCCTGGTACTCACACCCTTGCGGGATCCCCACCCCTTGAGTGTGGGGCGGACCTGTGATCTGCTTCCAGAGGAAAGGACAGAGCCAAAGCGAGGGGATCTTGCTTGTGAGATTAGGTGACAAAGGACTGACTTCCACGGAGCTCTCACTCCCTCTGGTTCTTCTCACATGCTCACTCAGAGGAAGCAAAGCTACCGTGTTGTACGCTGCCTCACGTGGCAAGGAATTGTGTGTGACCTCCAGGTGCTGCCAACAGCCATAATGTGGGCCTGGAGGCAGATCCTTCCCCAGCTGAGCCTCGAGGAAACTTCAGCCCTGGCTGACACCTTGACTGCAGCCTGTGAGTGGGCCTGAGCCGGAGGACCCAGTTAAGCTGCACCCAGATTCCCGACCCCCAGAAACTGAGACATAGTAAGTGCTGTTTCAAGCCACAAAGGCCTGGGGTAATTTGTTATGTGGCAATAGGTAACTACAACAGTTACTACATGTCAGGGCAGTTTGTCATCCAACAATAAATAATGGGAACAAGTAGAATGATAAGAAAGCAAAAGCAATAGCCTTATATTGTCAGTAAGTGCTGGGCAGAACCTCTGTGCTCCTGGGGCTACTGAACTTGATAAGCAAGGGAAAGCATTTGAACCAATAAGAGTTAGACCCTTGCTTCTTTTTTTTGTTTTTGCCATTTATTTATGTTTTGAATTTTATTTTATTTATTTTTTTATACAGCAGGTTCTCATTAGTTATCCATTTTATACACATCAGTGTTTATATGTCAGTCCCAATCTCCCAATTCATCACACCACCACCCCCCCACAGCCCTGCTGCTTTTCCCCCCTTGGTGTCCATGTTTGTTCTCCACATCTGTGTCTCAATTTCTGCCCTGCAAACCAGTTCATCTGTACCATTTTTCTAGGTTCCACATATATGTGTTAATATACAATATTTGTTTTTCTCTTTCTGACTTACTTCACTCGGAATGACAGGCTCTAGATTCATCCACGGCTCTACAAATGACCCAGTTTCGTTCCTTTTTATGGCTGAGTAATATTCCATTGTATATATGTACCACATCTTCTTTATCCATTCATCTGTCGATGGATATTAGGTTGCTTCCATGACCTGGCTATTGTAAATAGTGCTGCAGTGGACATCGGGGTGCATGTGTCTTTTTGAATTATGGTTTTCTCTGGGTATATGCCCAGTAGTGGGATTGCTGTAGACCCTTGCTTCTAATGATCAGTTCTTAGGAGCAGATAAGACAATGAGAAGTAAGTTCCCACGTGTGATGCAACAAGTGGGCTGGGAAGGCACGAGCCCTCCTTCAAATGATGGGGGTGTGGCGGTCCTGGGAAGGCAGCATGGGGAGAGAACTGAGCCGCTCACAGAAGTACCTCTGCTTATCGCAGGGAAGATGAGTCAGCAGCACATGACTGGCAGGAGCTGTCAAAACCACAGGCCAAGAGATGTTGCTGACCTGAACCGTCATCAGCTGTCATCAGCTTAAGGGAAAGTCAAGACGGAGATTTTCCTGCCTTGGAAGAAAGAGAAGGCAATTAGAGTTGTTGACACTGAATTCTTCCATATTCACTGGACTGTGTACGTCAGTTTTTCTTTTCAAGAAGTCTTCCACTTAGGAGGGTTATGGAACAAATGTTTGTATCCCCTCAAAGTTCATATGCTGAAGTTGTAACCCTAATACAGCGTGGCTGTATTAGGAGCAAGGAAGTAATTACGGTTCAATGAGATCATAAGTGTGGGCCCTGATCTGACAGGGTTATGTCCTTGTGAGAAGAGACAGGAGAGAGCTCGTGCTCTTTCTCTTCCCTCCAGCACACACCAGGGCAAGGCCAGGTGAGGACACAGCAGGAGGGTGGCTGTCTGCAAGCCAGGAAGAGAGCCCTCACTAGAAACTAAATTGGCCAGAACCTGGATCTTGGACTTTTAGCCTCTAGAACTGTGAGGAAATGGACTTCTATTGTGTAAGCCGCTCGCTCTGCATTTTGTTGTGGCAGCCCCAGGTAAGACAGTAGGCTGGGGGAACTGGAATAAGCTGTTTCTGTTTCTTAACTCAGTGCTCAGCTGGAGCACGAGTCCTCAGTGTTAGCCATTACTGATTATTATTAATAAGATAGGCAAGGAAATCACGAGAGTGTATCTACAAAATGCTAGACGAATGTCATTTGCTGAACTGGGGAGTGAGTTCACGTCTCTTGGAACAGGCAGCTGATTTCCTAGGGTATCACGGCATTTGCAGATGGGCCTCTTGAGTTGTTGCGGTCAACTCTGAGAAACAGCTGTGAGTGGGAGTCAGCAAGCTGCAGACTGGTGGGCTTGACTTTGGTCCTGTTCTAGAAGGAAATTATTTAAAAGGATGGTTTGTTGGCCCTTAGAAAATGAAGTGACCATTAGATATGAGCAGAGTTTTTCTAAGAATAAGTGGTGTCAGGCCAATCTCATTTCTAACATCTTGATCCTTTTTGAAGCAAGGCAGGGTTTCAAATACATATATCCTCATTTACCCATGGGTCAGATTTCCCAATTAAATGAAATTACTGGGGAATACTGCGGACATAGCATAACTGGGTTTTAGAAGGTTTTAAAATAAGAACAAAGTTGATAAATGTGGGCTGAGTGTCTCTGTGGTTAGAGACTACAGATGGTGGTCCATTAGCATCTGAGTGTCTCTGTGGTTAGAGAGACTACAGCTGGCGGCCCATTTGCATCCAACCTCAGCTGGTCACTGTAACCCCGTCACGTTCATCAGTGCATGACACACCAGCACTGGAGGTCCCACACTGGGGGCAGGTCATGCTGGGTTCTTATCAGTAGTTCCTGAGAGAATCAGGTAACGTCTTTAGGCCTCAGTTTCCTAGCTATAAATGAGGACAGTGACCACTGCTAACTCGGCAAGTTGTTAAGAGAATTCACTGGCTCAGGCCTTAGGCTTTGCAGGTGCTCAGCATTTGCCGGTTATCCTCACTGGAGAGCATGAACCTGAGTGGACAGCTGAGGGGACGACCTGGGAATGGAATAATGGGCCCAGTGGGCTGAAGCTGCCAAAGGACGAACTCACTCTCAGGCTGACACAGGCCTCACCTGATACATGGTCCCTTCTGAGCTTCACGAGGGAGCTTTTGCCGAACAGCAGCGCGCTCAGAGGAGGGGAACCTGGAGGTGGACGTGGAGGAGTGTCCTGTGAGGGAGGGCTGGTGATCAGACGGGCTTCCTCCGAGCCCCGGAATACATGGGTCCCCTCCCTTGGGCACAGACACCTCACAGCACCCATCCGTTTCCTTTCCCGTCACGGTGATGCCTGTAATTATTTGGTTATTCTTCGTTCGCTGGCCGTGTCCTCCCCTGGAAGGTTAGTCCCAGGAGGACAGAGACTTGCCCATGTATTCACCTTGTGCTTCTAGAGCTCAGAGGCGTGCCCGGCCCGCACTGAGAGCTCAATTAATGTTGGAAGAACAAATAACTGAGGATAAGAGTGACCGCAGTGATGCTGGGCTGCAGCTCAAGGGAGGACCAACTTCCTGGAGAAGTTACCAGGAGGCAGTTTGGGCCTCAAAGATGTCACCTCTTTTAAAGCTTGGAGTCATCGGAAAACAGCAAGGGCTCCGTGGGGATGTCTCCGGGAGGCGAGGGGGCTGGCACAGTCCTCAGAGCAGGCATTTCTATACCAGATAATCCTGCTTCAGCTGGGTGGTAAAAACCGGCTGCCTCTGGGCAAATGCCGCCAGCAGATGTGTTTGCTTTCACCCTCAGAGTTTAAAATCTTTTTTGAATTAGTTTCGAACATTTTAGAATTGGAAGGATATCACACGAAAAGTCATGTTTGAAGACAGGCGCTCTCAGAGCCCTGAGTGGCAGCTGCCCCTTTAGACGCTGCTGCCCCCTGTCCCCAGAGCTACTGGTTTTTGTGTTCCCTGGTCTTGTCAGGAAGCACCCTCTCCTGCCCACTCCAGAGTGTGTGAAAAAAACTCGAGAAAGAGTCTTTTGTCATTCCTAGGATTCGGGCTGCTGCTTTGCCCTGCCTCCACCCCACATCCTTCCTGAGGGACAGCGCTTGCACAGCGGATGGAAAATCTGCACGCTATGGTAGCTGTAATTCAGAAAAGGTTTGCGGGAGAAGCTACCGGAAGGAGCTGGGAAGGCTCTCCTGTCGTCATCACTTGGGGGTGTCAGAGGTTTGCCCTGGCTTTTAACATCTTTGGGGTCACAAACCTCTTTGGGAATATGAAAACTTATAGATCCTCCCCCCAGAAAAATGCAGACACCAAGGGGTCTTTCAGACAACGGCAGGGCATTCATGGACTCCCACGGCCTTTCTCATGCCCTGATGGAGGAGGGTGATTGAATTGACGTGCTGTCGCCTCGGCTAGGGACAAGGAGTGAGAGTCAGGTCCTTCATTCATTCTCTTGTGAACCCTAGTCTGACCCCCGCCCCCCCACCCCGGCCAGGGCGGCCTCGGCTCTCCCTCCCGGGGCGCAGGGGAGGTGGACGCGCCGCTGGGCCCGTGCCCGCGGCCTCAAAGCGCGGCCAGCCCGGCCGGCGCCCCCTCCCCCGGCCCCTCCCCCCCGCCGCGCGAGCCGCTTCCGCGCACGTGACCGCGGCCGAGCGTCGGGCTCTGACGAGTTGCGGGGAGCCGGCCTGCCGTCGCTCCGGCTCTGGCTGCGGCTGCCGCGGCTGCTGTGCCCCGAGCCCGCCCGGCGCCGAGGGCCGGGGCCCCGCGATGGAACCGTGAGTGCAGGCCCGGGCGGCGCGTGAGGGGGTGCGGGGCGGGGTCCCCCGGGCGCCCGGGCCCGGACTTGGGGCTCCCGCGTTCCGCTCCCGGGAGCCCTGCTGCGGGGCCCCACGCCCACGTGGAGCTCGGGGCGCAGCCGGGGCTTCGTGGGGGCGACTCGGCTCAGGGGCTCCTCCACGGGCCTGCCGGCTCGGCCGGAGTTAGCAGCGGAGACGGGGTCAGGGATCCGGGGCGGGCCTTGGCCCGAGCGCATCTCAGGAAGGCCCTGCTCGTTCCCGGAGAACCGGGTGGCCCCCGTCCTTCCCCAGGACAGCTCCAAGGAGGTGGCTGAGGAGTGGCTGGTCCCTCCCGGAGCCCGGCCTCCCCGCTGGAAAGGTGGTGACCCCACGCCCCGGGCAGTGGCCCTGTTCGTCACCTCTTATGAAAAGCGCCCTGGGCGCCCTACTGCTTTTTGTAATGGAGCCCAGCGCCAGGTAGAGAGAGGCGCTCTCCATTGGCTTTTTGATGATTTTGCCACGTTGGGAGCCTGCTGCAGCCTCTTTAGATCTCGGGGATACCGAGGTTTATGAGTTTTACAGTATGCTGACTTCGGACCTATTATTTCTGTGAAGTTCAGGGGTTTTAATGAGGAAAAACCCCGTCCAGGGCCCCATGGACGCCATCCCTAAAGCTTGCTTTTGATGCAACAGAGTCACCTGGGTGCCCCTCAGGGAACATGCGGAAAAGGAGGAGAGAGAAATAAAAAGAAGTTTAGCACTTGAGTTGCAAAAGGTGGAGAGAAGGGTTGCCCGGAGTCTCTGCAGCGTGGGGCAGCATCTGTGACGAGAGGTTTGGCGGGCAGGTTCCCACAATTGAAGGCGGCCTTAAGACGGGACTGTGTGAGTTTCTCTGTGCATTTGAGGTTTTAGAGGTTTGCAGTGGACCCTTGCTGATTTCTCTGACTGTGGACATAGAGACGCAAGATCTGGGCGTGTTGCCTGAATGCAAACACGTGTGGTGGAAGGAAAGGTTTTTCCTCCTGCTTCTGTAGGAGTTTCTGACTTGATCACTTTAACACAACATAGGAAAGCTGACCTGCACAAAATGTCAGTCCCAGATGGGTGTTTTAGAGGTCTTTCTTTTAATTAAACCCTAGACGGAGATAGGCTAGTAGTACTGTCTCTGTCCAGCTCCGGGGGCGCCATTCATTTGTGGTATACGTGAATAGCACCCCTGGGAATACTGCGTGAAATCGTGACCTTGTGGCGGAGTGACACGTAGCATGTTTAGGAGGTCCTCGCATACCGAGTCTCCTTGGGCCCGCACTGCACGGCAGCCGGGGTGACGTGTGGTGGCGTGATCTCCCTAGGACGTGGAGAGGCAGAGAGTTTGAAGCCGTGTGGGTGGTAGCTGACTGCAGTCCGTGTCTCCTGCGGGAGTCCTGTGCTCTGTTACTTGACAGCCAAGTATACCAGGCTGAGCCAGTAACTAACGGAGGAGCTGTAAAACCACAGTTTGAGTGAAGGACTTGAGTGGAGTCTTCGAGTTGCGCCCCCCGCGGAGGGTAGGCCATGCAGATGCTTTCCTGTTGAGCAAGGGGCCAGGGGTGTGCTTATCTGGAGGTCAGCCAGTGACCATCGTCCAGCACTCAGAACGGCATGGACCTGCAAATCACAAAAAGTCTTTGGCAGCCAGTAAACATCCTACCAAAACAAACAAAGCCTGGAAATCTGAAGCGTGTACGGGACTTCAGTGCCTGGTAGGGTCAAAGTGCTCTTGTTGGCAGATGTGACCGGGAGTCCCGTGGCGACAAAGGTGAGAAGGGACAGGAGCGGGAAGAGAAGCCAGGAGAAAACGGGCTGGGGGAGATTGGAAGAGAGTAGAGTGGCCTGCAGGAGCGCTCTGAGGGGCTGGGGGGCTCACGCAGCTCGGTTGCACGGATCTCCCTGTTCAGGTGCAGCCCAGCCTGTGCTTTTCAAGAGGGCAGGAGAGATTGCCACCAAAACCAGTCAGAAAAAAAGAGTTCCCGGTTCTAAAAACTTTATGCTTAAGTTTCCTGCAAACTCCATTCCTTTCCTGATGATGCCAGGGAAGCAAGAGACGCTGAGGGTTCAGGGCGGGGAGGATGAGGTAGGGCGTGTCTCAGTCAGTTGCTAAATGTGACTAACAGGAACACCTGTTTGAGCTGTTCCTGGGTGGGCCCTGCGTGGCCGAGATTTCTCAGGTTCATTTTTCTTTGCTCTTAACTAGCATTTCTCGGCAAACTCCAGTCAGGTTGCCTCTTGTGTGTGGCTTGATTGGTATTTGCGGCCAGTTTTTAAACAGTGTGTTTTACATGTCTCCTTCATCCTGGGTACATTTAAGTGCAGAAGTGTGTTATTTAGACTTCTTTTCTGCAGCAGCGAAGGGGTGGCACAAGTGAGCACAGTGGAGTCCGGCTGTGGTTGCTGTGGCCCAGGCCTTCTGAGTGTCCTGGTGCTTGAGGAGACAGCAGACCTGGGTCAGAATCCTGTTCCTGGAGCTATCGTGTTGTTTAGGATTGCATCCCTTCGGATAATTTTTTTTCTGAGCCAGAAGTATCTCTAAAGCTAATGAAAGATGACATGGCGTTTACCGTATACCAGGTACTGCTGCGGCACTTCATGTACGTCATTTCACGTAAGCCTCATAACCACCCTTCCCATGAAGAAGTTTCTCTTATCCCAGTGTTACAGATGAGAAAAAGGGGGTGCAGAGAAGTCAAGTGCGTTTCTCCAGGTCACGGCTAGTAAGTCACAGAGGATGGAAGCCCGGGAGTGGGCTCCAGGGCCCACAGTCTTGAGGTCGATATACTCCCCTGCCTCAGTAACAGCTGGCCCTGACTGAGTGTTAGCAAGGCTCCCTTGTCATACTCGCTTCATCGCCACAGCAGCCCTCAGCGGTGGGGTCCCCCAGTTTCCGGAATTTTACAGTTCAGGAACCAGAGGCCCCGGGAGGTGATGTTGTTCCCTGCTGGTCAGTGGTGCAGGGACCTTCCAGCCCAGGCAGTCGGCCTCCAGAGCCCAAGTTCTTAACCACCGGGCCGCGCTGCCCAGCATGTGGCTGGCTTCTTTGTTCTGTTTGCCATGGGAAGGGTATTCGATGACCTGACCAACGCGCTCTTGGCTGTGAGTGAGTCACCGGGCTTGCAGCCTGGCAGGGATACACATGAATTCGTGGTTCCTTGAGGAGCTTAGAACATCGTTCATTAAAATACTTTTTGAGGTCGTTGGGCCTTGAATGTTTGTATAATGGCTTTTTTGAATAACTAAAGATAATTTTTCTGTGATATTTTCAAGTTGGTTGATTGAAATTTCAGAATTCCTATTCTGTTCTTCTTCTCAGAGTTTATCCCTCTCAAACCCCATTAAATGGTGGGTTATTTAAAAAGGAAAGTTTGGTGAGGGGGCCAAAGAGTGAGGGAGTGGTGGGCCTCCTTTCCACCCCTGACCCTGTGGATTCAAATCCCACCTCTGTCTCCTGCTGACCGGGACCTCAGCGGGTGTATACCTTCCCCAGCCCCTATTTTCCCATATATAAAATGGGCTGATGATACCTGCCTCACAGGGAAGCACCTGGCTGGGTGCCAAGTAGATGCATAGGGAACACTGACCCTTCTTGCCCTTTCCTGCAGTTGGCTGGGTTCTGAACCAGAGGAGGGGACATTTTACACAGTGGATCATCAGGGATATCGGTTGGATGAAAACTGAGATTAAAAAACGGGGGGGCAGGGGAAAAGCACAACCATTACTATTAATAACTGACACAATTGGGTTCTTCCTCTGTGCTTACTACACCGTCCTAAGTGTTTCATTTTTCGTCTCTGCTCCCACTGGGCCTGTGGGTGTCATTCTGCCTGTCTCTGGTTTGCAGACGAGGATGCTGACATCCTGAGAAGTTACCTGGTTGCCCAGGAAAGTGGGGGAGCCAGGATTTGAACCCAGCCTGACGGGCACCAGGCCAGTGCTCTGGGCCCCGGGAGACAAATGATTTGTATACAGATTGTGAGAAAAATAAAATCCTAACTAAAACTTGAGAACAGACTGAGAGATCAAAAATCCCTTTCCATGCCCAGACTCTAATTTTTTAATTCTAGAGTGGGAAATCTGGGTATGAGGTGAGCAAACAGCAAAATTTGTAATCCCAAAACAGTTTCAGTCTTACCTGCCTGCTGTACCGTGACTTGATGAGCTGAGACAGAATATGTAATTCTGTGGTGTCATAAAGATGTGTCAAAACTGGACAAGATCCATGATGGCATTTTTCTGGGAAAGAAGTCTTCAGATTGAATATCTATCAGTGCTTGCTTTGGTTTTCAAAACAAAACAAAAAAAAAAACCACAATGTGATTCTGAGACCCCTGCAGCTCCTGGTGCTGTTTTCTCCTGTCCGGCAGCATGCTGGTCGTCCCTGGGGCTGCGTCAAAGGCAGAGGTTGTGGTGCTGGTTTCCTCCCATCCTGCTCTCCGCATTGCTTAGAGACGCACCTCGAGGCATTTTCTCGCCTTCTCTGCTCACCCGAGTTCTGTCCATGCCCATAAAGAGGCTCATCGAGTGCTCGCCTCCCCTACAGTTTCTTTCTAGTGCTGCTTTATTAACTCCTATGAGACCTGCGTGGGAGGGAGAAGTGCTTAGTGGGAAAAGGAGTGTTGGCTGTGGCCTGTCGGCAGTGCTTGATGGCCCTAATGGGGACACGGGCTTTCCCGCTGGCTGGTGAAGGAAGGGGCGTCTGACCAAGGGTGTGACCTCAGTGGGAGGTCAGGGGTCTGGTTTTCGATGCGTCACGCTTGAGATGCCTACCAGATATCCAAGTGGAGCTGTCAAGTAGGCTTTTCATGTAAGTCCAGAGCCCAGCTGGGCTGAGATGCAAATGTGGAATTGCTCGCATGTGCATTGTCTCTAAAGCCTGAAACAGGATGAGATCACCTGGGGAGTGAGAGTAGAGAAGAGAGGCCTAGAGCAGCCTCATGCCAAGACGCCCCAGTAAGGTGAAGATGGTGCTCGCCTGTGGAGAGCCCTACAGAATAGTTTTCCAGCCCTTCTCTCATGGGAATTGATGTCTCCAGAGATTCACCTTCCTTGGAAGCCGTCTTTTGGAAGTGGTTATGAATATGCATCAGGGAGGGAAGGCAGGGCTTACAGTGATTTGGATTAAAGCTGCAATTTTGGGCGTTGGCTTTCCAAGAAATGTGTTTTTAGTTTCTCTAGGAAATATGTCTGTGATATTGTAAATTACCCATGAACACTGAGATTAATTTAGCAGGAACCTAAAGAGTACAAGCTGGTGCCAAGGCGACAGTCTGTTCCATTGCATTTGAAAGGTCTTCCAAGGGCATGGGGGCTCCAAAGAGACCAGGATTTTCGAGTGTGTCTTTTAGATGCCTGAGTGTGGAAAGATCCATGGACCTGGAGAGGAAGACTGATGTATGGGACCCATCAAGAGAAGAAAAAGAGGGACACTGATCATGAGCTGGCAGGGTTTTGTAGGAAGTCTTCCTGCGTGGTTATCTAGGTAGAAGATTGCATCGGCAGCTGTGCTTGACCTGGCCAGGTTGCATGGGGTAATGGGGAGCCCTTTCCCTGCTCCCTAGCATCTCACCACCAATTTGAGGGAACTACACGAACACTTTGGAGAAAACTAATACAAGTTGAGTCGAATAGATGTTTTCTGAACGCGCACCATGTGTCTGTCTGGTGTCCATGTGGGTAGATTGATGCTTTATTTTCAAGCACTCAGCTATGTAGTGCGGGCCACACATGTTGTAGTGGTTTAAAGGCCTGGGCAGCCATGAGAGGTGGAGAAGCGAGGGAAAGCTTCATGCAGAAGGTGGGACACACAGGTGAGCCATGAATGCTGGGTCTGATTTGGATAGTTTGGTAGGGAGAAGAGAGAGCGTTTCAGATCAGGAGAGCAGTACGTGAATGGGCTAGTCTGGACTCAGGCTTGACCACGGTGGGAAGCTTTATAGAATTTAAGCCCTAAGCCCTGGAGTCTGATGCTTGTGTTCGAATGCAGCCTCTGCTTTGAGATCTAGGGCAGGCCACCTACCTTGCTGAGCCTGAGCTTTCTCATCTGTGAGATGGGGCTGTTAGTAGTCCCCACCTGAGAAGGCAGCTGTGGTGACTAAGGAGGTAGTGATTCTCGCAGGGTACATGCAGGACGGTGGGAATTTAGGGGCGGATTTGGGGGCCTCGAAGGCCATAGGAAGGCACTTAAACTCAGCCGAGTTGCTCTCTGTGTCGGGGTAGCATGTTAACAGTGCCGTAATACCCGCCCAGGAAGGCGCACCTGGAAGGCTGCTGCAGGGGCTGCGTGGGAGGGGATGAGGGCCTGGACTGCGGGACTGGTGTGCTGGGGGTGGAGAGGAGAGAGGTGTCACCTCTTCCGGGCTGGCTGTGTGGGATGAATGAGAGACGGACGTCGGAGGTGACTCCAGGGTTTCCGGATGTGGCGATGGAGAAAGGGGAGAGGCCGGAAATGGGCAGTGGAAGCAGGTTTTTCGTTCATGTTATTTTGTTTTTTAATGGGTTCAGTCTTAAACCTCTTGACCGTGACGGGATGTAGGACTCCTGAGGGAAAGTGTCTTGGGAGCCAGGAGTTTTGAGTGGGGTCGGGGCAGGCAGGACGCTGGGGACGGTCCTGGAGGCGGAAGGGCCGTTAACGAGGAAGCAGGAGGTCCTCGGGTGTTGGAGGGTCCGCGTGGGGTCCTCACTCTGGGCTGGAGGGTTCCCAGAAGGGCCGGGCGGCTGTCGAGGAGGAGATGGGGGTGGCTCGGAGCCCCCGGTGCTCGGCCGCGTGCGTTTCCCGCGTCGCAGTCTGGCCTCTGGGCAGAGGCGCCGCTCCCGCCGGAGGCCCCATCACAGGGCGTGCGGGCGGCTGTCTGCTCACGGGACGCGCCGGCTGCGGGCTGCTTTAGGCTGGCCGCGCTGTTCAGCAGGCAGAGGAGCCGCTGGGCGCCGCGTCGGGGCAGGAAGCCGGGAGGCGGGAGCGTGAGGTGCCGGCGAGGCCCGCGGGGGGCCCGGGCTGCTCCCCGTGACTCTAAGCCGCCGCGGCTTCTCGGGCCGTCAGGACGCCGCCTGCGAGTTCCGTGGACTGTGGTCGGCCGTGTGGGCCTGTGGTTGTCGGGAGTCGGGTGCGGCCCCCGAGGTGCCGGGAGCCTCTGGGCTCTCGGGGACCGGCCTCAGCTCCTCGGTGACGCGTCGTGAGCAGGCCCCCCGCCCGGGACCCCGGGGCTGCCGCGTCCCCGCGGCCTGAGGCTGCCTGAGGAGGTGTCCTGCCGCTCGGGAGCCGGCGACGGAGGGAGACGAGGCCCGTCGCCCAGCCTGTCCCCAGCGAGCCCTGGTCAGCGGGGCTGCCTGTGCCGTGACATCTGCTCACGTTCTGCCGCCCCCGTGTCTTTTCTTGTCCAGTTGGGTGAGGCTTGATGGCCGAAGCAGGAACGTGTCTCACAAATTGGATTGAAGTGCACGTTCTGAGGAAGGGGAAACGACAGACCTCTCTTGAGTTCCCGCCCGAGGAGAAAACTGGAAAAATACCCTGGGTGGTGGGTGTGCTGCGGCGTTTGACCTTGTGCCGCCGTCCTTCTGAACCCTCTTCCTTCAGCGCGCCTCACCTGCTGAGCAGCTGTGCTTTTATAGTAAATCATTGATAATGCGTTTTGTTGATAATGTTTTAAAAATCAAATTTTAGGTATAACTTTTCTTATTCTGTTTTCCTCTGCTTCCAAGCCCTCTGTTCTGTGCTTTCACCTCTGCTGGGGAGCCCTCGGTGCCCCTCAGAGCCCCAGGGGCACCCCGAGAGCAGCCCGGGGGAGGGGAGGGGGCCGTGAATGACTTTGTGTAATTCTTTCAAACAACTTTCGATTTACAGAAGAGTGGCAAAGACAGTACCGAGGGTTTCTGCACACCCTCCACGGGCCTTCCCCTCGTGTCGGTGTCCAGAGCCCCTGGCACGTTTGTCAGCGCTCAGGCCGGCAGCGGGGCGGTGCTGTTCACGCCTGAGCGTGTTCGCGCGTCCCCAGCGTCTAGTCCGTGTAGCTTCGTGCGCTGTCGCTCCACGTGGACATGCGCAGCTACGAGGAAGTCTTCGCTCTGCAGGGTGTGCTGAGGCCTCTCATGGGAGGGGGAGGAGGGGACAGGGAAGCGACACAGGAGCCCTTCCTCGGGCCAGCCCTGCCCTCCGCCCGGCTTCCACAGAGGCCCTCGTGGGTGGGGGGGCGGGGTCCGCTCGCTGCCGTCCTGCCTCCCAGAGCCTCCTTCCGGCAGCGCCGGGACCGCCAAGGGCAGAGCTGTGGCATCTCGGGCAAGAGTCCTGCCGTCTCTAGACCTCGGGCTCCCCGTGTGCAAATCCAAGGAGCCGGACTTCCTCCCTGACGTGATTTCTGGCTCTAAGAGTGTAAGGCTTTCGGGCCTCTTAGGATCTTCAGGGTCCCAAATCTGAGTTGGGATCAGGCCAATTAATTCACGAGCTCTCGCTCCCCACGCCCAGCGGGGTCATTGGTGATCCAGCCTTCAGACCTGAGTCCCAGAGGGAAAGACACTGGTTCCTTTATTTCTTCGCTGGTCCCGTCACCCAGTGAAGCACGGGGATGCCAGTCTGAAAGTTCCCTCACCCGGGCCTGGCAGGAGAGTGCTGACTCAGTGTTAGCAAAGCCACGTCAGAGAGGCTTAGGGCCACCTTTGCCCTGAGATGCCGCCCAGCTGGTTTCCAGCTCGGGACGGCTGCCTTGGCCGTGTAAGGGAGAGGGTGTGCATGTGCACACGGCCGTGAACTTGGTACCGCAAGAGCAAACAGCCTTCCCTCCCTTTCCGGTTCAGAGCTCGATTCTCCCCCTCTCGGTGGGGGGCTGTTGTCACCTTCCCGAGAGGCAGGCACCAGAAATTCCTCCTGCCTGCTCAGCTCCCCAGACCAGGCAGTGCTGGGCACCCAAGAGGACGTAGGGAGCGCAGCAAGACAGAACCCCCCCGGCTGTCATCTCTCGGGGTTCTGGGTCTCCTCGCGGGCTACAGGGTGGGGGGCCGGCCTCGCCTTTGTCTCGGGGGAATCGGAGCTGGGCCCGCGCCTGCGTTCCAGCCTGTCTGGGGCTGCCTGTAGGGGCAGCGTTGAGGGTCTGCCACTCTCCAGCGTTTATGTCTGTCCTTCCCAGACTTCCCTTTTGTTTCCCGGTTCCTGGCGTAGGGAGTTCTAAAAGAAGTGAGACCTACCCCACCACCATTTTCTTCTGACCAAAGAAGGACGTAGGCATGGATAGGAGGGAGCCGATGCTAGGGTGTGAGGACGGATCCTCTGCAGCGCTTTCGTATCCGTGTCACTCGCAGAAAACCGCGGCAGCTTGCCGAGTTGCATCAAAAGCAGACCGCAAGTGAAGGCCAGGCTGAGCTTCACCACGACGGGTGAAGCCAGTGACGGGGGAGCCCTGGACAGGAAACACAAAGCTGGGGCCTGGCGGGAAGATCGGCTAGGACATACGATTCTGGGGCGCCTGGAACCCCCAGGCTGGGCTGGACTGTGGCATCTGCGTGTGAGGAGTTCGGGTCCTCCCTGCGCCTGGACTCTGCTCTCGCTGCTGAAAACGGGGGTGTGGAGGGGTTCAGCCCTGCTCTGTGGCCTGGCGAACGTGCCCCGAGTGGGCTTTGAAGCGCCTTCTTCTGCCACCAGGGTGGGGTTTGCCTGGCCCCCGCGGCATGGCGTGCCAGGCCCAGAACATACCGGCATGGCCCCCACCCCAGCAGTGGTCACTGAGGTTATCTAGGTGGTTGGTTTTTTTTTTTTTTTTTTTTTTTTTTTTGCGGTACGCGGGGCCTCTCACCGTTGTGGCCTCTCCTGTTGCGGAGCACAGGCTCCGGACGTGCAGTCTCAGCGGCCATGGCTCACGGGCCCAGCCGCTCCGCGGCACGTGGGATCCTCCCGGACCGGGGCACGAACCCGTGTCCCCTGCATCGGCAGGCGGACGCGCAACCACTGCGCCACCAGGGAAGCCCTATCTAGGTGGTTTTGTCAGCTGAGTCACCTGGTTTGAGACTAGGTCCTCCTCGGAGGAGAGGGCTCGCGGGTGGGGGAGGCCCTCGCCCTGCTGCCCCTCACCCCTGCTTCTCCCCACAGGCTGGCGCCCATGCGGCTGTACACGCTCTCCAAGCGCCACTTCGTCCTCGTGTTCGCCGTCTTCTTCGTCTGTTTCGGCCTGACCGTCTTCGTCGGGATCAGAGGTGAGGAGCAGTTTTCCGTTTGTTTCTATAATTGAAGTGAAGCTGATTTACAATGTTGTGTTAGTTTCCGCTGTACAGCAAAGTGGTTCAGTTATACATATTATATATTCTTTTTCATATTCTTCTCCATTATGGTTTATTACAGGATACTGACTATAGTTCCCTGTGCTGTACAGTAGGACTTCATTGTTTATCCATTTTACATGTAATAGTTTGCATCTGCTAATCCCAAACTCCCAATCCAACCCTGTCACGCCTCCTCTCCACCTTGGCAACCACAAGTCTGTTCTCTATGTCTGCGACCATTTCTGTTTTGTAAATAAGTTCATTTGTGTTATATGTTAGATTCCACATATAAGTGATAGCATATGGTCGTTGTCTTTCTCTGTCTGACTTCATTTAGTATGATAAGCTCTAGGTCCATCCATGTGGCTGCAAATGGCATTATTTCATTATTTTTTAGGGCTGAGTAGTATTCCATTGTATGTATGTTCCACATCTTCTTTATCCATTCATCTGTCATTGGACATTTAGGTTGTTTCCATGTCCTGGCTATTGTAAATAGTGCTGCTATGAACATAGGGGTGCATATACCTTTTTGAATTATAGTGTTGTCCAGATATAAGCATAGGAGTGCGATTGCTGGATCATAGGACAACTCTATTTTTAGTTTTTGAGAAACCTCCATACTGTTCTCCATAGTGGCTGCACCAATTTACATTCCCACCAACAGTGTAGGTTCCCTTTTCTCCACACCCTCTCCAGCATTTGTTATTCATAGATTTTTTTAAATGATGGCCATTCTGACTGGTGTGAAGTGGTACATCACTGTAGTTTTGATGTTCATTTCTCTAATGATTAGCATTGTTGAGCATCTTTTCATGTGCCTATTGGCCATCTGTGTGGCTTCTTTGGAGAAATATCTATTTAAGTCTTGTGCCCATTTATCGACTGGGTTTTTTTTTGTTGTTGTTATTGAGTTGTATGAACTCTTTGTATATTTTGGAAATTAAGACCTTGTCAATCACATCATTTGCAAATATTTTCTCCTAGTTCATAGGTTGTCTTTTCATTTTGTTTATGGTTTCCTTTGCTGTGCAAAAGCTTATAAGTTTTATTAAGTCCCATTTGTTTATTTTTGATTTTATTTCTATTGCCTTGGGAGACTGACCTCAGAAAACATTGCTACAATTTATGTCAGAGAATGTTTTGCCTATTATTCTCTTCTAGGAGTTTTATGGTGTCATGTCTTATATTTAAGTCTTTAAGGCATTTTGAGTTTATTTTTGTGTGTGGTTTGAGGGTGTGTTGTAACTTTATTGATTTACATGCAGCTGTCCAACTTTCCCCGCACCACTTGCTGAATAGACTGTCTTTTCTCCATTGTATGTACTTGCCTCCCTTGTCAAAGATCAATTGACCATAGGTGTATGGGTTTATTTTGGGGCTCTTTATTCTGTCCCATTGATCCATATGTCTGTTTTTGTGCCAATACCATGCTATTTTGATTACTGTAGCTTTATAGTATTGTCTGAAGTCTGGGAGGGTTATGCCACCAGCTTTCTTCCTTTTCCTCGGGATTGCTTTGGCATTTCTGGGTCTTTTATGATTCCATGTAAATTTTAGGATTATTTGTCCTAGTTCTGTGAAAAATGTTATGGGTGATTTGATAGGGATAGCATTAAATCAGTAGATTGCTTTGAGTAGTATGGCCATGTTAACAATATTAATTCTCCTAATCCAAGAACATGGGATATTTTCCATTTCTTTAAATCATCTTCAGTTTCCTTTATCAATGTTTATAGCTCTCAGGGTACAAGTCTTTTACCTCCTTGGTCAGGTTTATTCCTGAGTATGTTTTTTAATTAATTAATTAATTAATTTTTATTTTATTTTTGGCTGCATTGGGCCTTTGTTGCTGTGTGTGGGCTTTCCCTAGTTGTGGTGAGCGGGGGCTACTCTTCGTTGTGGTATGCGGGCTTCTCATTGGGGTGGCTTCTCTTGTTGCGGAGCACGGGCTCTAGGCTGCGGACTTCAGTAGTTGTGGCACGCAGGCTCAGTAGTTGTGGCTCAGGGGCTCTAGAGTGCAGGCTCTGTAGTTGTGGCGCATGGTCTTAGTTGCTCCACGGCATGTTGGATCTTCCTGGAGCAGGGATTGAACCCGTGTCCCCTGCATTGGCAGGCGGATTCTTAACCACTGCTCCACCAGGGAAATCCTGTATTTTATTTTTTTGATGTGATTTTAAAAGGGATTTTTTTTTACTTTCCCTTTCTGGTATTTTATTGTTAGTGTAAATAAATGCAACCAATTTCTGTATGTTAATCTTGTATCCTGCTACCTTGCTGACTTCGTTTATCAGTTCTAATAGTTTTTGCGTGGAATCTTTGGGGTTTTCTATAAATAGCATTATGTCATCTGCATATAATGACAGTTTTACCTCTTCCCTTCCAATTTGGATATGCTTTATTTCTTTTTCTTGTCCCATTGCTGTGGCTAGGTCTTCCAGTACTCTGTTGAATAGAGGTGGTGAGAGTGGGCATCCTTGTCTTGCTCCAGATTTTAGTGGGAAGGCTTTCAGCTTTTCACTGTTGAGTATTATGTTGGCTATGGGTTTGTCATAAATAACTTTTATTATGTTGAGATAGGTTCCCTCTTTACCCACTTTGATAAGAGTTTTTATCATGAATGGATGTTGAATTTTATCAAATGCTTTTTCTGCATCTGTTGAGATGATCATGTGGTTTTTGTCTTTTGTTGATGTGCAGTATCACATTGATTGATTTGTGTATGTTGAACCATCCTTGTTACCCTGGGATGAATCTCACTTGGTCACGGTGTATGATCTTTTTTCTATGTTGTTGGATTTGGTTTGCTAATATCTTGTTGAGAATTTTTGCATCTATATTCGTCAAAGATATTGGCCTGTAATTTTCTTTTTTGGTGGTGTCTTTGTCCAGTTTTGGTATCACTGTGGTGGTGTCTTCATAGAATGACTTTGGGACTGTTCCCTGAGGTGAGGAACGGTTTTTGACCATCTTATCATTTATGGTTCCCTTGGTGCAGTGCCATTCAGCCCGGCCCAGCTGTACCCACTTGCTCTTACCCCCTAACGGCCCCATCATGGAGGGTGGCGCACGGAGGGGTAACCCTGGTCCTGCCCTGCACAGCAGCCAGGGCCTCCACTCAGCTTGGCAGCGCCAGGCGGCCTTGACCGTGTACCTTGTGCTGGAAGAGTCTGTTGGGTTCCAGGACCTGCCTGGGTGCTGGGGAATCCAGAACGTGCTGGCTGATTTGGGAGCCCGGCCGTATAAATGGTTCCAGTGCAGCAGATTCTGGGGAGGGAGTGAGATAGCGGTGAGCACTGGCAGGGAAGGCCGCTGAGGAGCAGAGAGGCTGCTGTGGCGACACCCGGAGCAGGAGGGAGCCTGCAGGTGCTGTTTGAGGGGAAGAGCCACCCATCACCGTCTGAGCTTCGAAAATGCCTCTGAGATCATCCGGTCCAGCCCCCTTTCACACAGATGGGAAACGGAGAACCAAAGTCAGGTTTCCAGAAACCCAGGTCTCTTCAGTCCGGGGGGAGGAGATCAGGAGCCTGCTTAGGCTGTTCCTCCTGCCCTCCTAAGTACCTTTTTCAGTGAGGGTAGTTTATTTAACTACCGCACTTAACATTAAAGTGTGAATGACAGTTGGGCTTAACCTGTCCCAGAGGCAGTTGTGCCTCAAAAGGCTGGTTTCTTGACCTGAACTGAAGCTTAGGTAGTGAATGGGCTGAGGAAGCTGGGGGAGAGGGTGGTTATTTAGGTGCCATTTGCCTCCTGCTGATGAAGATGAGGATGGTGACAAAAGCAGTTGTGTCCAGCCTCTTCTTTTTCTCCCCGTGAATTCACCAAGAAATCCCAATTACATGAGTCACAGCATGAGACACCTCGGTTACCTTACTTGATTTTCACGACTGTCCTTTAAGATTGGTAGGGGAGGCACTAGTATTCTCCTGGCTTTCCAGTGTCATAGCACTTCAGCCCACTCTTGTTTCCTTAAGCACCAACATCCATGATTATATGAAACCTTCTCCACTCTTGCAGAAATGAAAAGTGTTGCACCAAGGCTGAGATGAAGAAGGCCATGTCAGGATTTCCCTACCCGTTTCTTTCTGTAGAGCGCTAGCGTTAGCAGGTTCTCCAGAGAAACAGACCGATGTGTATATATGGAACAGAACCAGATCTGTTTATATAGATTCAGGTATATAGTTTTATTGTAAGGAATTGGCTCACGTGATTATGGACGCTGAGAAGTCCCCAGATCTGCATTCAGCAAGCTGGAGACCCAGAATTGCCAGTGGTGTAAGTTCCAGTCCGAGCCCAAGTCCATCCAAATGCAGGGGAAGACTGTTGTCCTAGCTTGAAGACAATCAGGGAAGGAGAGCAGCCTTTTTGCTGTATTCAGGCCTTCAGTGAATTGGCTGAGGCCTACCCACACTGGGGAGGGAAGCCCGCTTTACTCAGCTACCCATTCAAATGTTCATCTCATCCAGAAACCCTCAGTGCACAATTAGAATAACGTTTAACCAGATATCTGGGCACACCGTGGCGCATAAACCTCACAAATCCACCCCCTGTCAACTTGGCATCCATGTACATCTCCTTAAACCATACCTGATCTCCAAATAAAGACAATAACAAGGTCATTGTTCCTTCTGACATGATAACAACTACCCTGCATATAACGCAAAACTCACTACCCCTTCCGCAGGAGAGGAGGTAGGGTCCTTGAGTGATGTTTACTCTTCTTCGTATCCTGTAGCTTAAATACTGTGATATAAAGTCAATAATACAGCTTCTGTTACTTGATAGGGAATAAGAGAGGGAAGAAAACAAAGGTATTTGCTTATTATATGTATTTATGTACACAAACAGACTCATGACAAAGTAAGGAGGAAATATTCATGACAGTTAAAGTCCTTGTGTCTGTAACTAGTCAGGTGGTCATAGCTGCTATTTATAACTACCTTATTCCATGACCTGTTGCACATTTCATTTGCCTTCAGTAAGCACCTCAGTTGGCCGTGGTTCTTTACCTGGTGGGCTGACCCAAACCTTCACTCCTGAAGAGTCTGGGCCATTAGTATTCCTGCCTGAATTGGTTTGTTGTAGTTCTCCATTGATCTTAATCCCAGGGCCTGGTAAGACTGAGAGATGCCCTAAGCCATCTCCTTAGATGTACTCCTCCCTGCCTCCAGTGTGGAGTAGGGGTCAGGGTCAGTCACCCCGGCCCGCGCAGGAACTCCCTGCTTCGCCTGTCGATTCCGACGCATGAGGAGCCCACGGTAGCCGGGTGGCAGTGTTCATGCCAGTTCAGTGTCTCCAGGTGGAAGCGTTTCTCCCTGTGAAACTAAGACCTCTAGGCCAGCAGAGCATCGGGCTGTGGGAACAGCAAGCAAAAATTTTGCTGGTGGGTCCCCTGGGGTAATAGTGGTGCCATGCCCATTTCCACCCCTTGATTCCTGGACGTGTGTATACCGGCTATGGGAGAGTCGGCTCCATGTAATTGGACACCAGATCCATACCCAGTGTCTGTTGCAGTCAGGACAGGACACTGCCCCTCCCGCGATGGAAGTGGTCCAGCGTGATCAGCCTGCCGCCAGGTCGCTGGCTGATGGCCGCGGGGAGGGGTGTGATGTCGGGCTCAGTGCTGATCTCTGCTGCTGGCAGGTGGGGCACTCAGCGGTGGCCGTAGCCAGGTCGGCCTTGGTGAGTGACGTCCACGTCGCCCAGCCCACGTGTCACCTCCATCCCTGCCGCCGTGGCCCCTTTGTTCACGAGCCCACTGGACGATGACGGGTGGATACCGATCCACAGAATGGATCATTCTCTCCAGGTGATGACTAAGATCCTCTTCTGCTGAGGTCACCCTTTGGTGAGGTCACCCTTTGGCGAGCATTCACATGGGACACAAACATCTTCACCTTTTTTGCCCATTCATAGAGGTCTAGCCGCATACCTCTTCCCCAGATTTCTTTGTCACCAGGTTTCCAATCACGTTCCTTCTGAGTATCTGACCATGCAGCAAACCAGTGGCCACAGCCCAAGAACTGGTAAACAGTTGCACATCAGGCCATTTCTCCTTCCAAGCAACGGGAACAGCCGGGTGCAGTGCTCCAGGTTCTGCCACTGCGGGGATTTCCGTCACCTTGTCCTTCAGGGGTGGCCACGGAGGGGCTGTGGCTCTGCAGCTGTCCGCTGGGGGGCGGTGTCTGCACATCGGGCAGAACCCAGGCCCCGTCTTCTCTTGCCCGGCCGCTCATCGCGGGGAGCTCCCCGTGAGGCCATAGGTGCGGGCTGGGAGGAGGAGGCAGTGTCGCGGGAGTGGGGGCCGCGGCATTGGGGCCACTTCCTCGTGTGACCTGAGCCTTCCAAGGGCCTGCTCGGGCGGATCACGTATGTACCGCTTCCATTCGATGGTGGAGTGCTGCTCTGCACGCCCGGCTTTATGGCTGATGGATCAGCTAACACCCAGGCCCTGATGGGCAGCTCAGGTCACATGGTGACTTGTTGGTCCGTGGTTAAGCATTCGGTCTGTTTCAGGCCAAGAGCTGTTTCTCAAAAGGAGAGTGGTTGTCTGTGGAGGATGGCAGGGCTTTGCTCCAAAACCCTAAGGGCGTGCACTGACATTCATCCACCAAAGGCTCCAGACAGCAGCCCTCTCTGCCGTTGGTGCTTCAGGCACCACTGGATCTGCCGGATCACGTGACCCGAGCGGAGAACAGCTCCCATGGTGGCCTGACCCGTGAGGAGCCTCCTCTTGTTCTGGGCCCCACTCAAAACCGGCAGCTTTTCGGGTCACTAGGTAGATCGGCCAGAGTGTCACACCCGCATTAGGAGCACGTTGCCTCCGAAATCCAAAAGGGGCCCACTAGGCACTGTATCTCCGTTTTGGTTGTAGGAAGGACCAGATACAGCAACTTATCTCTCACCTCAGAAGGGATCTCTTGACATGGCTCTCACCACTGGATCCCTAGCAATTTCACTGAGGTAGAAGGCACATGAATCTTAATTGGATTTATTTCCCACCCTCTGACGCCAAATGTTTTACCAGTAAGTGCAAAGTAGCTGCTACTGCTACTCAGTAGGTCCAGTCAGCAAGATCTCATCAATGTAATGGGCCAGTGTGATGGCGTGTGGAAGGGAGAGATGATTGAGATCTCTGTGAGCTATATCGTGACATGGGGCTGGAGAGTTGATACAGCTTGAGGTAGCGCAGCGAAGGAGTAGTGCTGGCCTGACAGCGGGAAGCAAACTGCTTCTGGTGGGCCTTACTGTCAGGGATGGAGAGAGAGGCGTTTGCCTGACCAGTAGCTGCATCTCAGGCACCAGAGGATGTGTGGATTTGCTCAAGCAGTGGAACCCCATCTGGTGCAGCAGCCTCTATTGGAAGCACCACCTGGTTAAGCTTCTGCACAGGCCAAATAGGTGAGCTGAATGGGGATGTGGTGGGCATCTTTCAAGACCCTGATGGTAGCACTAATGTCTGCAGTCCCTCCAGGAAGGCGATATTGTTTTGGTTTAGTGTTTTCATAGGTAGAGGCAGTTCTAGTGCTTTTTCCACCATAATAGCCCTCACTCCACAAGTCAGGGAACCAATGTGGCGGTCTGACAGCTGCTGAGTATTTCGATTCAAATTATGCATTCTGGAACTGGAGAATTAACCATAGGATGGGTTTGGGGACCCACTGCGCCCATTGTGACACATACCTGAGCTAAAACCCCACTGATCATCTGGGATCCATAGGTCCCTACTCCGGTAGACCACAGTGATGTTTCGGATCTCCTGAAATTAGTGTCAGTTCAGAGCCAGTGTCCAGTAGTTCCGAAAACGTCTGATCTTTTTCCCTTGATGCATCTGTCCTGGTAAAAGGCTATAGGTTTCTTTGGGTGAATGATTCACAGTATAAATGCTCGGCAGTGTACTGGGGTGCTTTCTTAAGGGGACCCAACCTTCCCTTTGTTCAAGGACCTTTGGGTCTGTAAACTGGCTCAAATCTGGAAACTACTGATGAGTTGTCATTCTCTGTTTTTATGATACAGGTTAGGCTGTTGTTCACTTGACCTAGAACTTCCCTGCTTATGCAGGTCAAGTAATGATTTGGTAGGCTTCCTGTGTCTTTCACTTCTAGGGACCCCATGAGCAGCTAGCTAACACCGTAGGTCTGCAGGGACTGGGCTCTTCTGACCGCTGCTGTGCCTCTGCCGCCCATTACGTGAGCTCACCCGCCTCATCTTACACGGCCCCGCCACTGCCGGGACCCACTTATTCCCACGGCATGCTGTTTTCCCGACTCAGGGACCGTAGTTCCCATGGTAAGGCCTGGCCTGCAGAGAAGGGCAGTCATAGAGCTCTTTAAGGATGCTCGGGTCTCCCCTCACAGATTTATTTCTCACAGTAGTGGTGAAAGGTATGTCTTCTGGAATCTCCCAGTAGGTCTTAAATGACAGAGCCACCCTAGCAATCCAGCTCACTAAGCCTCTGACTCCCCTCCTCTGCGTTAGACCTGGGCAGGTGCAGCATTTCTGATTCACTCACTGGGAACCACCTTTTGGTCCACGTTTTAGCCAACCACCCAGTCAGACTGTTAGAGTCCTTTCCGACTACCTGAGCTACAACTTTCAGTGCAGAATCTCTTTTTATTTTATTTTTTTAATTTATTTTATTTTTTATTTATTTATTTATTTATTTTTTTGCGGTACGCGGGCCTCCCACCGATTTCTGATTCACTCACTGGGAACCACCTTTTGGTCCACGTTTTAGCCAACCACCCAGTCAGACTGTTAGAGTCCTTTCCGACTACCTGAGCTACAACTTTCAGTGCAGAATCTCTTTTTATTTTATTTTTTTAATTTATTTTATTTTATTTATTTATTTTTTTTTTTTTTTTGCGGTACGCGGGCCTCCCACTGTTGTTGCCTCTCCCGCTGCGGAGCACAGGCTCCGGTCGCGCAGGCTCAGCGGCCA
>NC_041223.1:8762898-8840790 GCF_002837175.3 Physeter macrocephalus | reverse complement strand
GCACAGGCTCCGGACGCGCAGGCTCAGCGGCCACGGCTCACGGGCCCAGCCGCTCCGCGGCACGTGGGATCCTCCCGGACCGGGGCACGAACCCGCGCCCCCTGCATCGGCAGGCGGACTTCCAACCACTGCGCCACCAGGGAAGCCCCCAGAATCTCTTTTTAGTAAGCCCACATCCGTAAGTTTGGCCTGAGACAATTTTATGTTCCTTCCCCCGTTATCCCATATGTGTTCCCTGGGCTTCTGTCTGTATAAATCAGAAGCCTCAAGTAGTTCTTTTGGAGTGTAGCACATGTCCTCCTGGGTCACGTGCCTCACCTTGGGCCTGCTGGGATGTGAGTCTAGTTATAGGTCTAGAGGTGAAGAGGGGTGGGGGGTGGGTCCTGAGGAGGGTCAGCATCGTCCTGCACGGCAGCTGCCTCAGTGGAGGCCATTGCTGACTCCTTAGGCGATGCAGGCCTAATCCCACAGAAGGAGGCGGGAAGGCCACTTCCACGGGGAACGGGGAGAACTTCCACTGGCAGAGGACTCGCGAGAATTCAGCAGCTCAATGTCCTCAGCTTCATCAGGATCTTCCTGCACGTCCCCGGAACGGGATCCCGTTCTCTCCCAGTCAGCGCAGTCACTTTAGCATCGAGACACCCTGCGAGGCTGGGAGTTCAGTGGTGTAATTCAACCAGTTGCTGGATGAGATTCCGGTTTGATTTTCAGCAGTCTCGGCACTGTGGCCATAGGAAATAGGGGTTTCCTTCAGGGCACACATAGAAGCTTTCAGATCCTGGGTGTGGCACTTGAGGTGGGAATTCAAATCCCTGAGCTCATCCTTTTCTTTCACCACTTTGTCCAATGACATTAGGAGCAACCAGCGAGCCTCATTACATTTGTTAGTTTTCCAAGAATGTTCTAAAGTATCGTAAACAGAGTCACTTACCTCCTTGCTTCTCATAGTAAATGGTTGATTAGGAGTATCTAATGGAAATATTTTGCATATGTTCATGAACTATCAGTGCTCTCTTTACTACTGAACATATAGTCATTAGCATCTTTAATCAGGTCAGGGAACCAATTCCAGAAACCCCAGAACCAGTATAGAATACTCACCCTTAACATGCTGTTCCTCTAGAACCACTCTTGGTACCAAAATCTGTGTTAGTCTGGGTCCTCCAGAGAAACTGAACCGATAGGAGATAAAGAGAGGGAGATGGGTGGGGCGGATGAGAGAGAGAGATTTTATTATAAGGAAGTGTCTCACATGATTATGGAGGCCGAGAAGCTGCACGGTTTGCAGTCGGCAAGCTGGAGACCCAGGAAAGCCGGTGGTGTAAGTGTTCCTGCGTCTGAAGACAGGTGAAGACTCATGTACCAGCCTGAAGACAGAGAGCCCCGAGGAAGAGAGCAGATTCTCCCTTACTCAGCCTTTTGCTCTGTTCAAGCCTTCAGTGATTTGGATGAGGCCCACCCACATTGGGAGGGCAGTCTGCTTTACTTAGTCTACTGATTCAAGAGGTAGTCTCATCCAGAAACACCCTCACAGACGCACCCAGAGTAGTGTTTAGCCAGTTATCTGGGCACCGTGTGGCCCAGTCGAGTAGACACACAAGTCCTCTGCTCCTAATTACTTTCTGTAGTAAGGTTATTAGGATTTCAGAGTTCAGAGTGCCCAAGGGACCACTGGGTCAGTCACCTCGTTTTGCAGATGAGGAAATGAGGTCCAGAAAGCCTGTTAGCTGAGACTCGAGTCTAGACTTTCCTGACTCCCAGTTCTTAGTTCTTCCTGAGAAGCCAGGCTGCCTTACTTCCTGGGACAGGAGTGCACTCCGATTGTGAATCCATTGGAAATCTGGGACTTCCCTGGTGGCGCAGTGGTTAAGAATCCACCTGCCAATGCAGGGGACACGGGTTCGAGCCCTGGTCCGGGAAGTTCCCACATGCCGCAGAGCAACTAAGCCCGTGCGCCACAACTACTGAGTCTGCGCTCTAGAGCCCGCGAGCCACAACTACTGAGCCCGCGTGCCACAGCTACTGAAGCCCACGCGCCTAGAGCCCGTGCTCCGCAGCAAGAGAAGCCACCGCAGTGAGAAGCCCGCGCACCGCAACGGAGAGCAGCCCCCGCTCGCCGCAACTAGAGAAAGCCCGCGCGCAGCAACGAAGACCCAACGCAGCCAAAAATAAATAAATAAATTTATTTTTTTAAAAAAAAGAAATAAGCCTCTCTGTGGGTGCACGCCTCCTTCCTACACAGAGACATCTCTGCTCAGCCTGCAAGAATGTGCCCCAGAGACATGCTCCTGCACTGGTTGAGGTTTGTACTCGGGTATCTCCTCCTCCAAGTGGAGGGTGGTTGGCAGCAGGCTGGGTGTGGCCATGGAGGCCGCGGAACACTGGCATCACAGCTGCGAGGGTCTGCTTCAGAGCAGACCCAGCTGTAAATGAAGTCAGGTTCACAGTGTTCCCTTTGACTACTTCTTTTAAGGTCAAAGCTCTGAAATGTTGCAGTGTAAGAGTCTGTGAAGCGTGTTTATGGTATTTTGGGAAAAGCCTTGAGCATATTGTTAGCATATATACTTTTTTTTTAATATCCTCAACTTAATAATTTGGAGGATTGGATTAATTGGATGAATGGATAAATGGGTCTTAATTTTTTTAGCAGAAATCTTTATACAAAATATATAGATAGTGTCTGTGTCGTTAATGCTTTCTTGGATCCACGCCCTCCGGAGAGAGCCTTCCCAGAGAGCAAGGGAGGGGGTCTGCACACATAGAGCCCCACGGACATCGTGTGCATTGCCTGGGGTCATGTTGTGTTCACCTGCGTTGGGCAGTCAGCACGTGCGGCAGGGTGGGTACCGTGTGCCTGTGTGCCTGTGTTTGTATGTTTTACACGTACGTGTGTGTGTGTGTTTATGTACGTGCTTGTTTACATAGACATATATATTACATATATATCATTATATATATGTTATATATATGGTTTATATATATAAACCATATATAATATATATATATGGTTTATATATGTTTATATATATGGTTTATATATATATAAACCATATATAAATATATATAAACCATATATATGGATTATATATATATTATATATGGTTTATATATAATATATATTATATATTATATATATATGTAAAACCTTTAAAGATGGACCAGGAAAAAGACTACCTCTGTATAATATATGAGTCTTCCTTGGCATTTGAAAAAAATCAACATTAATTATCAATATAGTTATAACCTGCTTTTTTCTTTCCCTGTTACACTTTAGGACCCAAAGTGATCCAGACTTCTGCAGCTAATTTTTCACTAAATAATAGCAAAGAGGTAAGACTGGGTCTAAGGGTCACTAAGAAATGGTCCTGCTTAAAGGGTCATTAAGGTCAAACCCACCCCCCTTGCCCGGCAGCTTGCTTCTTGGGCAACACACATTTCTCACTCTACCGTCAGCTGCTGGCCTCTGGGTCCTTGTTTGCTAAAATTACCTTTTCTGCTGTGATAGTTACCTCGGTGCTGAGAAAGGATGGTGATGTTATGCCTCTTAGGGAGGAGCAGTTCATTTCCAAAGGCTGGTGAACCCCTCCCGATTCCTCCTGTGCACCAGACTTACTAGATTATAAATTCTAACGATGCTCACTTAGGTTTCTGACTCTTTTTTTATTATATTTGCCTAAGTTAAGAAGTGGTCTTTATATCAGGTTTCTAACGGTAACAGTTTTTTTCTAATGATTGTTTGGTATTTCTTGCATCAACTCAGTTTAAATGAAAAATCCTGTTTCTTTTCTTTTTTAAAAAACAAAATGTGCCTTGATTCTTCACCATCTTTAGAGAAAAGCAGAGGTCCTTCCAATTGGAAAATTTTGGTTTTCTTTAATAAATGCTAACTTTTGTGAGAGCCCAAACAACTAAGCCTTTTCTTTTTCTGATATCGAAGTATCTTCATCTATAAACTGAAAGCGGTCGTCCCACATTCTCACTGCCTTGTAAGGTGTGCGACTTAAATCTGATTATTTAACCCAATACCCCACCCCACCCCACCCCCGTCTTCGTTCTCCCAGCTCCCTGCTAGGTTTCCACCGCCAGTTCTCAAAAAAGCACAAGGAGAAAGATGTCCGTAAACGTACCTTTTGGGCCCTTGTTTGGCCTATCATCCCTTTTTTTTTTTTTTTTTTTTTGCATTTCTTTATTTTCCTTAACTCTCAGATTGAGGGTCTGTTTGAAGAGGCGCTGCCGTAGGGTTTCCTGACCATAGTTTGTTCTTTTAAAATTTCCGTCTCAGGATGTAAGTCCTTTTTTGACACTGAAAATAGCAGCCGTCCCCCGGAACTGACTCGCTTCCAAAAGATGGTCCTCACTTCTAAAAGGTTATAGATCATCCTCCAGTTGGTTTCATTGTCTTGGTGGCTTTGGGGCAAGTCTCCGGGCACAGAGAGTTTCACTGAGGTCTGCCAGAAGCATTAAAACACAAAAACTACCCATTTACGTTCAAATAATGCTTGTCTTTGGAGCTAGGATCGGGCTCCTCAGGCAACTTCTTCTGTGTCCCTTGCTATTAGGCACCAGTATTGTGTTTTTCAGCAGACACTGCAGAAACGTCACTGGCGATGTGGTCCCCTCTAATTTTTCTCTCTAGGGCCGTTAAAGCTGAAAATGACAGATGTCCGTGACATGTCTGGCATATTGTTACTAAAAAAAAATGATTCTTGTGAATATGAAAATATTTGTTGGTGTCCTTTATTATCTTATTATATGTATCATCTTATGCACTTTAATTTTTTTCTCCAAGATGGCCTTTTCTTGGTATTTAAGTAGGTATATTGTCCCAAGGCTATAGGTAGTGGAGACTGCCTGCTTTAGAAGTTTTCATGAGAGACAAGTGAATTGCAGCAGAAAGTTAGTCCTTTATTTTTTTGAAAGGCAGAATTTTACTTATATTGACTAAAGGAAAACTACATGTTTCTGTTTCAGAGCTAACACTCCAACCTTTTTTGTAAATGTAGATTTTGTATGTTAAGGTGAGACATTGGGTAGACTCAACTGAAGAGATCACGTGGATTTTTAAACTTCTTTTTCTTTTTGCCTCAGCTCAAGCCCGTTCAAATACTTTCAAACCCGCTGTCGACATATAATCAGCAACTATGGCTGACATGTGTTGTCGAGTTGGAGCATTCAGAAGGTATGAAGCCTGACATCTTAGGATGACTTTTATTTGTCCAGAGCCCCATATTTGAAAGGTTTAAAGAGCTTTAAAATCTTTCAACAAGTGCTCAAAGATTATAAGGATTATAAGGTGGTGATTATTCTTTTTAATACCAGCAAGTTGGGAGCCCCTTAAATGTCCTCCAAGGAAAGTCATGCTGCAGCGCTCGGGGAGTACCCGTCATGGCTCAGGGAGCTCCCGCCGGCCCTCAGGGATAGCGGTCATCCTTCGCGATAGCGGTGAAGCCTAGCTGCGTGGCTGCACAGTGTGGGTGCTGCGGCAGCAGCCTTTTCCGGTGGGCTTCTGGGAGAGAATTAAGTCCTGGTGTCCTAAGGCAATGGTTCTGTCCCGCAGGGACACTTGGCAGTGTCTGGAGACCTTGTGACATGGCTGTCACAACTGGGGAGCAGGGAGTGCTCTCAGTATCCAGTGGGTGGAGGCCAGGGATGCTGCTAAACATGCTACACTGACAGGAAAAGTTCCTCACAGTAAAGAATTATCTGACCTCAAAATAGCCATGGTGCTGAGGCTGAGAACCCCCGCCCAAAGCACTCCCAGTTTATAAGGACCTCGCCGTGTCCACCTAGGGCGACCCTGTCAAGCACCCTCCCTGAGAACCGAGGAGATGCTTCACATCGTTTTCTGTGTACTGTGGTTCAGAGGAGGCACTTTGGTTCAAAGGATTTGAAAAGATGACCCAATGACTGCAGTAAATTAAGTGAAAAAATGCATATTACAAAAAAATTAACCTCTTTTTATAACATTTTAACAAGCATAAATAAATTTGATATCACTGTGTATTTGTGTGTCTAGAAAACAGTCTGGAAGGATGGACACAAACATGAAATTATAGTGTCTCTGGTTGTGGGATTATACGTGTTTAATACCATCTTTATATTTTTGGTCTTTGATATTTTTAAACAATGAGCATATAATCGGAAAAATAATGAATTATATACTCAGAAAAAATAAGAAACCTGTTTTTATTTTGGTATGAAGTTAAATTAAAATTTATATGGGAATTTAAAAAATAAGACTTTATTAGCCATGAAATATTTGCCCTTTTGTGAAATGAAACTTGGGGGTGGGTGAGAAACAAGGTCATGAAAGGGCTGGACTCGGCTGGCGAGTGTGAGCTTGGCAGATACGGGGAGGCTGATGCGTCACAGAACCTTCCCCAGGCCGACACACAGCCAGGCGGGCACTTCTGCAGGTGTGACGGCCTCTCGTGGTCTCTTAACACTGGATTTCTTTCTTTTGTAGAAACAGCTATTCAGACAAACTTCACCATGACTGTTAAGGTCGATGGTGTAGCTCAGGACGGGACCACCATGTTCATTCATAATAAAGTTCACAATCGGACGAGGACCCTCACATGTGCAGGGGTGAGTGCATTTGACTGGTCCGTGGTGAGTCATCTTGCTGCCCTCTTAGGTAAAAAAACTGAGTCATACCAATGATGGCATGGAGAACCCATCTAACTGTATGCACTGATAACTTATCAATTCTTATAAACGTACACACACACATGCACAGAGTATACACATACACCCTGGTGCCTGCTTTTACTGTCAGTGTAGCCTACTGCCTGGTGCATCCACAGATGACTTGACTGGCTGCCTGTCTCACAGGAGGGTGGCCTGCCACTGTCCTGTGGTCCTTCTTGATTGCTGGGGCCTTGGTTTATTTCCAGCTGTGGGATGAACTCCCTGATCCATTCGGGGCGCTGGGACCCAGGCCTCTTGGGAAGGGTGGCGTCCTTTTTTGAGCGTCTACTCTAGGGTGCAGCGTGTGGCCCTGGGCTAGGAGACCGATGGTCCACAGTGGGGAAGGAGCCCTCACGCTGGGTTTTGTTGATGCCGTATTCCGTCAGAACCCCAAGAGTCGGAACCAGATCCTGCTGTAGCAAGGAGGCCCCGTTGGGACCTAACGGGTCGTGGGACAGCGTGCGTGGGAGCACCCAAAAGGACTGCGTTTGGTTACAGGGTTTTAGGAAACGGCCTCGCGGCGCGTGCTGTCCGTACATGGTCTCACTCCTTCCCCAGAGCAGGCCCACGAGCAGGACCTGTTGTTAGGGCCCCATTTCATAGACGAAGATACTGAGGCTTAGAGAGGTCAAAGCACTTGCCCAAGGTGACACAGATCCTGAGGGATGGGACCAGGCCCCCTCAGCCCAGGCTCTTTTATTCCGAAGCCCGTGCCCTTAACACCCACGCACAGCGCCTGGTTAGTAACAGATACTGGACAGTTTTTCCTGGCGAGAAAGAATTCGGAGAGGGAGGGTTCCCATTCAGAGGCTGGCCGCTGGCTCTGGCCCCTCTGTGTCGACGTCTGCTAGGAGATCCCGAGATGGGTCCGAACTGTCGCCCGAGGGGCCTGGGCTGCAGGAAGGCCGAGCTGACCGTGCGCCCCGCCCAGCACAGTCACGACAGCATCTGCTTGCGCCCTGCGCCGCGGCTCTGCCCTGGCTCGTTGGGTGGACCTGGGCAGCAGAGCCCAGGGAAGCAGCAGAAGTGACCCGACTCTCCCGCGTCCTCTGTTCATCGCCCGTGCGCGGGGCTGTGCCAGTTTCTAAACTGTATTTTCCTCGTCTGTAAAGTGGGGGTCACGCCTCCCCTGGAGTTGGCAGAGAGTGGTGAGGATGGAGGTGGGTTAGGAAGGTGAGAGCGTGCGCTGCTTGCGCAGGCGTGAGGATCCCGGCACCCCCACCGTACTGAATAGACAGGAGGGATGACAGGTGTGAGGTCTGAAGGGACCACTGCACCCGCAGTGGCTTCTCCGTCCCGCGCAGACTGGGCCAGGAGGCCCACCAGCCCCCCGCACCGTGCTCTTGCCTCTCCTCTGCCTTCTTTCCCGTCCCTTGCATCAGCTCCCTCTCCCCGCCCACTGCCTTCACATCTTCCTAAGCCTTCTCACTTGACACTCAGGTCTGTTTTCCTACCCGACCTCGGGCAGTCCTGGCTTGGAAAGCCTTTGCTCAACGGCAGGGTGACTGCCCAGTTCAGACCCCAGGCTCCAGCAAGTGCCACAGGACGGCCTGCTTGTTCTGGGCCGTGGCCAGATTCCTCGTGGCACAGGGAGGGGCCTTCTGTCGGGGCCCGAGGGGCATGCTGGCCCGGCCACGGAGTCCACGCCTACATTCGCACCTGGAGGGTGGGTTTCCTTCCCCTCACCTCTCTGAAATAGAGGAGACCTGAGCAGACCCGATTCTTAATTCTGAAGGACGAAAGCAAGGGGCTCAGCCGGCCAGTGGGCACACATACCACACACTTCAAGAGATCGCAGGGGACTCTGCATGGGAACGACAGGCCAGTGGAGGAAAAGAAATATGTAATCCACTCGGTGCATCATTACAGCAGTTGCAGAAGTGGGCCGAGGAGGAAAGTTAGACTGAGGGGTCTGATCTGTTGTGTCTTAGCTACGTGCCTCCTGCACTAGTGTATTTGTGGAAGCGTCAGGTTTGTGTTGCATTAACTTACTTTTTTATGCAGGTGACATTATTAGTTTTAAAATTTATTTTATTGAAATATAGTTGATTTACAATATCGTGTTAATTTCTGCTGTAGAGCAAAGTGATTCAGTTACACATATATACATTCTTTTTTATATTCTTTTCCAGTATGGTTTATCACAGGATATTGAATATAGTTCCCTGTGCTCTACAGGAAGACCTTGTTGTTTATCCATTCTAAATGTAATAGTTTGCATCTGCTAATCCCAATCCATCCCTCCCCCATTTCCCTCCCCCTTGGCAACCACAAGTCTGTTCTCTAGGTGACATATTATTTTGAATTGTATGAAGTAGAAAGGTTCTAATGATTGTAAACCCTGTATTATTTGTTTCTAAACATATCCATTTGGATCTTTCTTTCTAAGAACTGGTTTTGGCTGGCATCTGAATTTTTCTGAGCTTCTGGCAAGTTCCCTGGAGATGATCTCTTGGATCATCTGTTGTTGGAACGTGTTACTTCGTGGGTCAGTTGGTTCAAGAGTGAGTCTTGCTTGCTTTAAAGACACAGATCTTCCTTGTGCGTTTGCAGAAATGTGCAGAAATTATTGTGGCTCACCTCAGCTACTTGAATTACACTCAGTATACAGTGACTGTGGGATTCAAACACCTGAAGGAACGCATCAAGGAAATGAACTTCACCGTAAGTATACCAGCTGAGCACAGCGTTTCCGTGGCTCATTTGTTTAGCTTCCATTCTTTGTGGAATGACTGAAATAAATCACAGCATCGAAATCATGTTATTTTGGACAGTGGAAGACATGTACAGTTCTAAAAACTGTAGAAAAACCACAGTTTCTTACGTATATGGGACCACAGTTGCTTAAAGAAACAGCATGGAATTGGAAAACCATGGTATTCTGAGGTTTAGGAGAGAGAGTAGCCTTCCAGCTGGGAGGTAATGGAGAAGTTGCCAGGTGTACCCTCCAAGGCAGGCAGGACCCCCTTCTCCAGGCCTCTGAGTGGTCTTCAGACCCTGCCAGACCTCTTGGTGAAGGGTCCCTGCTCTCACGTGCCTGTCTGCCCCCAATCATGCAGCTCTGATGGTTAGACCTGCCTGTCTCGTGTCCGGCTGAAATCAGCCTCCTTGGTCCTGCCGCTTGCTGGGAGTCAGAATAATCATCAGGGTGACTAGGGACACGGGTGTTAGATCAGCCAGAAGAGCTGGATTCAGATCCCAGCACCACCATTTACAGTTTGACACTGTTGTGCCTCTGTTTCCTTGTCATAAAATAGCTACCTCATACAGCTGTGACTGTTAAAGGAAGGTGCCAGTGGGTTCCTTTTTTAAATTATGCTTTTTTGAGATGTAATTCACACGCCATAAAAGAAGTCTATTAGTAGTCACTTCTCATTTCTCCCTCCCCCAGCCCCTGGCAATCACTAATCCGCTTTCTCTCTGTATGGATTTGCCTGTAGTGGACATTTCATATGAATGGAGTCATATACTTTGTGCTCTTTTGTGAATGACTTCTTTCACTAAACAGTGTTTTCAAAGTTCATTTGTGCTTTGCTGGTAACGGCACTTCATTCCTCATTTGCCAAATAATATTTCATTTTACGTGTGTGCTGCCTTTTGTGTATCCATTCATCGGTGGATGGACATTTGGGTTGTTTCCATTTTTTGGCTATTGTGAATAACGCTGCTATGAACGTTTATACACAGGTTTTTATTTGGACAAAGGGGTCCCCTTTGCTGAGAGGTTGTGGTGTGGGGGAGCCCTCCCGCACCCTTACGGGCACTCCCACCTCTGCGATTTTCTCTGTTTCCTGGGAGGCCTCTGGTGGTCGGCCCAGCGCCTGCTCGTCGTGTGTGCTTGACAAATGGTAGCCGTTGTTACAGGCTTGCTACTTTTCTTCATGTTCTGTCTCTAGACTACCCAAAGCGAGTTTGTTTATTCTTTATCTGCCTGATCGCTCCGCAGGTGTTTGAAGATGGCTGTCTCTGAGGTTTTTCCTTTCCTTCACAAAGCCCCGGGGGTGTGACTTCTGGACCCCTCAGACTCCAGGTTTCCTCCCCGTGGCCCCGAGTCAGCCTGGCCGAGAGGGGTGCCCCCCTGGGGAGGGAGCAGGTGGCCCCCCAGGTGCCAGCTCCTCTAGAAGCTGCATCACCTGTCGGACCCCGTGGACATATTCTGCTGTTCAGCCTAGTCTCCTTCATTCCTGCCTCCTGTGGTGGGTTTCTCACGCTACTCAGACGTTACACTCTGCTCCTGAATTTCTTCTCAATGCTTTTAGCTTCCTCCCCAGTCTCTCCCGATCTTTGAGTTTGAATCTGGATTCTGTTCCTTGTTGTGCGAATGATTTCCTCAAACTTTGTCTTCAGAAGATCTGATCAGCATTCTGCCTGTGTCCTCAGGTTCACGATGCAGAGGTTGAACCCAGATGGGGCCTCAGACAGATGCCGTGCGCTCAGGCACTCTTTGGACTCATCTTGTGATAACATCTGTGCTTTAGACTTGGCTATTTCGCATCCTTCTGATTGGAGAATGCGGAAAGAAAAGAGCACCACGTTTTCCCAGCGAGGGATCTCTCCTTTCTGTCGTCTTTATAGGATCGTCATCTCCTACCAGCCCTTTATCAAAGCGCTCAGCAGTTTCCCCACAGGGTTTACCTCACCCCGGCCCTATCATGTGGGCTTGGGCCACTGTTTTGTTTGTTTTTGATTGTGGTTCTCTCCTTCCATCTTTTGTATCTGTTTACATTTCCTCTTAAACGTATTCCTAAATAATTTGATACATGTTTCAGATAAACCTGGTTCATGTCATTCCGCCCTTGCTGGTCGAAGGCAGGCCACGTGATCTCATCCTAGGGCTCAATAAGGAAGCTGCCGTCAGAGCAGCTCTCCTCGAATGACGCCAACAGCCAGAGCTTTGTTCTGATAGCTCTCCTCAGCATCCACAAAGCTGAGACGTAGGAACCTCGGGGTTTGTGAGGGATGTCACCTAAGATTTTTCTCCATTTTTGGTACATTTCTGTATTCCCAGTAACAGCAGAGGGCCTGGCAACAGTTAGGTTTGTAATTGAAGAATAACAGCCTAGCGCTTCGCCAAATAAGAAATTCAAATGGCCGACAAACCTTTGAAATGCAAACCAAAACATTAGACAATACAAGAAGGAATGTCTTTTTTTTTTTAAAGCCTATCAAACTGGCAAATAGTCGAAACACCAACAAGAAAAATCACATCTAGCGTTGGTGAAATGTAAGGACACAAGTTCTCATACAGGTTAATGGGGTGTAAATTGGTTCAACTTTGGGGGCCAGCTTGGCAATGTATCAAAGCCTATATGTGTATGTTCCTTTTGACCTAGTAGTTCTACTTCTAGGAGTTTATTCTAAAGAAATAATTTTAAATGTCCACAAAGATTTATGTTCAAACATGTTCCTCATAGCAGGAAGTTGGGAGAAATCTGTATTTCAGCAGGAATGTTCTGGTTAAATAAATAAATTAGTTCTTCTGTACCTGTTAAAATAGTAAACTGGTCACAAAGTAGGATAGATAGCACAAACCACATACTGATTTTTTTTTAAAAGAAGAGTACATGAATTAAAAGTGTTAATTAAAATTTTGTATTTTAGAAAACTGAAGACCATCTCTGAGTGGTGGGGTTAATGTTTATTTTCTTTTTTTTCCCCTCTATTTTTAATAATGAGCTTTTATTAATTATATTTATAATCAGGAGGGAAAATTATTTGTTTTTTAAAAAAGCAACTGGTATTTGAAAGAGGAAGTCTAAGATACAGTCCAGCCGTTCACTCCGAGAAGTTCAGAGCTACCTGAGAGAGTCACAAGTTCACATTATACCTACAGCTTGTCTACAGATGCGTTAAGCAGTTAGAGAATCTTATGCAGAGTGTTTCTATATCTTTTATAAAATTGCTGTTGAAGGCAATATCCATTATGCTGTGAGCTCTCATCTAAACCTTCAAACAGAATTCCTTTGACCATTTGTTTTAACTCCTTTTATTAGAGAATGAAAGCTGTATAGCTCCTCACATTTCTCTTTTGGTATTAGCTGCTACAAATCTCCGAAAGATGTTTTAGGCTGAATTGTAGTAATTACTAACATCCTGGCATGGGTTGCTGGTATAATTACCCTCTTTCTTTACTGTTTTACCTTTGAAAAATCCTTTAAAATGGTTTCTGTCTAGTCTGGATTTTTATTATAAACTACCTTCATTCCTTTTTGGAAGCAAACGAAGTATAATGAATACAATACATCTTTAGAGTATCTTAGTGATCCTATTACACACCCACCAAAGTGGCTAAAATGAAAAAGGCAAAAAAATGTCAAAGTTGGCAAGGATGTGGAGCTGCCAGAGTTCTCATACCCTGCTAGTGAAAGTGTAAATTGGTGCAACGGAAATGCATAATATATTGACTAAAAGACTTATATTTAAACCCATAGACTTGGGTCCACTCAGTGACCGCTCTCCTGTGAGGGCACAGGCACTGACCACTGCTTGACAGGATGGATCCCTGTGGACCGTTGCCCTCCTGGCCCCAGCATCACCGGGCCCACAGCCGCTGGAGGGCTGCTGTCCATGCTGTCTGTAGCGGAGGGGCTGGGGCCCTGTCCTCTGAGCTTCTCGCCTTCTTCTCGGGCTCGCTCTGAGGGAAAGAAGGACTGTCCAAACCCTTGGCACCAGTGAACTCCAGATGGAGCTGTGGGGCCGCTCTGGCCTCGGCGGGACACGAGGGGTTTCTGCTCAGCAGCTGCTGACAAGGGCAGCCTCCTGGAGGGAGCTCTTGTGTGGCTGTGGTTTCCCTACAGCAGAAAGGGCAGGGGAAGGGCCACAGGAGCAAGTAAGACGGGCCACACCATCACAAGGTATTGAGCACCCACCGTGCGGCAGATGCCAGCCCAGGATCCAACGGGGGAAGCCGGGGTTTAATGTTGTCTTTCTTCTTCACCCCAGCTCCTCATCTTTCTCCTCCTTTCCCCTATGAACTCACATTTTAGAACTATTGGGTTGGCCAGAGTTCGTTCCGCTTTTTCCGTAGGATGTTACGGAAAAAGCCGAACAAACTCTTCAGCCAACCCTATAAAATGCATGTTTTAGGTTTAGCTATTTATTTATTGAGTAAAGCATTGTTTTCTAGGGCTGATTTTTGAAGTGAGCGAGTTGATTATTTCGTGCTCCTCTGACAGAATCCTAAGACTGAATCCCCCCTCCTTCTGGGGAGTCCATGGTTATTTTCTGTCTTAAGAGTTACAGTCCCTTGAGGGTAAAAAAATACGTACTTTCTTCACGGTTACTTTAAACATATTTTGTGAGTCTTTTCTTGACGGTAACGCTTCTTTTTTCTCTTCTTGATCATGCCTTAAAATCTATAACTAAGATATGTATTATACTTTTTTCTTTTTGAATATTATGTTCACATCAACACTCCCCCCATCATTTGCTGATAATCACTACTGTGATCGTTTTGTAAATGATACTGTTGTAAAATGTAAACAGTACAGCAATAATCATAATAGCTGTGGTGTTTTGGATTTATAATAGCAGCTATTATTTACTGAATATTTGCTCTTTCCCGGCACTGCACTAAACTTTTTATATGCATCCTCTTATTTAAATGTTATGATTGTTATGATAATTCTTCAAAGTAGCTATTTTATGGAGGAGAAATCTGAGGTTTAATGAGATTAAGTAAATCCGAATCTCTGACTTCACAATTCATATGATCTTAATTACTGTGATTTCCGCTTTCCCATTAACATCAATTGTTAATAGTTCTGCTTGCATTACAAATTCGTTTGTATTTTTTAGAATTTTATGTCAATGGAATCATACAATATGTTTGGGTTCTTGCACTCAGTATAATTACTCTGAGACTGATGAATGATGTTGGGTGTATCAGTCGTTCATTCCTTCGTGTTGCTGCGTGACACTCCCTGTGTGGATATAGCACAGTTAGTTTGTCCACTCACCTGCTCATGGATATTTGGATTGTTTCCAGTTGGGGGCTGTTATAAATGAAACTGCTGTGAACGTCTGTGTACAAACCTTTATATGGACATGTGCTTTCACTTCCCTTGGGTAAATACCTAGGAATGGGATGCCAAGTGCACGTGTCAGGGGTCTAACTGTTTGGGACGTTGGCAGACTGGGTTCAGAGTGGCTGTGTTGTCTCACATTCCCATCAGCGGTGTGTGAGGGTCCCAGCTGCTTCACATCCTCATCTCGCCAACACTCGGTAGGGCAGTCGTCTTAGTTTTGGCCGTTCTAACAGGTATGTAGTGGTATTGCATTGTGGTTTTGATTTACAATACTTTGAAAATATTGGTCTTCTGGTTTGCGTTTTTTGACAAGAAATCTATCATCCTATCTTTGTCCTCTGTAACAGTTCTCCTCCCCTCCAGCCCCCTCCCGCCACTTTTAGGATTTTTCTCCTTTACTTATTTAAGCAGTTTGATTGTGGGGTTCCTTGGTATACTTTTCTTCGTATTTCTTGTACTTAGGGTACGTTGAGCTTCCTGGATTTGTGAGTTTATAATTTTCAACAAATTTGGGAAAAATTTGGCCGATATTTCTACAAATATTTTTTTCTTTCTTCCTGCCTTCTTCCCGCCAGTAGAAATTTGAGGATTCCAAATATACATCTACTAGGCCACCTGAAGTTGTCTCACAGCTTACTGATGCTCTGTTCATTTTTCTCTCTGTTGCATTTTAAATGGATTCTTTTGCTGTCTTCATGTTTATACTCTCTGTGATGTCTAATCTGCTGTTGATCACCCTCCAGGTCTCTGCTTCACGTATGCAGACTCTCCTCTAGTTTCTTGATGTCCTTATCTACTAATTCTGTCGTCTGCGATTTCTGGGTCAGTTTTGATTGATTAGTTTTTTCTCATCATGTTTCATATTTTCTTGCTTTTTTTACACGTCTGGTATTTTTGATTCAATGTCAGACATTATTGATTGCTAGAGTTTTGTGTTCTGGTAAATATCCTTGAGCTCTGTTCTAGGATGTGGTAACATTACTTGGAAACAGTTTGTGCTTTTCAGGCCTTGATTTTAAACTTTGCTAGGTGGGACCAAAGCAGCATTGAGTCTAAGGCTAATTTTTCCCCACCACTGAGATAAAAGTGCTTGGAGTACGCTCTACAATACCCCTCTGACTGTGCATTTTTCTTACTGTTACTGGCCTTCTGTGAGTGCCAGTGATCCTTTTAGGGATGTTCCCCTGGCCTTGGGTGGTTTACTCACTCTCATGCGCGGATCAGTATTCAGGTGAAGACGTGGGGAGGGCGACCTTTGGCAGATGGCTGGAGCTTGCTCTGTACTTCTGTTAGTGCTCTGTCCTGTGAGTCACAGCCGGTGAGCTGTGTCCCTGCACTCACAGCGGTGTGTTTGCGACTCAGAGACCACTGGGCTCTGCTCGGGTTCCCCCAGGGCTTGGGGTGACCAGAGGGTGCACCTGTCCCCCATCAGCTAGAGATTATGGCCCTTCATTGCCTCGTGTCCGGTGTCTTCGTGTGTGTGTGTGTGTGTGTGTGTGTGTGTGTGTGTGTGTGTGTATACATTTAACGTTTGAGGCAAATAAGGTGAATCTGGTGTCTTTAACTCTATCTGTTGCTCTATCTGTTACAATTTTTAAATTGCTCAGGTGATTTTAATTCAGTGCATTAAAATGATGGGGCTCCCTAGCCCAGTGCAGCGCCGTGTCCTGGGTCTGGTGATGAATCTGGCTGGTAACCGAGGTGGGAAGGGCTGCCTGCCACCTGCTGTCAGCACGTGGGGCCTCACCCTCGCTCTGTTAGCCATGCAGTTGATATGAGCGAGACTACTCAGCACGAGAACTGACAACCTTAATTCCACAGCATTTTTTTTGTCTCAGATTCATATCTATACGTTTCACTCAGTCTTTTTTAGAACATCATACTTAACATTTTTGCGTCGTTTAAAAATCTGTTTCTTTTAGTGGAAAGCATGGCTTTTTCTAATAAAGAGATTGACAGCATTGATCTCTGATATGAGATTTAAAAGCCAAATGCTATTACTATTATTATAGAATAATTTATCTGCCAGATTCATCATTAGTATGCCACCATTTAAAGCTATTTTCAACTCTTGGTACAAGGTGTGTGTTCTTCAATATAAAAATAAAATGTACTAAGTGTTAAAGTTTTAGAACATGTAAGAAAGTGTAAGAGAACATTTTAAACTACCTGTAGTCTCACATTTAGAGATAACTATTATTAATAACGTGGTGGGGACTTCCCTGGTGGCGCAGTGGTTAAGAATCTGCCTGCCGATGCAGGGAACAGGGGTTCGAGCCCTGGTCCGGGAAGACCCACATGCCGCGGAGCAACTAAGCCCGAGCGCCACAACTAATGAAGCCCACGCGCCTAGAGCACATGCTCCGCAACAAGAGAAGCCACCGCAATGAGAAGCCCGCACACCGCAACAAAGAGTAGCCCCCGCTCGCCGCAACTAGAGAAAGCCCGCGTGCAGCAGTGAAGACCCAGCACAGCCAAAAATAAATAGAAGACATTAAAAAAAAATAGTATTCCATTGTATGGGCACACCATATAAAAAATAAATAAATAATGTGGTGTACTTCCTTTTAGATGAATTTTTTTTCAAATTGCTTTCCTGCTTTCCATTTTAGTGGAAGACTTACGACCCTGCATTTTCCCACTTGGAAATTTGGTTCAGATTCGTCTTTGTGGTGCTTACCTTCATTGTCACTGTAAGTACCATTCACCTAACAGATTATGTCAGAATCCAAACAAGGGCAAAGTTAGTTCATAAATTATGGTTGTTAGAGAGCGGGAGATGTGCCTGAACTCTGAGACACTCCATCCAGTGGGCCGACCTGATGGTCCTAAATATTCTGTGTTTCTGCTGGCTGCTGTGCTGCAAGAGTGCTGTGGCGTCTTTAGTAAGTAAGCACTGCGCAGTGTCACAATAATTACAGGTCACTGACTTGTAAGTGAATTCTCATCGGTGTGCAGTGAAAAGTGCCATTTAACCTGTGTGGAGGGGTTCTGCCTCGTTTGAATGACCTTCTTTGAGTGCAGATACAGCACGTTCTTGGGATTTTACATTTGGAAAAGTGGACCAGACCTTTCAGTCTTTGGGCTTTTTCAGGAGAGTGCAGATGAGGGGCTTTGGACGTGTAGGCTTTCGGCTCATTTGGGATCCGAGGTCTCTGTCCACTGGTGCACCGTGTCTTTGGGGGGTGATAACCCACAGAGTACAGGCAGTCCCCACAGAGGCCCAGCCAGTGAAGGTGGGAAGTTATAAATTGGAGGAAAAGGAAGTGTGCCTGGAGGGTATCCTGCCCCCGTCAGCGGCCTGCCCTGTGCTGACGCGGAGGGTGTGACGTTTAGGACGTCCGTTCTTAGCAGTGGTGGCCGCTCCAGTTGCCACCTGAGGAACTTGTTGCTTCGCAGACTATCTGTATACAGAAGGACACAGGCTCACAGGGGACGTTTGAGGAAAGTGCCAGAGGGTGGTGATCTGGGTGTGGGTGGTAGGCGGGACGTGGCCACAGAGTGCCCTGAGAGCTGGGATGGCCAGGACCTCCCCTGGTGAACTCACTACAGGAAAGCGGAAAACTGCTGTTTATATCTGGGCAGAAGTCCTTGCTGTTCCTTGAAGGAGTTCTGTTGCCTGGGATTCTGCTGCCGTACTCTGGGGCCCAGAGAACTGGTACCCAGGGGCCCATGTTCTCAAACAAGAGAAATGGGCCTGATTCTGACAGATAGACTGGGGGAAATGGTCCATCAGCCCAGGAAGTCCAAATTGCTTAGGAAATTATTGGCTTATGTTAGACTGCAGAAAAAAACAAAAACCAAAACGACTCCAGGCTTAAAATCACAAATTGTATGATGTTTTAGAGTTTAAAGAAACCTCTCCCATGGGCCACTGCCCCTTCAGGGAGGTGTTTGAAAAGAAGCACGTCGTCTGTCCGTGGTTATATATAAGCCTCATTCCTTGGCTTTTCCTCTGGGAGCCCTGGTGCCTCCCTGGAGGCTGGTGTCATCTGTGAAAGTCGCACCTCTGGGAGCACGTGGCCTGTACCCGGGGAGGCCCTTCCCTGCGGCTCCGTGGGAGCCGGCCTGGTGGAAACAGCCTGCCCGGGAGGAGGCTGGGGGGCCGGGGGGACTATGGCCACTATATTCCTCATCACCTCCTGCCCCTGTGAGAACAGCCGTGACTGTCTTATCGAGGCTCCTTTGCAGCAATTCACCGTCTTCTCCCAGTTGTCACCGATGGTCTCAGGGTCGGTTCAGCAAGGGGTTGGCTCGTCAGGTCTTGGCTGGCCCTGAGACCTTCGATTTAGGAAGACAGACGTAAGGTGATGCTCAGCGGGGCGGGCAAAGACGGTGACCGGGGGCCTGGTCTGGTTCGCAGTGCCTGTTTGCTCACTCCCTCCGGAAGTTTTCCATGCGAGACTGGGGCATCGAGCAGAAGTGGATGTCCATTCTCCTGCCTCTGCTGCTACTTTACAACGGTAGGTGCCATCTTTACTTTGGCGCTTTCCCCTTTAACGTTGAAAGCTGAAAGGCGTCCTGGAGGTGGCCTGGGGGCCTCTGAAGGAACAGGTGGTAGCGGCCGTGCGGCCCGAGGGACGTTGCTCCAGGACGCGGCGGGTGCCTGCAGCTTTCCCCCTGCCTGGAGGTTAAAGCCTGAAGGGCCGCAGACACCGTCTTGGGACTCGGCTGAGGGTGGCAGCAGTGCCGCCTGCCCCTCGCGCCCTGCTCCAGAAAGCGTCTGCTTCCAGAGCTGCGGCGCCGGGACTGCCAGGCCCGCGGGAGGAGCTGCTGGCAGGAGCTGGCGGCACTCAGCACTCATTCCTGGAGCAATCCGTTCTTCGGCTTTTCAGTTTTTTGAAAAACAACACAGCCTTTAGTTCACTACCTTCCCCGTGGCTCTGGCCGGGGGAAAAGCGATCATGAGTTCTGCCCTCACACGGGGACGGGGTGCCCTGCCGGGTGCTGGCAAGTCTGCCTTCCCCAGGCCTGTCTGCCTTTTGCCTTCCAGACCCGTTCTTCCCCCTCTCCTTCCTGGTGAACAGCTGGTTCCCGGGGATGCTGGACGACCTCTTCCAGTCTGTGTTCCTGTGCGCCCTGCTGCTCTTCTGGCTGTGCGTGTACCATGGGATCCGGGTGCAGGTGAGCCGTCAGCACTTCCGGAGGGAGCGGGGGGCTCAGTCCTTCCGTTCCAGACTCTGGTGATAATCCTTGGGGTAAACTTGTCCTTGGGAACCTGTCTTCAGCCTCACAGTCAGCAGAAGAGTGTGTGCCGTGTGGAAATGATTGGAGTATCTGTGATACGTTGTGGTCTGTGAGGGGGTAATAGTTTGCTAGAATTACTAACTTCTCTATTTCTTTTTTTTTTTTTTTTTTTAAGGGAGAAAGGAAGTGCTTGACTTTCTATTTGCCCAAATTCTTCATTGTCGGACTGTTGTGGTTGGCCTGTGTTACCCTCGGAATATGGCAGACGTGAGTAATTTTATTATGTGTGAAACTTCAGTCTTGGAGAGCATTTAACAAGGTGGACAGACCCAAAGTTGACTGTGTTTTGTGAACTCATCCAGAAGGGAATCTGTCACCCAGTGTTTCATGACTTGGTAGTGTGACTTAAACTGAGGGTTCGTTTCTGCTAGAATGGCATGCAGAGATGTACACGCTTCTTCTAGTCTAAGGTGGAAAACGAAAAAGACCACGTCTTCTCAGATTTCTCCTTCGGAGAGGCAGCGACTTCATTTGTAGGAATGACGCTCAGGTCGGCTCCTGGTTCGCCACTGTCCCCAGATATTTTAAGTGTCTCCTTTGGCTTGTGTCTTTAAACCTTCCCATCCTTATACCAGCTCCCAGGGTTGTTCTTTAGTATTTTTGTCCGTCTGTAAAATGGCACCGCCGCAGGAGCCTAACGTAGCAACAACCTGATTCACCCGAGTAGGATTTTCTGCAGAAACGAGCCCCATCTCAGGGGTATGATGCTGGCACCTGGGACAGGAATGACAGGGCTCAGCTCACGCCTCCACCTCCCTCTTCGCACGCGCCTGTCGTCTCAGCAGCGCAGTGTCATTTTGAAATGCTCTTCAGAGAAGTTTGTATTTACTTCTGTTGCTTTCTTTGTGTGCTCATCGATTTCCTGGTGCCCATACGTGCCGTTGAAAAGGTGCCTGGAAAACAGCTCTTAAGATGGAAAGAGAAGTAGGCTAGGGATTTTCTTAACGATAAATGCTGTGCTTCACAGCACTCATGACCGCGGACGGCGAGTTTAGCAGTGTGGTGCGCGTGTTCAGTAGGTAATTCATCGATTTCCTGGTGCCCATACGTGCCGTTGAAAAGGTGCCTGGAAAACAGCTCTTAAGATGGAAAGAGAAGTAGGCTAGGGATTTTCTTAACGATAAATGCTGTGCTTCACAGCACTCATGACCGCGGACGGCGAGTTTAGCAGTGTGGTGCGCGTGTTCAGGGGATTTCTCATAAATTGAGGATTACTTTTTTAAAATCTTTTACTGTTGGTCAGCAAGTAGTTTATGTTAGTAAGTTTTTTAAAAAGCCAAGTGAGAGAAAGTATAAAATAAAAAGTAAACTAGTTATTAATCTATGGTTTTTTTTATAACATCGTATTTCTAGAATTAATGAATTACATGATCCAATGTACCAGTATCGAGTTGACACAGGAAATTTTCAGGTAAGGATTGTTAATGAAGCCAGAGGAATTTTTTTTTAACTGCTGTCTTAAAAAGTCGCTGAATTTTGTAACTTAAAATTGTGCTGTGGATACAAGCTTGCCAACTGGTTATGTGGGAAGGTCCATAGAAAGTTCATGTGTGGTTTAGACCCATTGTCTTCTAGGTGATCTAGTTCAACCCCTCATTTCACAGAGAAGAAAACAACCAAGGTCCAGAAGAATTGAGATCCAGGCCTGGATGCTTTCTTGGACACATAGCACTGTCTTCCTAAGCAGGGCAGGGAGCCAGGCCCTCATCCCGGGGAGAGACAAGTAGGAGCCACTGCCATTTATTGAGCACCTCCTACGTTCCAGGCCCCATGCTCGGAGCTTTCCATGTGTCACGGAGGCGTTTGCTCGTCCGATGAGCAGGGCCCGGGGCGTCCTCCTGGGGTGAGCTGGCCGCCTGTGCTCGCAGAGAGGGGGAGCCGGGATGAGGAGAGTCAGAGCGGCAGCAGCGGGTTCTTGTGCGCCGCTCTAGGCTGTGACCTTCAGGGCTCCAGGTCCCTCTTAGAAAGCTCTGGCTGTCCTGCTTATGTTACCGGAGGGAGAAGCAACGCTGAGACCCTGTTGTCATTCAAGTGCCCGTCTGGTTTCGCTCCAGGGAATGAAGGTTTTCTTCATGGTGGTGGCCGCCATGTACATCCTATACCTTTTGTTCCTGATCGTGCGGGCCTGCTCCGAGCTGCGTCACATGCCTTATGTAGGTAAGCTCTGGTCTCAGACCCCCCTGGCGCAGGGCTGCCCGCGTTGGCACGGGCTGGGGGGGACGACGGCCTGACCCGGAGGGCAGACCCAGGGGCTGGAGCAGCGCCTTCAGCCCCAGGGAGCCCAGGGCTGCAGGGGTGACTCTGGGCCATTTGCACAGTGCTTCAGGCCAACACTGGAGGGAGGCCTGTGGGGCGGAAGCCAGCTGGGGCCCCAGGTGTCCGTGTGGCTGTTGGAGCTGCCCGGATCCTTCTGGAATCGCACCTTACAAAGCGGCAGGGGTGGTTTTCCTTGTCCTTGAGTCGGGACAAGTCACCTGATGTCATAGGATCCTTTCCCCCAATCTGTCACAAGCAAATAATAGTGGCCACGGCCTTGCTGGAGACCCTCCTGGCCTCGGGGGAGGTGAGACAGCATTTCTCCTGGGCTTCAGGTACTAACAGGTTTAAAGTCCAGAGGGAAGAAGGGTTTTGTTCAGAAGGTTTGGCTTTATTTTTGTCTTTATTTTTAAGATCTCTGGGATTAGTGGAATTTAATTCCAATTTGGTGATTTAATGGGAGTATTTACTTCTTTTTCAGGTCTCAGGTTGAAATTTTTGACAGCATTGACTTTTGTAGTGCTTATCATTAGGTAAGAAGACTTAATTTCTTACAAGAAGCAAAATGTGAGTTTTTATTTTACTGTCATGAATATCTTTTCTCCCGTTTCATGGGGTTAATTTTAGGGTGCTTCTAGCCAGCTGTATCCACTGGTGTGAGGCCTCCTCCCCCGGCAGGGCCGTGAGCGTGTGGTGGCTGAGGGAGCATGTTCTGTTGTTCGCGCCCAGGGGAGAGAAGAGCTTGGCGAAGGCCCGCGGCCCAGCGCTGCTCCAGTTCCCCCCTTGCTCTGACATGTGCCCTGGAAGGCAGCAGACGCAGCAGAGACAAGTCAGAGTTAGAATCCTGGGTGACATGCTTGGCACCTGGGGTCCTTTTGCTGCCCCAAGGACAGGACTGTAAGCGGGCATCATTGAAGCACACACGCTGCTGCCCGAGGGAAGCGGGCAGGAGATGCCATGCAGCAGAGCAGGTGCCGAGGCGTCTCCCGGGTCCGCGGGCCGGCCTGAGGGGGCGCAGAAAGCCGGGTCTTTGAATGAATTCCAGATAATTGCTTGCTTGTTTTTGGTTTGTCGCTCTCTCCTAAAATCAGAATCCCGAAGGGGAGTAGCATCGAGTTATCTGCCTTTCTTTCTCGTTTGTTTGGATGGCAAGCAAGTGGCTGTCAGCCCTTTCCCTGGTGGGAGCCGTGCTGGGCTCCGAGTGGCTGGCTTTCCACCGCTGCGCCGGGGCCCCAGCCTTGTTGGACGGGGGATCCTGGAGGCGTCTGGGTTCGCTCACCCGCCCCTGCAGCAGTTGTGTTCATCCCTCACCAAAGCGTGTGAACTTGGCCTGGTCCTCAGAAAGAGCTCGGTTTTATTCAGCATCTAAATTCACCTGAAAACGGAGGTTCACGTGTTGTTACTCAGTCTCTCTTCAGCCCTTGGTCCAGCCTCACATGCACACCTCACCTCCTTTTACACATAAACACCCCTCCCATCCCCTCACACAGCCTCGCCCTCAGGCTGCCCCAGTCCACGGGCTGGGAGCTGCTGTCTCCTTGTAGTGACCTCTGTACGTCTGTCTAGAAGCTGTTATGCTTTCGTGATCTTTCTTCTTTTAAGTTTCAAGGGGATTCATGCGTGCAGCAGATACCCAGGAAGTGCCTCCTCTGGTAACTGGGCAGACAGGTTCCTTCCTGTCATGGCGTTTATAGTCCAGTGGAGGAGGGCAGTGATAAAAAATTTAAAAATAGCCTAAACGCCGTAATGAAAGCAGAGGGATGGACCACGGCAGGAGGGCCCTGGCTGCTTTAATGGGGCTCGTGGGGGACGGCTCTCTGAGCAGGGGGCCTGGGGCCTGAAGTAGGGCCCTGAAGCCTGGGCTCAGGGACAGCGGCATCGCAGGGCGTGAGGCCGGGAGGGTGGCCACCGGGAGGTCAGGTCGCCTCGCAGGCCGTGGTGAGGAGTCTCGGTTCCGTTCTCAGTGGTGGGAACCCTTCGCAAGGTTTTAAGCCAGGAGGTGAAGGGACCTAGTTCACATTTTGTTAAACAGTCTGTCTGGCTGGAGTGGAGATTGGACCCCAGGGAGGGGAAGCGGGCTCCCCAGTACCAGAACCCTCTGTCGGCACGTGCGTTGGTGGGCAGGTGTCAGACAGGTATGTGAACCACTGCCCGACGGGGGGAAGAGGACAAGGAGGGGCAGACTGTCCCCCGGGGGCTGGTGGTCTGTTGGAGGAGATGGTCCAAAAGGCACAAACTGAGCAAGAGAAGAGGAGGAGCCCGTGCCCGGGGGCCTGGATTCGAGGCTGTAACAAGGTCTGTGTCGGCACCCGCTGACCTTGTCCCTGGACCTGAGACCAGGAGCCCAGTGGAGGGGCTGTGTGCACGTGTACGAGTCTCCATGCAGATAAAGTCATGACTAGACAGTGAATGTGGCAGGTTATATGAAGCTAGCGCTGTTTCTTGGTACGTTTTTATGTATTGTCCACCCCCTTCTTTTTCAGCATCGTCATCCTTTATTTAAGGTTCGGAGCACAAGTATTACAAGACAATTTTGTAGCTGAACTGTCAACTCACTACCAGAATTATATCCTTTCGTGGGAAGACGTCAGGTGTCAGGCACACACCGCGGTGGAGTGGGTAGCGTTGCAGGCCTGTGAAAGTCAGGAAGAGGCAGGCCCTGGGGGCCTCACCCCTGTCCGTGTGAATGAGAGGCCCAGGGGCCCCAGCGCCCGCCCCCCGCCACGGCCCACTCTCCTCTCTGTGAGGCAGGGACTGGAACGGGTCCACTCGCCATCCAAGCCTCGGGTCAGGCCAGGGCTGCCCACCTCTCCCTGCAGGGTAGTGGGGAGAGGCCGAGGCCTGATTCGAGGGTCCTCTCTCCCCAGATGGCATCCCTTACCAACTCCCAGATGTGTCCAGCTGCAGCTGACGCCTGTGTCTCCGGGGAGGGCTTGTGAACAGCGGGACCTCCTTCGTTTCCCCGAGGCCCCGTTGCCTTGGCAGTAAACTCCTCTTTTGGATGCATAATCGGGTCAAGTGTGTGCCTCCCACTCCCGCTTTCAGTGATGGCATCCATCAGGGGAAACCTTGGGGTTCATCCCTCACGTCTTGGCTTCTTTCCGTGGGGCCTCTTCTCTTACTTACATCCTTAGAATCAATGCGTGATTTTTCACATTTTTGAGACTGAATTTCACACAAAGCTTTTATCAGATTCTCACAGGGGTATGTAATCCAGAGAAGATTAAGAAGGACTAGTTTGAGAGTCTGGTTCCAGTTCTTCCTTTTATTCTTGACTCACCCGTATTTATGTGGCCTTCCTGCCCTTTGCGTGTGACTTGCTCCGATCAGGTCCTGCCACCTCCAGAGGCTTCCATGGAGAGGAGAGGGCGCGGCTCACCTGTGGTTTGCAGGTGCCCCTGAAAGGTCATTGTAACCTCCGGCCGTGGGCCTGCCCTGTGGTGCCCTGATGTCTGGGTGTGGCCCCCGGGGTCCTGGCTGCTGCTTAGCAGTCACTGATGGTTGGGGGAGGGGCCGGCTGACGTGTCCAAATAGACGGTGTCCCAGCTCTGCTGCTTCCCTTGACCAGTGTCACCAGCTGAGTTCTTATCTTTCTACGGCTTGTTGAACTTTTACCTCTACACTTTGGCCTTTGTGTATTCGCCCTCGAAGAACGCCCTGTACGGTAAGCCCCCGGCCAGGGTCACCGAGCAGGGAGCTTGGGCAGCAGCTCCGGCCCCGCCTCCGCGGCTCCCTCTTTAGCGGAGAGACCAGGCGGGCTCGGATAGGGAGCCCCGAGCCGCAGGTGGAGCCCAGCAGGTGCTGTGGCCTTACAGCCCAAGATGCAGGAACGGAGTGTGTCCGTGGGTCCTGACACGAGCGTGTCCGTCAGCCCCGCGAAATAAAGTCTGTTGGAAATGAGTGCCGTGACCATCAAAAGAAAGCCAGACGTACACCCCGCCCCACCTCCCAAAAGAACCAAACCAAAACAGCCCTCTTGCCCGGGGGGTGAGAAGGGTGAGGGCTCCCTGGAGCCGGGCGGCGTGTGGCCCGGCTGTCCCTGGAGGGGACTCTCGGCACGTGCACAGAGGGTCCGCGCGGAGGTGACGGGTGACGGGCTGTGGACCAGCAGCCGCGCTCAGGCCCGGGGCGGGCGGGCGCGGCGGGCAGACCAGGTCTCCCGGCCCTGCTCCCAGTGAGGACCTGCGGGACCCTGGGGTGCGGGGAGCCCGCCCGCCGGCTGCTCCGGGCGGCCCTGGCGCCCAGGCTCCCGCTCAGTCTTCCCGCGGCGCCCCCCGGGGGGCAGAAGGGCCTGTCCGGCTCACGCAGGCGGTAAACGGGGACGCGGGGATTGGAATCCAGCTCTTCCTGACTCCCACCCTTCTTCTCGGACAGCATCCTGCCTCTCTGGGCTAGTGACGTTAAGATGCTTGTTGCTTTTCAGAGTCCCAGCTGAAGGACAATCCCGCCTTCTCCATGCTCAACGACTCGGACGACGACGTGATTTACGGGTGAGTCCCCATCTCCGCCGAAGGCCGCCCCGAGGCGGGCGCGCAGCCCATTCTCAGACGACTGGAGAGTCACGTGATCCCCCCGTTTTCTGTTGTCACGTTACTCAGGCTTAGGTGGGTAGTGTCCCTTCCTGCTGGACACCTGCGTGAGTGGTGACCACAGGAAGAGCAGTTCTTTCTGGAAGAACAGACACCCTGGTGATGGGTGGAGCTGGTGGGGCTGGAGGAGTGGGAGTTGGTGACACAAGTGGAGAGAGCGAGGCTAGGACACAGGCTCTTGTTAGGACGGCGGGTCATTGTGGAGAGGAGAATGAATCCAGTGCTGTCAAAAGCCGAATGGTGTCAGAGGTCTCTTTTGTAACAGGAGTGACTATGAAGAGATGCCCCTGCAGAACGGCCAGGCCATCCGGGCCCAGTACCAGGAGGGCTCTGAGAGTGACTGAGCCTCCGTGCCTGCTTCCTGGCCTGCCCTGTACCTGCCTGAACGCAGACCTCTCTTACGAGCAGAGATTTCCTGATCCTTATTTGTTTACATATTTTTGAAAGGAAAACCAAAACTGAGGACAAATTTAAACATTGGGCCGAACTTACTGTTAGACTGACTGCATTTATTTGGGAAGAGAAGCACTGACAGAAAGTTTAAACAGCCAGATCATTTTTCAAAGATTTCATGAGAGATAGCTGTTTTCAGTGGTGAGAAAGAAATTACTGCTGTTTTTAGTAGAGAGAATTATGTACTCAAAAAACAATTTTACTAATTTCATGTTCCTGGAAAGCCCTTATGAATAAGGTCCACAGCATGGTGGTGTTCTTCTGCTCCCTTCCTTTCTTCCCTGCCCCGTGGTACCAACTTTTGACCCTTTAAACTCAAAGGGAAGCCTGTTTCTGTGGCTGCCCCACGAGGGCAGTCCTTCCCCACTGAGTGGCCTGCGCTCTGGATGATCACGCATCTCAAGCGATGGGTAACTTGTGTCGGTTGCTGTGTGCAATGTGTACGTGTGTAATGGCTCTTTGGGGAAAGGGAGGAGGGTGGGCAGGTCCTAGCCCTTCACTGCCACCAAAGCAGAGCTGGTGTCTTGGAGTTCGGAGGAGCGTTTGATAAGGCTTGTAAAGAAAGGGTAAGACGATTGACAGGTCGTCAGCTCCCATGGGAAGGGTCTTGTTGCCAGAGTTTTCTAAGGGCCTGTGTGCACACGCGAGTGATGCGTGTGAGCGTTACATAATGAATATGAATGATGTCCCTGTGCATAGAGACATCATTCATATTCGTAGGGAGGAGGGTATCCATTACAATTCCAGTGAGCAGGAGTTTCTGCAATTCTGTTAAAGATGATACCTTGTAGAGCTCTATTTGTTTTGTTTTGTTTTTTTAATAAAAGTTAAACAAGTGATTGGTATACTCTACTGCAGATTCGTTATTGCCAAAAAGTTCTTCAGCTTCACATCTGGAAACTAGATGAAAGAAGGTAAAACATTTTAGATGGCTTACAGAGGAACATCTCTGGGGAGAAGGTAACTTGTTGGGAATCATTCTGGCCCTGTGTGTCTCACATGGTCGTCAGGTAAACAGATGAAATGCTATGTGTAAGAGCCGTCTGGAGCGGCTGAATCTGTGGCATCGTAGAAGGCCCTGGAGATTTCCAGTTCCTTTTTGTCAAAGACTAATTATAGGAGGTAGAGATATCTCCTTTGCTTTTCATTTGGCATGCGTACTAATCTCTCTCTTGAATGGTTTACCTGTGATCATTGCAGACATCCTGATTGATGCCATCTCAGCAGAACACAGAGGTATGGAACGTGATAGTTCTGCTCTGCAAACAGCCCCTGCACTTTCTTCATGTATATACATTAACTCTCCAATTACCGTTCAGAGCTAAAAGTTATATTCCACTTTAGGTAGTGCTGGGACCTTAGAGAGGTTCATGAGAGACTATTCATTATGACTTCATATCTTTCTTTTTAATTTAAACTTTAATGATAATGCACCTTTAATATGGAGGTGCATACATTTAAAAAATAAACACCATTTATATTTGTTTTTAAAACCTTGTAAATAAGGAAGTCTGAATTAAAAGTTGTATTATTGCAAGGGTAATTCAAGTTTACATGGTTTTTACATTTGCTGCAATGATGTGATTACTTTTTTTGATTCTATGTATTCAGAGGTATTGAAGAAACTTTCTGTTACCAAATTTTACAACTTCTATTAAGACTAAGTAATTTTACATAAATTGATGAAAACTTACTTGTGCTGATTAATGTATCCTAGTATGATATAGTTTACAAGTTTTAATCATTATAAAATAATTGTCCATAATTTGGAATGCTGTTATCAGTAAATGTAAAGTATTTGAGGCATTTAGCTGTACACATTAGGTACATTTTAAAACTTATCCTATAGTGTAATTGTTAACTGATGACTGATATCTTCGTCCTTTGATTCTTATTGGCGTCAAATCAAATGAAATGAAAAATATGGGAGTATTTATTTACTTTTTGTAACTAAGTTGGAAACGAGGAAAAGTTACAAAAGAAAGTACTTAAGCGGGAAATGGTTATTAAGTCATTCAGTTTCTCTTCTCTCGTATCATATATGTCAACATATTACATCTTACATGTAAAAATTTGCTTAAAATGTATAGCATAAATGCGTGTATTATATGTGCCATAGGTATCAGGTTAAAACACTAAAGTCTGCCAGAAACGTTAGACAGTAGCAAGAAAATTACTATGATTATTTTTTGGTCTTGGAGGGTATCAAAGTTTTGCAAACTTAAATTATAAAGGGCTGACTTTAGTTCTTCCATGGTAACGGCTTGAATAACATCATCTTTGGGATAATTTTTTATACTGGTCCAGTCTAGGGGAACCTGGAAGATGACCATAGCCATTTCACAGTTTCCCTAGGGAGAGCTTCATTATCCATGCGGATAAAGGTCTGCTTGATTTATTATTAAATCATTAAAGCAGTGCAGTGATGCAGTTTTCTCTCTCTTAAGCCCCATTTGAAAGGCTAAAGAAGAGGATATATAAAATATATTCAAGGTTTGTAAGATTGTTTCTGTACATAATTACAGATTGCAATAAAAGTTTAGATACATTATGTAAACCCAACCCATTAAATGGTCAGGTTACAAGACAGACATCACCAGCCTCAAGAATTCCATGAGCTATTTACTGAAGGTACAGTTACGTTCAGTAGATTATAATGTGGTCAGTACCTTATTCCCTGGAATCCTTTTCACAGGGAAAAACACAGAGGCTCATAGAAGGGATGATTAAAAGGGACATCTAGTGAAGACTAGACTTAGAACACAAGTACATTTATGTATTTTGAGGGTTTTAAAAACCAGTTGCCTTAGAGGTTAGACTTTTGAAAAACAGAGGTACAAATCTTTCCCGCAGGCCAAAGGGAAGTTGCTTTAGTCTGTGACATCTTGTTACCCTGTTTATCTTGATTTGACATGTTTTAGGTATACTGGAACTATAATACCAGACTGAAACACAGGGTTTTCTGCTACTGAAAACTGCCTTTTTACAAAGAGACTAAATATTCGTAAAATAAAACAACTCTAAACCTTAAGCTCAAGAGGAAAGATAAAGCTATGTATTAGACCTTGGAACTGTGCCAGTGAGCACAGTAGTACTTGATCACAGAATGATCATTGTAGTCAATCAAAGTGAATAAATGTTTATTTATGGCAAATTTACACTTTGGGAATGGCTTCATTAAGAGACTACCTTTCTATACTCTGGTTTCTCTTCAGATCGTATAAATTTTTCACCTTTTACCAAGAGACTACCTTTCTGGTAGATGTTAATAAATTTTTAATATTTGATCCTTATTTATGTACATTGATTTGTTTGCTCTTTGCATGTGGAGTTAACTTGATCATTCAGGCATTGGTGCTTTAGGGACAAGAACAGGGTTTTTTCATTTCAGCAGGTGGACGCGGAGGTGTGTCTGTCTTTATTGCCATGTTAACGTGGCCCAGGCACGAGCCCCGAAGGTGAGGTTCACCGGGTTTGGGGCCCACCTCCCCACTTACTTGGATATGACTTTAAATCAGTCAGAAAACCTCCAGACACCTTTTCTGATTCATAAATAATGGTCTAACTGTTGTGGACACAAAATGAATAATTGTGTAAGCCATAAGGCACTAAAACATTTCTGTCGTGATTGCTACTGAAAAAGAAGAGAACACAGGAGTAGAGGCTGTAGTGTTGCAGATTGGGGCCGACAGTGTGAGTCAGAGCTCTCCAGCTATCAGAAAAGACCAGCTTGCCCACTCGCCACCCCTCAAGCTCCAGGAGAGAAGACCTTGAGGGAAGGATGTGATGCCCAAGGGTAGAATTCCGACCAGAACACAGGAAAGCAGTCAAGATCTTGGTCCCACGGGTGAATCAGCAAATCGCTGTACTGGAGAGGACCAAAGCTGAACTGCAACTTCTTCTGTTTTTTACAGTTTTATAGATTCTAAAGCCACTAACTAAATATGGAGAATTCATTTGTGATACTATTTAGACTATGAAGAAAACACACACTTTAAATTGGAATAATTTATTATTCTAACAAAAGTACAAAGTATGGAAAATTAGTGTATTTGAATCATTTCAGAGAGTAGAGAAAGTTTCACACTAGCAGATTTCGGCCTTTAGCACCTTTGAAAAGAAACATTCGAAGTTAAGACAAGCGGCAGGACAGGCTCCTGACTACCTTCGGTGATGACCCCTCTGCTTTAGGGTGTGCAGGTCACGGAACAGCGTGGTTATTTGGTTTTTTTCTCTACATTCTGAGAGCGCCACAAAAACACAAAGAGAGTGAGACAGGTGATCACTGGCTAGATGGCTGGTGGTTAGAAGATGGAAGAGAAATGTTGGGACAAAAGGAGAAAGATCACAGGCTGGACAAGGCGGTCAAATGGACAGTCCGAAGGTGCTGACAATGCAGTACATGGTCTTGTTCTCCCATCGCACAGTGCAGCTCCCTGCGGGAGGAAGGAGGCAGGTTAGGACAGAAAACTGGGAAGAACGGGGGCCTTCCGAGTTCTCACGATCATGTACTTAATTCTTTGTGGCCAAAAAAGAAGGCTGGCCAGTCTCTTTTCTATAAAATGTTTTAAAAGGTGACTCTAATCAACATGCATTCAAAGACAGGAAACATCCAAGCACAAATTTCATAAAACGCTTTGAATAATCTAGATCTCAGCAGGGTCCAGGCACCGCAGAGCCTTCAGGGAAATGCCTGTGACAAGCCTTCACGAAAGGAATGAAAACCGTACCATCAGTAGAGCTGTCCCAGAAGCAGGAACTTGCCGTGTGCAATCCCGCTCCATTCTTCTGCATGATTACACAGGTCACTTTGATAAAAACAGACTTTTATTAGAGAAATATACTTGGCAACACAAATTCCTTTCTGTCCACTTTCAGCATATATATATATAGAGAGAGAGAGAGATCACGTGGCTGATGTTCATGATAAAAATTCTAGGGGTAGAGTGCCTGGTCCTAGGACATCAACAGATCACCACAGGCTTGTCCTAAAAGCATCAGATGGGAAATGCTCGTACGTCCCTGCGTTCCCGCAGCCCCAGAGGCCAGGTGGGTGGTAACATGCACAAGCCGAGTGACCTGCTCCTACCAGGAACCTCCTCTGAGCTCAGGCCACGCTGCTCTCCTGACACAGACTCGCCTCTGATCAGTATTTAAAGAACCACCACCAATATAAACAAGAGGCAAAAATTCATTACCAATGTATTTAAATGGTTTCCCCAGCTTGGTGAGTTGGCTTAAGGTTTGCTCCACTACGTTTGTGGTCCACTGATTCACTTTGCTGTGCTGATAGGCGTTGCCACCGATGGCGCTTTCTATGGCCTGGAAGACAGAGCACAGCTGGTCACTGTTAGCAGAACACACCAAACACCTTCCAGCCACTCCTGAGGTTAGCACATTTAGTACTGCACCCTAAGAACTGCTGAAATACAACTTGCATAAAGTGTAAATAAGCTTATTTGTAACCATGAGGACTCATTTGCAAATGTACCTTTTGTTCTAACAGTGTTGTATTTCATCTGAATGCTTTATATTCATTTTTTAAAATATGTAATTATATGGGACTTCCCTGGTGGTCCAGTGGCTAACACTCTGCGTTCCCAATGCAGGGGGCCTGGGTTCGATCCCTGCTCAGGGAACTAGATCCCGCATGCCACCAACTAAAGAGTCCGCATGCCACAACGAAGATCCTGCATGCTGGAACTAAGACCCAGTGCAGCCAAATAAATAAATTTTTTTTAAAAAGTAATTATATAGCATCTGATCTGTCAAGTTTTTTAAACATTTTGACTGAATTTAATGTTTGCTCTTGTGATTACTGTCTGGAGATAAGCAACACATTTTCTTCCTACTGAGGCTAGAAAATATCTTCCTTTGCCTATTTCTTTCTTAAAAGTACACTAGAGATAGAGGAATCTTTTGTCGGTTGTACAACTGACAATGTACAAACCTATCCAAATAATCATGTATTGATATTTACAAATACTTCCTTTACCCAGCATCTTCTGGGATATGTTACCACGGAAGTACATTTTTCAGAAAACTAAAGAACTATCTATTCCAAAACTTAGTTTGTGATGAATTTTTTTCTTTATTATGAAATTCCTTGTCTCCTGTTCTGTGCTGTATTCTGGGTGGGTTCACCCTGTGTGCTTCAGAGGGTATTCAGGAATACACACGGTCCCTGGCCCCAACTCTTGGTCCAGCTGGTAATAAGGATAGTCCCATTTTACGGTTTTCTGGGCCTTTTATGCTGGTGCCTGTGTGCCTGCTTCTAAGCAGCTTTCTTTTCTACTCCTTTTCTAACTTGTTCTGGAAACCAGAAAACTGAGTTTTTATGACACTTATGACCTAAAATAATAACATTCAGTGAGGGCTAAGTTCTGTCCTCAGACGTGGAGAGAAAAAGTCCCTGAGTTGTATACAATGGTGACAGACTGGGGTCTACTGCCTGGGGCCTAGCCCAGAGACCTTGGTTTTGAGGAACAAAAGCTACCTACAGTCATGCCATATTTCTAGCTGTGGAAATTCCTAGTCCTCCTGGGACTGTGAGCCGTCTGCCCCCCCCCACAAACTGTCACAGCTCTTCCGCACCCTCTGCCGAGTCCTGCTCCCTCCCCAGCTCAGAGCTAAACCTGGGACCAGGGTATTAATAGCTCTGGGCGTCCTCAAAGAAGTAGGGGCTGCACTCAAGCTAAACCTCTCACTCTGGCAAGTCTCTCCACACATGCTTTGGAATTCACTGTTTTTCAGGGAGGGAGGAAAACCCTCCGCTAATTTTGGACCCATCCAAATTTACTACTACCCAATACTTAAAATAGCTCGAGTACAGAATTAACCTATTGCCTAGAGGCAAAAGAAAGCTGTAGAGGCCAATGTGAAAGTAACACCACACTGTAACTTTATGCTTCCAGAGACTGGGAAGGTCTGCTTGCAATGGTACTTGCTGCCTGGGAACCAAGTCAAAGACAGTGAAGAAAACAAGCGAGGCCCAAGGAGGCTTCATGACAAGCCAACTCCATTTCTGAGTTCTAGTGAAATTCACCCATCTTCCTGCTCCCTACCATGTTCCTAAGAAACACTGTATTTCGAAAAACGACAAGGGCGCAGTGGTTAAGAATCCGCCTGCCAATGCAGGGGACACGGGTTCGAGCCCGGGTCTGGGAAGATCCCACATGCTGTGGAGCAACTAAGCCCGTGCGCCACAACTACTGAGCCTGCGCTCTAGAGCCCGTGAGCCACAACTGCTGAAGTCCGTGCATCTACTGAACCCACGCGCCACAACTACTGAAGCCCGCATGCCTAGAGCCCGTGCTCCACAACAGAGAAGCCACCACAATGAGAAGCCCGCGCATCGCAACAAAGAGTAGCCCCCACTCGCCACAACTAGAGAAAGCCCGTGCGCAGCAATGAAGACCCAACGCAGCCAAACATAAAAAAATTTTAAAAATGAGTAAATTTTAAAAAAAGAAAGAAAAACAATGACAAGCAAACTGTTAGAGATCCTGAAAACTAGTAGAAAATCATGCCTGATGTGGAATAATACATACGGCAGAACAAAATCATTTTGCTTTTTAATGATCACGAAAATAGGTAGTGGTTCTTTATCACTCTGACATTAGTCAATAACTTGCATTAATAATAATTTGCATTGGAGTCAATTCCAAATCACATATATAACCTCAAATGGTATTGGTAAACTTAGATCATCTAATAACCATCTTTTAGCCACTGGCTTCACTATGTGCTCAGTGTACCCAGGGAGGGAAACTGACTAGGAAAACGTTTCTGGCCTCCTTCCTGCCCCAGGCTGCCCCAGTGCTCAGCACTAGTCCAGCCACACCCACCTCCCTCCAATCCCTCAAACACCACGCACACTCCTTACCACAGGGCCTTTGCACTTGTCCACTGCCTGGAATATTTGTCCCCCTCTTTTCACTGAGTTAACACTCCTCCCATTTCCTCAGATTCCAGCTCTGAACTCACTAGGTGGGTTAATCCCTCAAAGCACCACATACCGTGGCAGTTACCACACAGGGAATGCACGTTTACATTTTCCAGTGTGATTATTACCATGAGTGTTTGATGCTAAAAGGTTATAGAATCAAGCCTTAGTAACATTCAGTAATAATGCCAGTATAATGTCCTGTCTCATTTAAAATATATAATTTACATAATATGGGAGAATTCTTATCTAGATATTCATTGAAGTAAAAACTGTTATTTGAAATGCCAAAGCACACAGGCTCAGTTGAAACAATTCCAAGACAGTATTTAAAACGTTATTTTCACTCATATAAGCCATTAATCAAACATTGAAAAAGGGAGCATTTCTCCTCTTACCTCTTTTACAATGTTGCTCACTTCATCAACAACAAAAGCAGTCTGTAAGGAAGAAAATTAGTTACGTTTGAATGATTGAAAAGATCCTTTTCCAGTGCACTGATTAATGCAAATTTAGGTAATGAACATGATTTAGAAATGAAGACCTTAGAAATAATCTGACCGGGCTGTTCATTTTACTGAGGAAAACATTAAGTAGCTCTCTGAGGATCACAGAGCTAATGAGAGGCCGTCAGGAGACTTAGGATACATGTATACAATTTAAAGGTTTTTTGGTTTGTTTTTGTTTTAATCATGCCATGACCCAAAAGATTGACTTCACCTTAAACTAGAACTCAATCTCTCCGTCCATTTCAGCTGGCCACTAGGATCATTACTATAGAAGTTTAATGAGTTCCTTGACTTTTATATAAATTAACTGACGCTTTCCTGTAAACTTGTTAGGAGGCTTGAAACTTAAGACGTTTTGGTTTTGGGGGTTTGTTTTTAACCACTATTTGTGGTAAGATTTACCACTTTCTATTTTACTATTTTCTGTTAGTATTTTCTTTCTCATTGCTGTCCTACTTCAGGACTGTACAGCTAGCTGCTGGCACAGCCATTCCCTGCCAGTGTGTCGAGGTGAGCTGGGAGGTGGGCTGTCAGCAGGAATCTAGTGCCAGGAGTTTATATAAATGGCCTTCTTTTTTCTTTCTTTTTACATACGGTACATCTGAATGGGTACAAGGTTCCTCTGAATCCTGGGACCCTTATTTCCTGAGCTTTGCAGATGCTTTCCAGAGGGCAGCCCCAGGCCCTCAGTCCATGTGCATCCCGGTGGAATAATGGCAGAGAGTTCAGTTCGGCAGGGCGTTTTCCTCCCTGCTGGGCTGCTGACCACCGTGGCCCTGTGCTAGCAATGCCCCTTTCTTCCCAGGAGGATCGAGAGCTGACTGCCTGAAGCCCACCTGCTGTACTCCGAAGTCATACTGGAAGACACAGCCAACTCACCAAGCTGATGAAAATCTGCAGTATCCTAGATTAAATTATTTCTCGAAGTTTAAAGGATCCTTCCAAGAGACTTCAGTAATCCTAAACCATACAGGAAAGTCCCTGTATAACTTTCCATGTGGTTAAAATATGAAAAAGGGTGAGGGACATTTCAATGGACTTTTCGTGAAAGTACAGCAGTTGTACAGAATCCACTGGGCAGTTTCAGTTTCTACAGGGAAGATGAACAATGAACGGAGAGTAGAGTTATTAATACAAAGATCCAGGTATCTACATGAAGTTAGGGGATATGCAGAGGCTGTTAGGAGGAGTGGAGTGGATTAGTAAACGCCCAAAGCAGGCCTACTAGAAAGAAGAGAGTCATGGTCTCAGCCTCCCAGGGCTTTATCTGTGTAAAACACGGATCACTCTGTTGAGCCCTTTCATTTCTCGGATGTGCAGTTGAGATCTGAAATAAGTCACTTAGCCGCCTCATTGGTGAGAGCCAGAATTAGAGTGCAGAGTATTACAATGCCAGTATTAAGGACTTCCTCTATATTGCCATTTCCTTTCTTAAAAGTTACTCGATATTCCTATAATACAAGCCATTTTCCAACATTATATTAGTGCACAGTTTACAGGGAAAAGTTCTTCCTTGGCTCCCTGCTCCTGGACTAGGACTTCTCCTAATTATTCACTTGATCGCTGCCAGCATTCAGACACTGATGATGACACTACCATAGACAGTTTGTGCTAGTTTGGAAAATAGAAAAAAACTGAAACGCTTAAGATCAGTCCTTAAGCCTTATATATATATATATGTATTTCCCTCAAAACATTCCTGCTTAGACTAAATTTCAAAAATGGTAAAATAACCTGTTGTTTTTGACAGGCTGCATAATAAATAGGACTCCATTTATTTGTATTTCAACAAGAATTATTTAGCGAGAAGAAAAATGGGCAGCTATTCTATAAGAGGCACATCCATCAGCTATATTCCCTGAACGCTCGTAAGCTTGAAGGAAAGCCATGAAACGGCACACGTCATTACAGCGAATGTCTTCTGCTTGGTAAATAACTGTATGCGCTCCCCTGCTTCTTCGTTGGGGCAGTAAGAGACGACTCTTCTCCCCCCCGCCCCAAATAGGAGCTATCTTACTGTCGTCTCAAACTCAAATGAAATGGGAGCGACGGTGGCCTCGGTGGGCGCTGCGCGCAGCACGGAAGAACAGGTGTGGAAACGAAGACAAAGGCAGGTTCTCCTATTGGGCACGTCTGCTTTTTGCCCACAGCCAGAGGATCCAATCCTTGACTGAAGAGACTTGAGAGATGTGAGTGTACGTGCGGGTCACTGGAGTCCTGCGTGCATCAGCGACACACAAGCAGCGGCCTTCAGTCTTCCCCACCCGCGGGCGGGGGTCTGCATCACGGAATAAACGGAGCGAGTGGCGGCGCTCTCTCGGGGTTGGGGGCGTGGCGGGCCAGGGGGGCCGGGGAGGAGAGCAGCGCGGCTTGGGGGCTCCCGGGGGCGCCGCCGGCGATGTGAGTGTACGTGCGGGTCACTGGAGTCCTGCGTGCATCAGCGACACACAAGCAGCGGCCTTCAGTCTTCCCCACCCGCGGGCGGGGGTCTGCATCACGGAATAAACGGAGCGAGTGGCGGCGCTCTCTCGGGGTTGGGGGCGTGGCGGGCCAGGGGGGCCGGGGAGGCGAGCAGCGCGGCGTGGGGGCTCCCGGGGGCGCCGCCGGCGGAAGGCGTCCCGCGGCTGCGGAGCCCCCTCCACGCCCCGCCCCCCGAGCCCCGCCCCGGGCAGGGCGACGACGCCCTGAGCCGGCCCGGCGGTGGGTCACCGCGAAGCGCTCGGCAGGGCGCCGGTGCCGTCAGCCTGCGCCGGGGACGGCCGCTGCCCACGTCTAGACGCGACCCGGGTGCCCGCACAAGCCCCTGGCTGCCACCGCCCACCCGCACCCGGAACTCCCGGCCTCCACCCGTCCCGTCGCCGACCCAGCGGTTACCTCCTCGGTAGCCTGGTAGTCTTCCATCTTTCTTCGGCGCCTCGCCTCCGCCTCCCTGAGTAGAGCGCACTGCGCAGGCGCACTCAGGCCCCACCCCCTCGCGCCTGGCCCCGCCCACCTCTAGGGCCCCCGCCCACTCCCGCTCTGACTCCGTTGCCAGTACCGCTCCGACCAGCCCGGCGGTCGCTTGGCGTTAGCCCCTTCTACCGTGCTCCCGGGCCCGACGGTTTCCGCGGGAACCCGCCAGGGAATCCCGGCAGCTCCCTACACCTCAGCAACGAAAACAAAACAAATGGACAAAGCCAGTCCGGGAGGGGAAGAGTCGTCCTGGCCCCTCCCTCCGCTTCGTACCGTGTGGGTTAATTTGAACGTTCAAGCGAGTTTGGACACCTAGTAGCAAACTGTAAAGTGATTTCTGAACATGATGGGCTGTCTGAGATATTGTTTGCAGTCCCCTAAAGGATCCAGGGTTAGGAAACTTTAGCTGTGAACGAAGCCTTCCTTTGGGGAGGTAAGTTTTCCATATAAATGAGATTTTTTTTTTTTTCCTACAGTCACCATTAAAAAAAAAAAATTGGGGGGTGGAAAACATTGTAAAATGCTGCACACTTCCTGGCTGCCTTAACCAGAATGACCTACACATACACTTAATTTGTCTACAAGGGTCTTTATAAAAATTAGTAATGGCTCTGGGCACTGGTATGGCACTCTCCAAGAAGGGCTGGGGTATGTGTACCTGCTTGCTTGCCTGTGATCTGAGGCTAAAACCTTTGACTTTGGGGGCTACTTTTTTTGTTGTTTTTACCACACCCTCAAAGTCAGTCTGTCACTTCTTACTTCTCCAAAGACCAGTAGCTAAAACCCACTTCCCATCCTCTCAGGAAGGGCTGACCACAGGACCCTGAGACTTGGTAGAATTAAGCTGCAGAGCCCACATTCAGTTCATCTGCAACCCTTGTTTCTGTGCTATAGAATCTGAGTTCCATGCTGGCAGAATCCGTTTTATTCACTAATGTGTCCCCTGCCCCTTCCATTGTACCTGGCACATGGTAGGTACACAATTACAATTTATTGAATGAATGATTTCCCTACACATTAGTTCTGCCTCATACCCAGCTGCAGAGAATAGGGAGTGGAGGAAGAGGTAATCGCCTGCCTCCTGGGAAAGGGGGAGGGGGAGAGGGTGAAAGTCACAAGGCTGCCCTGCCCTGGACACCTGGCTTGAGCAAGGGGACCTGCTGGGTGGGAACCGGCTGCCTTCTCACACCTGGTTTCTGCTTCTCAGATTCTGAACTCTACCTTTTTTTTTTTTTTTTTTTTTTTTTTGTGGTATGCGGGCCTCCCTCTGTTGCGGCCTCTCCCGTTGCGGAGCACAGGCTCCGGACGCGCAGGCTCAGCGGCCACGGCCCACGGGCCCAGCCGCTCTGCGGCACGTGGGATCCTCCCAGACCGGGGCGCGAACCCGGTTCCCCTGCATCGGCAGGCGGACGCACAACCACTGCGCCACCAGGGAAGCCCTGAACTCTACCTTTTGAGCTTTGTTCCCTTCCTGTTGTCTGGCTTTGACTCACCTGTTCCAGTGTTTCAGCCTCAAGCCTCAGTCTACATGGGATTCTAAGTCTGGCATTTCTTTGTTTTGTCTTCCTCACCTTCCCAGCTTCACCTAAGATCCCAAGATCCCTTATCAGGTGTCCTTCTCCATCACTTGACCCCAGTTCCAGCCCCTCAGCAGCACCACACTCCTGAGCCAATCAGGGGCCTTTCCACCCTCTTCTAATTTTCTTCTGCTCTCCTAGGGTGGCCCCGGAGGCCCACTAGCTAAGTGTGTTAGAATTATGTGCAAAGCAAGAGGGAACAATTCTGAGTGAGGTTTGGGACATCTTTTCTAAATTGTTCCATAGCCTTTTAAGAATTGCCTAATTCAAGTGAGTGTCCTGAATGGCTGCTGGGATAGTGCATTAGTAGTGCTTAGATCTTAAGTTATACTGTGACTGAAAATCATCAGCATGTGCATAAATCAACAGAAAACATGTAAATGTGAATTTTTAAAAATTTTACATGACTTTAGCTTATCTGCATTGGGTACCACTCTCCAATTTTAACTATCAAAGAACATTCATTAAATGATCATAATACATGCCATAGTTTTATTGAGTCTGCCCCAGAAATGGATAAGTTGGTCTGTTTATCTTCAGAACTATTTGTTCACTTATTCAACACACATGACAGTGAGCACTCACTTTGCTGCAGCCTCTGAGCTGGAGTGGAAGCTACAGAGTTGACTAGGATACGGCCTTGATGGAAAAACTTGAAAAACTTATTTCTGTCAATGGGAGGATTTGAATTCTCTAGGCTCAATGATGTTGTAGTGCTTGGAAAAATGCAGTGCAGGGGTTGTATTCTGCCCAATTGATGTACACTCTGCAGGGCTAAGGAATTTAAAATCACTGTGGCATTTGGCAGTTGACTAGCTGCCATTCCAGCACCCTGACTGCCAAGAATGAATGTCCATTAGAAGTCCTGGAGTATAAACACACTGACTCAGAGCTGCTCATGAATCTCCCGTATTTAGCCATATTTTAGAATAACGTTTAGGTTTCTGTGCAGCGAGTCAGTGGAGTGGATCTTGGATTTGCTTTTCAATTTGGGGCTTAGCCATAAGTTGGCAGATGTTGTGTGCTTTCTTTCTCTGAGTCGAGTCTCTTAAATACACTCTTTAGAAATAAGGATTGTTGTTGTCAATGCCTTATTTAGCAAGTGTGGGCCAAATAATCATAGCCCTGTCACCTCAACAAATAATACCCACAGCCACCGCGGGGTCCCCAGTGCTGTCTATGCTCTGCGGCCATTTGCCATCCAAATCCAATCCTGGGGATGTGTGAGCTTCCTTCCTTTCCCTGTGCTTAGGAGTGTTACTGAGATGTACCGTGGAGTCATGATAGGTCACTAATGATGAGGAGGAGGAGGAAGATGCTGCTGCTGATGATGGCAATTGCAAAACACTCAAGTGTGAGGAATGTAACGTTGTAATGGAGAAGAAAATAAACTTACCTTAATCTTGGTCATCAGCTGACTCGCCTGAATCATAGTCTCTCAATTAGAGTTTATACTAGTTCACCCTAGAGAGCGGGTCTGAGATCCTCAGAAGAGACCGCTAAGGGGGAAAAAAAGACAAGTCCACAGAGAGAGAGAAGATGTCTGTGATATAAATATCTGACAAAGGACTCATATCCTGAATATATAAAGAACTTCTACAAATCAATAACAGACAGATAACCCAACAGCAAAACAGGCAAAAGACATGAACAGGTCCTACATCAAGGCAGATATCCAAATGATCGATAAACATATAAAAAGATGCCAAATTGCTCAGCTACTCTATACATCAGGGAAATGAAAATTGAAACCGTAATGTGATACCACTATACACCCACCAGAATGGATAAAATAAGAAAGGCAGACAATATCAAGTGTTTGGAAGGATGTGGAGCCCCCGGAACTTGTTGCCAGTAGAGAATATAAATTAGTTCGACAACTTTGGAAGACTGTGTGGCAGCATTTGCAAAGGTTGAACGTACACCTAACCTGTGACTAGCAATTCCACTCCCGGACACATAACCAGCAGACACGTATGCAAATATTCACCCAAGCGTTTGTAGCAACACTATTCATAACAGCCCAAAATTATAAATAGCACAAATGTCCATCAACAGTACAATAAACAAATGTTTTAATCTGTTCATACAATGAAATACAACACCACAATGAGAATGAACAAACTATAACTACATGCAATAGTATGAATCTCATAAACACGCTGAACAACAGAAGCCAGGCAAAAAAAATTGTTAATATCGTATGATTCCATTTACACAAAGTGCAAAATCGGGAGGACTAATGAATGATGTTAAAGGTCAGGATAATCGTTACCTTTGTGCAGGGAAGGTGTAACTGGAAGGCCTATGAGGGGCTCCCAAGATGCTGTTTAAGTTTTGTTTCTTGATAGGGATGCGTTCACTTTGGGAGAATTTATCAAGCTGTGCTTATGATTTGTATCATATTCCATACGTACGCTATACTTCAGTGAAATGTACCCCCCAAAAGTCCGTGCCAGTCTTGTTATAAATCAACTCTTGAGTTAACAGCTGTTCTTTGAGATGTCATTACATTAGTCATTTACACTTGAGGTCAATGGAGAAACCCCTTGCAAACGTGGGAACGTTTGACTAATTGAAGCCTCTAGTCTCTTTGGGGGTTTCTTTGGTCGGGGTGAAACATTGCAGTAGCATTAGCGTGGTCTTTCCTCCAACAAAACATACACTGTTGGCGTACAAGAGCGCCTGGGTGTGGTTTCAGGTGGCTTTTCCCCGGGGTCCTTGGCGAATGGGGGTTAGTAGCCACAGAGACACTCAGGGCCCGCCTGCCCGACAGGAAGGAAAGAGAAATACGTCAGTTGTTCTAGCACAAAGAAAAATTGACTTCCTTCTCCAGAACGAGCTCTCCCGGTCTCCTCTCTTGAAGCTGAGGCAAAGGTAGGCTGAGCACCTGAATCCAGCCCTTCGGGCAGCTTGTTTTAAGGGTGGGGTGGGTAGAGATCACAGTTTATATAACTTCTCTTAAACTAATGGCTTTGAAAATGTAGGAAATAAAAGCAGTGATATATCAGACAAAGGATAACTTGTAATTTTACTGAATAGCATACATTTTAAATGTAGTATAAGAGTGATTTAAATGGAAAAGAGGAATACTTTAGAGTTAGTTAAAAAACTAAACCAAACTAAACCAAAGAACACTATCCGAAAGCTATACGGTGTGAATTTTTTTGAGGGGGTAGAGAGTGTTGTCTGATTTCCTTTTTGGTTTGTAAATTCTTATACATACAGTTTATTATTGTTTGGCTCTGAATCTACTTCACAGATTCCAATTTTTTGATCCCCCATAATCTTTAGTTTGGAGATGGAACATAAATATAATTTTAAAATTAAGAAAATTAAGTTAGCCGGGGTCTAATTTAAATGTCTTGCAATTCAGCCTCCTTAACCCCCAAACAGAATTTCTTGACAAGAGGAGAGATTATGAGAAGAAAATGCATGTTAGATATTAAGTATCTACTGAGAAGTTAGAATTGGTATAGAAAAAGATTATTTAGCCAAGATAGTAGAAGATTCTATGTTCTTAACTTTCCTGTCTAAACAAAGCATAAGACTTTGGAATTAAACAGACCCAGATTAGAGTGTGACTTTAGGTAAATTACTTAATTGCTGCAAGCCTCACTCTCCTTCTCTGTAAAATGGGTGTCCTTACATCATAAGGTTGCAACGAGGACTGAGATTGTGTGTGTAGAGAACTTGTCAAACGGTCTGGTCCAGAGTAAGTGCCAAATGTCAATAAATAGTAGCGGTTGGTACAAAAAAAGTATAGCAACAATTACGAGTAGTACCTCCTGTATATAACAATATGATAATATTAATTCTCATCTTTTTACCTTTCCATGAGAAAAGGTCAAGTTTAAGCCTGAAATATCATGGATTTCTATTTCAGTGTTTAACTTTGATTCTAAAAAGGCATTTGGGGTTTTTTTTTTTTTTTTGGTGGCAAGATGTCTATGTGAATGAGAAAGAATAGACTCCACAGTGAATGGCAGGAGCCTTCCAGAGGGGCACCCTTTCCACCTTCTCCTGTCTCTTGTAGGTGTCAAGTTTTCTAGACTTAAACCCACAAACACACAACGTCATATATTAAGGACAGAGTTTTGAGGGACCTGAAGCTTATATGATGTCTGGAGACTTTAAGAAAACAAATACAAGATCAGGAATTGCAAATGAAGGGGCCAGAAGCCCAAGGTCACTGGCTTCCTTGAAAATCCACCTCTGGTTCAGTGACCAGAGAGACAAAGAATTTGAAAAGGCTTGTCTCTATTTCCATGTCATACTTCCTGAGGGACACACAGGTGAGTTGTGTCACCTTTGCAAAAAGGAGTCCATCAAGCCTGTGAGCATGAGGCCAGCTTGAGCTGGAACCGCAGACACAAGAGCCGCCTTGTGTTCAGCTCCTTCCTTAGGAGGACGGACTAGTGGTCCTTGCAGCTGTTCCAGGCGTCCATAAGGAAAGTCCATGTGCAAAAAAGAGATGACATTTTCAGGTGAAGCTGCAAGGTCTGCGTAGTCACTCAACGTTTCCCCTGCATTCGAGGCAGAAAGTATTGTGGCTGCCTTCGGAAAAAACTGCAGCTTCTCAAGGAAACAGCTGTGGTAAAAACAGAGCAGCAGAGGGTGCAGTCTCTGAAGCGACGGGGGCTGTGACCCTTGCTCGGCTGTGACTTTCAGCCTTGGGCACGGCCTCTAGTTTGCCTTGAAAGTCTGGGTGGCGATGACAGTCGTGTTCACACGCAGGCATGTCAGGCATGTCGCCTGATCTGCCGCATTTCCCTCCATCACTGGCAGGGGGTGGTGCTTTCGTTCCTTTGATGTGATGACCAGCTGCTCAGAGATGATAGATATTTAGATGAAAGGACATGGGGACGGCCTGCAGATAAAGAGCGTTTCCTTTCCTGTCCTCCTTTTCTCTTCTCGCCCTCAGTTTCACGTTTCTCGTACTTTTCCCCCTCGTCAGATCTCAAAAGCCGAAGTCAACCTTGGCTGTTAGGATGAGGAAAGAAAGCAAGCGTGGTTTCAAAACTCACACGTGGGCTTCCCTGATGGCGCAGTGGTTGAGAGTCCGCCTGCCGATGCAGGAGACGCGGGTTCGTGCCCCGGTCCGGGAGGATCCCACGTGCCGCGGAGCGGCTGGGCCCGTAAGCCGTGGCCGCTGAGCCTGCGCGTCCGGAGCCTGTGCTCCGCAACGGGAGAGGCCACAGCAGTGAGAGGCCCGCGTACCGCAAAACAAAAAACCTCACACGTGTTTAGCGACTTCCCTGGAGGTCCAGTGGTTAAGACTCCGCGCTTCCACTGCAGGGGACGCGGGTTCGATCCCTGGTCGGGGAACTGAGATCTGAACTGAGACTGAAGCATTGTGCTGGGCTTAGGAGGGGCCCCTGCTGTCTTCAGTCCCTATCGGTCCCAGAGAAATGGCTTGAGTCCTGCTTTGGGGCCTTCTTGAAGGGGAAGATGGGGAGCAGAGAGGACTGGTTCTGGTGCTGCTTGCTTTGTTCCAGCTGTTGCTCTAGGGCTGTACCCAGATGATTCCAGAATTGGGGTTTGATCCCAGGTTGTCCGACACCCAAACCCATGCTGAGATGGGATGGTTTGCTGTGCAGTGCTTCTCCAAGTGGCTCTGGGAGGCTTTTTCCTTCAAAGTGGTGCTTTGGTGTAGGTTTTATTTATTTATTTATTTATTATTATTATTATTATTATTTTTTGCAGTACGCAGGCCTCTCACTGCTGTGGCCTCTCCAGTTGCGGAGCACAGGCTCCGGACACGCAGGCTCAGCGGCCACGGCTCACGGGCCCAGCCGCTCCGCGGCATGTGGGATCCTCCCGGACCGGGGCACGAACCTGCGTCCCCTGTATCGGCAGGCGGACTCTCAACCACTGCGCCACCAGGGAAGCCCTATTTATTTTTTAATTGTTAGATAAAATTAGACTGGTAGATGGGATACTGTAAAACAAAGGCAGTCACCGTTACAAATTTACAAAAATGCAATTGAGGAAGGAGGTTGGGGGCTAGACTCAGCTCCATGTGGGTGAGGACAGAGCCTGATTCCAGTTCTTGGGACAAAAACACAATTTAAGAATTTGTTGGGTGCGTGAGAGAGTGACTAAATATCATCATAGAAAAACCGGATCTGGGAGATTTCATTATTCAAGCTATGAGATTGTAAATGTCTGCATGAGATCATTAAAATAAAATGCTTTTTAGTATGCTTCTTAAATTTGAAATGACTCAGGTTTCTCGATGCTTTCCAGATTTCTGAAGCCTGGAGCTTTCTGAGATCAGTGCTGCTTGCTCACCTGACTATCCTTCCTTCCTGCTCTACTCAAATTCATGCTTCCTGCTTTGGCAAGCCAACCCGCATGTTACAATATTCACTGGGTTTCTCAACCCCAGCGAAACATTAAGGACCTATTTGCTGGGTGATGAGGGGTCACTAAAAACCAATGTCACCACTAGAAGGACACTTGAATCGGACAGAAAGAAGTCCGAGTCATGATAGAGAAATACACAAAGGAAAAAGGGGTCATAATGCAGGAGCAATTTACTGTGCTTGTAAATAAGGAGAAAGTTCCTGAATTAGTTAGCAATTAATCTGGACCTTGAAAGATTAATAATAATGATGATGATGATGGTACTATTACTACTACCACAGATAATGTTTGTCAACGGCTTATTATATGCTCACCACTGTGATCTAAGTACTTTACGCGTATCAACACATTTAATCCTCAAAGCAACTCTAGGAAGTGGGTGTTGTCATTCTCTCTACTTTATGGGCAAGGAAATGAAATCCCAAGGGGCTGAGGTAACTTGCCCAGCATCTCAGTAGTCAGTACAGGGCAGAACAGAGCTACCCACCCAGTCAGGCTCCAAATCCTGCTTTGCGGACGGTTCCCCTCACTGCCTCCGAGTAAATTAGGTTTTGGTAGGGAGAGACAAGAACAGGAACGAATGCATGGAAAAAGAAAAGTGCATGATGTGTTCAGGGAGCAGTCTCGAATGTGTTTAATTTGGGAGCATTGCAGCATTTTGTGGAATGAAGGATGGAGCAGTAGGGAGGAGGCCAGATCAGGGCGGGTGAGAAAGGCCATTTCGTAGTTTAGAATTCAGTTGTAGGCGGTGGAGACCCTGGGCTCCTTTCCTGGGGGGAGGAGTGACATATTCCTACCTCATTCTTGCTCGGTGGACTGTCCCTCACCCTAGAGATGTTCCTCTCCTTCCTCAGACCAACTCCTCTTCTTCTCCCAGGCTCAGCCGTGAAGATGTTCCCGTCCTCTCCGGTCACCAGTCTCCCTCTTACTCACCATCCCTTCAGTGCTGTTGCTACTGTTCCCCCTGGTCGGCTGCAGGCTGATGGACACAGCCAGTTCTGGACCCCATTGCTTGTTCCTGTTACCCACTTTGTGTTACACCTCACACCTCGCTCCCTCATCCCAGACAGTAGTACACAGCATAGGGCAAGGAACACGCCAACTGATTTTAATAGATTTCATAGAATTCTTTTACAATCGCCATTTTTTGACTCAAAAACATCAGAGAAATCAAAGCATCCAACAGAGAAGTCTATTTGTTTTATCCATTTTTTGAAGAATATGAAAAATAATCCAGGGTGGCTTCTAGTTTCCTGCTAGCGTCAGTGACCAGAAATGGAATCTGTAAAGATGGACCTTAGCTTGCTAAGGCCACCAGGTGGATGGAATTCTCTCTTACTTTCTTGGTATTTACCATAGGAGCTTGCTGCTTGCTAATTAGCTCCATTTACCACCCTAGAAACCTCTCTTGACTAGGAAAAAGTGCACTAAAAATAAATAAATAAATAGTTTTAAAAAAATAAGTAAATCATTGCCATAAGTTTGGGACACCTTGTCTTGGATAAATAGACTCTAGGCTAAGAATAGTTTTAGTGAATTGGTTTTGAGTGATTTGAAAGGTGGATTACAGAGTAAAATCTCCAATTTGGCTGTTGATATAAAACTTAGAGGAATTCAAATGCCAGCCTACCAGGGATAAAGTGCAGAAAGAGCTCCAGATTCTGTCCAAGAGGACTGAAAAGATGCCGTTGAAATAATTTGGATGAATGCTGTTGAAAGAGAAACTCTGAGCTCTCAGTTAGAAACTGGAAATCAGACCTGGAATTGCATAAGCAAATTCACAATCAAACTAAAACCCCAATACAACTTAAAACAATAAAAACAACTGACCAGTCCTCTAATTTCCCCACCCCATTCTCCTAAAACCCAATAATATGTTGAAAAATGAACAAGAGAATGATACACACAGTTTAATTTGTAAGTGACCTGAGAAATCATCGGATTCTCTAGTTCAGTGGTTCTTAAACGCCAAGGACCCAGTGCTCACCCTTTATAGGAAATGTTTTGTAGTTCACCTTTTACTATCTGGAATTGGAATTCATGTATAATATAATTTACCTGCACCAATAACAACAACAACAATAATACAATGTCATTACTGTAATAAAAGGAGAAATAAAGGGGCAGTAAATTATAAGAATATAATATGTACTCATATATGTAAACTACATTAGAAGACACAGTGAAGTTGTCAAATGTTCGCATACATAGAATCACATTGACTAGAACATCTACAAGTGCAGACCATTACCAGTATTATGGCATTAGTGATTCAAATCCTACAAGCCACGCTGCCCTTGGTGATGCAACTCTCTGAAATGATAAACAATTTTTGTTAAAGTTCTAAATGAAACCAAGTACAGTCTTTCTTCAATTTACACAATAGTTGCATTCTGGAAAACTCAGAGTATGTTAAAACCCTGCAAAATATACTTTGTGTTTCTATGAGTTAAATTCTATTATCAGAAAATTATACTTTTTTCCTAGTTGAACTATCTGGTAAGGTAGCCAACATTTGTATGGGAATGCAAGGTGACTCTTTGTCACTGTGACAACCAAGAGCACCGCACAAATATCTAGAGGGAAGCATGGTACTGCCCCTACTGAAAAATCCTGAACAAATCCAAATAAGATGAAGCGCCTGTGGCTCAAACGTGTGGAATGTCTAAGCCACCAAGCCAGTTGGGACACTAGGAGGACACTGGAAACCAAAGAGAAAACATCCTCCTAAGTTTCTGTTAAATCTTGAAACGAATGATCCTGGGGTGGTGCTCTATGCAGTACTGATTGCATCAATTCAAAAAGTCACCCTTGTGTAGAGGGGATCTGGACACAGATCCTCCAAGTTAAAGAAAAAAAGTACATTTCAAAACAATAACAGGGACTTCCCTGGTGGCGCAGTGGTTAAGAATCCGCCTGCCAATGCAGGGGACACGGGTTCGATCCCTGGTCCGGGAAGATCCCACGTGCCGCGGAGCAACTAAGCCCGCGCGCCACAACTACTGAGCCTGTGCTCTAGAGCCCACGAGCCACAACTACTGAGCCCACGTGCCGCAACTACTGAAGCCTGCGCGCCTAGAGCCGGTGCTCCGCAACAAGAGAAGCCTGCGCAATGAGAAGCCCGCGCACGGCCCCCAAGATTAACCCCTGCTCACCGCAGCTAGAGAAAGCCCGCACGCAGCAACAAAGACCCAACGCAGCCAAAAATTAATTAATTAATTTTTTAAAACCTAAAAAAAAAAAAAAAAAAAAGAAGGATTTACTCATAGTAGCTATCAACCACGTGCTTGGATGACTGAAGGTTTATAGAAGCCAGGGTCAAAATCTCTCAAAGTCAAGAATAAAAACTCAGAGAGAGAAACACGGCACACCCATACCTAGGAGAAAACATCCTCCTAGGTTTTCTGTTAAATCTTGAAATGAATGATCCTGGGGTGATGCTTTATCTAAGCTTTATCCCTGTATCCACTTGGAACACCAGAAAGCACCATGTTTTGGTGTGTATTTGAAAGGCTTTCAATGAATTATAATTTGGTGCTCTATCCTTAGTTAATTTGAAATCAATAGAATGATGACGCATGAAGCACAGCTTTGCATCTTCTGCCAAACCACTGCTCAGATAATTGATTGCCTTTTTGGTCCACGCCCTTTACTCCTCCAGAATGCCCTTGGTTTCTTTCGGTTTATCAGAACTATATACACCACTTTGATTCTGGGTTTTGTTTTGCGTTGGTTACTAGGAAGGTCAGAGATACAGCTAATGCTCAAGTGCAGTGACTGTTTCCCTGCAGGTTCCTGGTAGAAATTGTCTGCCCCTTTTCGCTCTGGCTGCCGTTTCTCTGACTTTAATCGTCCTCTCTGTGCTTTTATTGTGAGCTACATCATATTCTTGTGAGAAGTAGGGTAGAGTGTAAGTTACCAGTCATTAAGTCCTGTACCCTAAGCACCTGAACAGTGCCTGGCACTTGGGTGCTTTATCAACATTTAGTGAATGGATGGATGATGGGTGGATGCTGGAAACGAACTCAATTCCACGTTTCTGTCAAGAGCAGTGGATGGCCACTACGGGGAGGAAGAGCTCCCACTCCTCCCTGCAGAGGGCTCTCTGAGGCCACAGGGCATGCGTTGGGTAGAGAACAGTAGTGTTTTTAAATAACCTAATCCTGAATTTCTGGAATGGGTAAGGCCTTTCCACCTGAAGGAGTGTACACTGAGTACTCCAGGAGTACTCTTTTCCAGCCCAGGGCTGCACTGGCCCTTGCTTCTGCTAGACAGCAGAGTCCAAAGGCCGCATGGAGAGAAAGCTCAATGCACAGATCACGTGTTTTGAGCCAAGTGCAAAAATCTTCATTTAAAACACTTGAGAATCAGACAAACAGGATAGTACTTGGCCTAGGAGTATGGTTAATAGGTTAGAAGTAAGAAAAAAGCAGGGAGAACCGAGGGCGTGTTTAGAAGAAATAGGCTCACGACGTTGGTGACACGGTGGCTAGTTTGCACTTTACCACTTAGCACTTGATTACACGCTGTTTCCCAGCACTTTCCTCTTTCCCAGAGACTCAGAGCCTTGGGGAGCTCCATCTGTTCATCTGGAAACACCGGCCCAAGGAGGGATGTGGCTTTGACTCTGGTGGGGCTGGAGCCCCAAGTCCTCGTCCCTGTCATCTTCCCACCATCCACAGAGGAGACCTCTTGGGAGCAGGCACTTGGGAATGCTTGGCTGGAGACCAGAGGCCAGGAGCGTCCCCGTGCAGCCCTGGACTTTCCTACTTCTCATGCAACCTCTGCGATTTGGGTGGGCCACGTATTTTAACTTTATCCTACAATAGAGAAACTGACAGATAGAGAATCCCTTAAGCCAGGGGTCCTTAGCCTGTAGGTCCATGACCTTGGACATGAAAAAATTTTACATCGTTGATTTCATTAACCCATAACTAAAATTTAGCATTTCCTGCAATTATGAGTATAGGCATTGAACCACAGTAGAACTGGCAGGACTCGTGACTGCCACAAATAGAAATCACTGATATTTTTGTGCCACATTGTAGGTTGCAGAAATCTGAAAACATTGTTTACAATCATCACTACTCTGAAATTACAGTCGTTGTTAGTCACTGCTAGATTTCATGCATCAATGGACTCATATATTACTATGTTATAATTTTTTTAAATTTCAGTATAATCGATTTCCTTTGTAATAATGTATTTTATTTTATGCACTTAAATACAGAAGCTTCACCAGATGACCAACGATTAAGAATCTCTGCTTAAAGAAATGATTCCTTAGGGTTCCATTAACTTCTCATTCATTGGTTTGCTATGAATCATAAATTAATATAATGTGAATTTCTGTTGAAGCCGAACAAAGGGAGTTTAGCTTCTAAAGAATTGAGAGGAAGTCTTATTACTAAGGAATTCATGTAGATTTGATAACAAAATGGCATTATGGAAAGTGCATCAATTAGATCCGCATTTTCTGCTTTTCATTGACATGCATCTATCCAGTGCTTTATCAACTCAATGCCACCTTCTTGGTTGGGGGGAAGAAGAGATTGAAGGTGATGTGTGTCCAGCGTCACTGATGGCAAAAGAAAGTAGGAGGAATGTATGCAGAACCTGGCAACTAGCATTAACCAGAAACAAGCCCCCAGGCATAAGGCAGTCACTGAAAACCATCAAAAACCATAAATAATGGGTAGATTGAGGGTGTGGTGATATCCCTTTATACATCCTTAATTGATTAAACATTTTTCTTGAGTTTTGAAGTTAACTGTAAAAATTACAGTTAGCAGTTGAGAACGTGGTTGCTCTAATGTATTTTCAATTAGGGTGATGTACGGTAAATATAGACCTATATGCCTCTAATCACTCAAGATACAGAATTCATATTAGAAAAATTCAAGTGTGTAAGTTTGAGGCTTTTAGAAACATGAGAAGACCAATTTAATAAAATTTAAAATCTTACATTATCATCAGGGCAGCAGATGCATTCTGCAAAGATCTGTCTGTGCAGAGCATTTTGTCTTTTCTGGACTAATGCTGCAGTATAGGTACATCAGCCAGGAAAAATGATGCCATTTTTATTGTCTTTTCTACAGGTATTGAACTGGCTGGGCTTTTAACCATCATTATTGCTACCTGTAAACATATGAAGGGGAAGGTTAACTGCTATAAGTCGTTGATACGCTTCTTACTGCTCTTCGTAAATTCCCTCCGATTGAGGATTACTTCTGCTTTGCAGAAATTATCTGCAGGGGGCCCTGCATAATTTATAACAATCTCTGGCAAAACCTCAGAAAAAAGATATGCTTTTGACTTAGCCGGATGTCAGAGGCTGCGGCAGGACCCAGGGAAAAGGCTCCCCTGGTGGCGTGAGGCTCTGGGAGCGACCATCCCAACCGAGGGACGGCCTCTTGGAACTTCCTTCTCCTGAGGAGTGTGACAGTTGAAAAGGAAGAAAAAAAAGAGCCGCAAGCAACACAGCTGCCAATGAAATAGGAAAGGGATTGCTTTCAAAAGCACGTGGGGCTCTCGCTGGACGCTCTGAGCTCATCCACGGGACAGGAGCGCAAGGCCATGCAGTAGAACCTCAGCGTGGGTCTAGGAAGAGACAGAAATGGCCCAAGAAGTCAGCCTGAAATCCCTCCGGGAATCAGAACGCGAGGTGATCCTCCAGGTCCTGTACCGGGACCGGGAGGTTCAAAACATCGAGGAGGAAAGGATACGGTATGCTGTCATTTAGTGGGTGGGATGCTTTCGTTTTTTGGCTTTTTCTGCTTGGAGGCTGCTTCTACCGGGCGTGTTGCTGCTTGCTTCCTACCCAGCTTCTCGTCTGACAAGAGTCGGAATGAAGGGCTGTAGGGGGAGGTGACCTTTGCTGTGTCACTAAGCTTCGGGGATGGTAAGGGAAAGAATGCCTTTTGTTTTTCCGTTAAAATAATGCCTTTTTTTGGTGATAAGTTTGCTGTCTGTCAGCTCGTCCATTTGCCTACTTGGCAGGAATAATTCAAGGGAAGCTTCCAGGCTTCTCATACGCCCTTCAAGGGAAAGACCTCCGGCTAAGGGTTTTCCTAAATTATTTTTGGTGGTAACCAAAGGCACAAAGAAAGCAGCTTAGAAACAGCAAATCTGCTGGCATCCATTCCTGTCCTTTTCTTTGCTCTCTTTTGCTTCCCAGCCAGCTTCGAGGGAAGGGGAAACCTGCCCAGCCTGCTCTCCGACTGATCTGTCGACAGAGAGCCTCCTTCCTCTCTCTGAGCTCGGCGGGCTGTTGGACATTAGTTTAACACTTAACAAAGCAGGGCTGGGCGGTGTCCGTGGTTAGCTGTCAAGGTCCATCTTTAATATGGTGATGCTTTGTTTATCGATCGATGTTTATGGAGAGTGTGAGGTCTAGAGAATAAGTAAATGGAATAGGCTTTTTGGTTTTGCTTTGTTTTTTTTTCTCTCGTTTTTTTTTTTTTTTTTTTTCTTCTCGGTACGCGGGCCTCTCTCTGTTGTGGCCTCTCCCGTTGCGGAGCACAGGCTCCGGACGCGCAGGCCCAGCGGCCATGGCTCACGGGCCCAGCCGCTCCGCGGCACGTGGGATCCTCCCGGACCGGGGCACGAACCCGCGTCCCCTGCATCGGCAGGCGGACTCTCAACCACTGCGCCACCAGGGAAGCCCTGCTTTGTTTTTAATGGCAGAACTCCTTCAGAGTCTGCCAAGAAAAATAAACATATAAAATAAAACTTTGGACCACCAAATGTCTGAGGAAGGAGCGAAAAGTTCTGGTTAACTAGAAGGTACAATGTTCTTTTTCTACCCTCCCCTGTTATCCCAAAGCTCTCTACGTGTACTTATATTTTCTTCCACTAAAAAAATACACTGAACAAAATGGATTTTTCTTTGATGATTCAAGATCTTTCGGTGATTTAGAAGCATCGTTTTGAATATCAACAAAGTAACATGGATACTGTGGTAAAAGGTTTTGTTCCAAACGGTACTGATTCTAGAGCAAATCCTGAAAGTTGGATGTAAGCTTGTTTCTTGGGGTTAGCTTCTCTCTTCTAAAAGTAAGTAACAGTAGGGCTTCCCTGGTGGCGCAGTTAAGAATCCGCCTGCCAACGCAGGGGACACGGGTTCAATCCCTGGTCCGGGAAGATCCCACATGCCGTGGAGCAACTATGCCCGTGCACCACAAGTACTGAGCCTGCGCTCTAGAGCCCACGAGCCACAACTACTGAGCCCGAGTGCCACAACTACTGAAGCCCGTGCGCCTAGAGCCCGTGCTCTGCAACAAGAGAAGCCACCTCAATGAGAAGCCCATGCACTGCAACTAGAGAAAGCCCGCGCGTAGCAACGAAGACCCAACGCAGCCAAAAATAAACAAATAAATTTTTTTAAAAAGAAAGGACATGAGAGCAAGCATTAAAAAAAAAGTAAGTGAGGGGCATCCCTGGTGGCGCAGTGGTTGAGAGTCCACCTGCCGTTGCAGGGGACACGGGTTCGTGCCCCGGTCCGGGAAGATCCCACGTGCCGCGGAGCGGCTGGGCCCGTGAGCCATGGCCGCTGAGCCTGCGCGTCCGGAGCCTGTGCTCCGCAGGGGGAGGGGTCACAGCGGTGGGGGGCCGGCGTACTGAAAAAAACAACAACAACAAAAAAGTAAGTAACAGTAAATCAACTATACTCCAAAAAAATTTTTTTAAATAATAAAAGTAAGTAACAAAGACATTTCATAAAAGAGTATTCTGGCTAATGATACCTTCTGGGGTCCAATGTAATGTGCCTTTGCACTAGGGCTATTGTCCTGGGGAAATAGGGACTGAAAGTAACTGACCACCCATAGAAAACAGTAGCAAAAGCATAGCATCAAGGGAGCTCAGCTCAGTGCTCTGTGATGGCCTAGATGTGGGGGAAAGGCGGGGAGGGAGGTCCAAGAGGGAGGGGATATAGGTACACATATAGCTGATTCACTTCATTGTACAGCAGAAACTAACACAACATGGTAAAGGAATTTTACTCCAATAAAAAATTTTTTTTTAATTTATTCCATTAAAAAAAAGCATAGCATCAGTTAAATAACTTTACTGGGGAACTTAAGACAATAGCAGGCATGTATACCGTATATTTATAGATCATTCCCTGCCTTGCAGTTTAGAATTGATGCCATTTTCTGCATTCTTCCTCTTCTTGCTTGCTATTATAATGCCCTTTGGGCACACAGGGATGAACCTAGAGCAAAATCAGCAGCTAACCCCTCCGTGCCAGCCTTAGTGTTTATGCTTTGCCATTTAATCCTCACAGCAACCCTGGGAGGTAAGGCTTGCACAGCCGAGAGAACCTCTGAGCCTCTGCTCCAGGACGTTGCAAGAGATCCTGGTTCACACAGCCGTGTTGGAACCCGGGGGTGCTGGATGCCAAAGCCCCGTCTTTCTCGCCATGGGTGGTGCTGTTGGGGCCCTCGCCATGTAGGAATTTGGCTGGCATCTGTCCTTCCACTCAATCGCTTCTTATCATTTAACTCTCTGGGCCACAGGAAACTGAAGACACACTTGCAGCATCTCAGATGGAAAGGCTCGAAGAGCGGGAGCCAGGAGTACAAAGAGAAGTCCTGTGCCCGCTGCCAGCAGGCCCTGGGGCTCCTGCTGAACCGGGCGGCCGTGTGCCAGGGCTGCAGCCACCGCGTGTGCGCCAAGTGCCGAGTGTTCCTGAGGGCGACCCGTGCCTGGAAGTGCACCGTGTGCTTTGAGGACAGGTGAGGATGGGCCAGGGAGCCTCAGAGATGGTCCAGGACAAACTTGATAAAGACAGCTGTCACTCCTCAAACTTAACCGGGAAATGTTTGCAGAGCGCTTAATATGGAGCTGCCTTTCTAGAAGTGGAAGTTATTGTAATTCAAAAATGCGTTTTGTTCTATGAAAAAAGTTTTGTTTTGTTTTGTTTTTTAATTTACAAGTTTGCTTGTAATGGCTGAGGGGCAGTTAAGGTAGGAGTTAAGATTCCTTTCAATTTCTTACCTGGTTCATTTTGTTAGTTTTCTTAGAGCTTAATTTATCTCTTTGAGGAAAAGTGGAGTGAATTGTAACATAGAGAATATTAGAGTGTCCTGCGCAGCTTTATTAAGGCCTTTTTGAAGGAGGCAAGCTGACCTGTATTGGATGCTCTACTAAAGAAATGGGTATGCTTTCTATTAGTGATAGCGTGAATCTACATTTATTCTAATCTTTTGATGTTGTGAGGTTTTAAAATATTTTAACCATGGAATTAGCATTTTTGAAAATGATAAAGAACATCTGTGGCTTGGTCTCACACCGTTCGAAGCACGAACGGGCTGGTCGTCAATTCCTTGGAAACACGGGGAGTGTCTGCCTCTCGTGGGGTAGCGTGCACAAGGACATCACAGAACTTACGAGAGGTAGATATGCTCGCCTGGTGTGAATCTAGGAGTGGAATCAGAGACTGAGATTTGAAAACAACTTGTAAATGTTGCTGTGGATGCGTGAGTGACCAGGGGACTGAGACTGTGAGAGGTGCTTACACAGTGTGGGCACAGCAGCTGCGTTTTCTGTCCCCCTAAATCTGGAGCATTGTGTCTATGGGCATCCTGATATTAACCTCCTTACATTTCCCATCCCTTCGCAAGGCTTAATGTATTTCAGCCAGTCATTCGAAGGCAGGTTGTTCAACCAGATTTCCCTGTCCCTAAGCTCCCCATCTCTGAAGCAGCACAGGTCACTCCCACGTGGTCAGAGTTATCTCTTATCTCCACACATCACGCGTTTCCTCAGTTTGTGAAGCCAATGCCCTGCAGGCTTTTCTCAGCTTGAGAGGGAAAGACCAAGATTTACTGAGAGTCCCTGGCCGCACTTGTGCTCAAGCAGGTCTGGGCTCTTGAGAGAGGAGGAAAGGTCCTAAGCTCTCCAGTCAACCATATAGATTTGGTCGATAAACACTAATGATAAACACTGCGTCGTAAGGTATTAAATTCTTCGGCACTTTTTCTTCACCTAGTGGTTAACTCTAAGCCACAGGGTTATAGGACAGGAGCTGAGGCAACCTCCCAGGAAGCTGGCCCTGCTGAAATGTCTGCCCCGGAGGGCACCATGCCCGGGGCATTGCAACTTTACGCTCTAAGCTCGCGAAGCGTCATTTCTGAAACCCCAGCTTCCTTATGTTGAAATAAGGATGTTTTTCAAATTATCTAAGATGACTGCGTTGCTCTGAGTGAACTGACATAGGAAATCTTTTGGGGAGAGAGCTAAGTAATTTATAACCCAACTCCCCCCTCCCCGCCTACTTTCTTCGAAGCTCTCTGCTCTCTCTCTCTCTCTAGTTTTGTCCACGCTGGGCTGCCTTCCAATCCTGGGGCGAAACCAAAGAAAAGGCTTGGTAAAACTTGAGGATAGGCGATAGTCGCAACTGAACTGGGACCTGGACAGGTTTTTGACCCTATCATTTTCCTCTCCCTGCTTCTTCCTCAGCCTAAGACTCATTCCTCAAGAAGTGGATTTGCTGTGGGAACAGGAGAGAAAATAGGTTTTAAAATCAAGAAAGAAGAAGCCCTAGGGTAGCAATTTTAAACAAGCAAAACCAATGTATAGATTGCTGCAGTCAGTGCCAAAGTCCTGTGACCAGCGCTGGCCTTGGGCTTGTGTTGAGGGTCCAGAAGACACCTGAGGTTTCTGCCTTCTGGGCAGGTTTTCTGCTGAGGACCCCAGGAACTCAGAGGAGGGAGAGGCGAGGGAGGGCTGAACTGGCTCAAGGTGACTTCCCAGAGCACCCAGGTGGGAGCATTTCTGGAAGCGGGTTGGGATTAGAGAGGGAGACAGACATTGTCAGGGAGAGGGAACATCGTGGGTATGAGTGTGGACCACTCACCGCGTGGGAGGCTGTGTTAAGCATTTCTTGACACCAAATGTTTTATTTAAATCTTCAAACAATCTTACGTGACAGCTACCACCATTATCCCAATTTTATAGGGGAAGAAACGGAGGCTTAGAGACACAAGGGAGCCCAAGCCCATGCGGTCAGTAAGCCTAGAACCTGGTCTCCAGAGTCCCGTCTCTTCTTTTTGTTTTAAATTTAAATCACTGCGAGTGATCCAAAATTATTTTTAATGGTAAAAATGAACACATACAATCCAGTAGACTATTACAGAGCCATTCACAATGTGATGTGGTGCTCTGTTAACACAGAGATGCATACCAGCTGTTGTGAGTTTCAAGAGCAGCTTATAAAACCTTGTGGTACACTTTTCTTTCAGTTTAAAAAAGATACATAAGCAAAATTATCTGGAAGAATATATATCAAAGAAATGATTCTCTTTCTCTCTCTTTTTAAATTTCTAAGGTCCTTGTTGTTTTATCTCTTTTATATATAGTAGTGTATATCTGTTAATCCCAAACCCCTAATTTATCCCATCCCTTCTTGATCTCCTCCTTCTCCTGCCTTCTGGGAGACTTGCCTGGAGGGATGGGGTCTTCAAAGCCACTCGGAAGAGTTTGGATTGGAGGCTGTAGGAAATGGGGTGTGAGCATACACACTTTGCCAGAAGAAAGCCAGGTGAAAGTCTGCCTGCATTCTGCAGGACAGACTCAGGAGGGGAAGATGAAGGTGAATGAAGCAGGTGAAAGTCTTTTCAGTGAACGAGGCGTGAAGGGATGAGGCTGGCGGCAGTAGAGATGGGGAACGTGAGGGACAGTTCACCAAAGGGGTGATGGAACTTGGTCATAGGGGACGAAAGAGGGAAAAGTGAAAAAAAGTTCTGAGGACTAGCAAAACTGATAGCTCTTCATGCTTAACTGGAACAACAAAAGGAAATAGAGAGTAAAAGAGAAGCAACAGAAAGAACTAGGTAAACAAAGGCAAGTTGGAAAGGACTTAGAAGGGAAGGTTGGTTGAAAGTTGCTTCCAGTGATGGGGGCCGTGTGTTATCCTTAGCAGGAGCCATCAGAAGAGGGGTGATTTGGGAGAAGGAAAGAAGAGAGAGTCAGATTCCTAGAATTTGGAAAATGTAATCTTTCAAATTTCAGACTGATACTCCCAGTATTTTCATAATCCCACGTTTCGGTAGAATACCGAATCACCACTTTATATCCACAAGGCAAATGACGAATGCACGAGAATGGAAGAATTCCAACTCATTAGATTGTAAATCTTTCTGCTCTTCAAGTGGGTGAAAGGTGTAACTCTATAAAAGATGGCAAAGAAACTGAATGCCAGCCATGGTTTAACAGATTTGGCCAAGGATTTTGGCTTGGTGCCAAGGTTAAAGTGACATTTTCTACTGCTTCTCCTTGTTTCAAAACTTGATTTCTTCTTTTTTCTAATCTGATTTTTAGCATTGTCGATAGGAACTATGTTAATTCGTTTCACATGAAAAAGTACATAGACAAGTTAAATATACTGAGTATAATATTTCACATAGCTTACATTTATAGATTTTCAAGAGGTTAGCCATACATTTTCAAAAGGTTAGCCACTAAGATTAACTTCACAGAGAAAAAGCCTTTTGTTCTTTGAAATACAGTTTTTTCTTCTTAGTTCTGATTTGGAGATAGCATCCGTTTTAGTTCTCACAAGAAAGCTTGGCTGTTTCACATGGCATAGGTACACTGCTTTCTGTGGGAACAGGATAGATGATAATTACGTAAAGGATCATGATATTCTTTTTATCCATCGGCCAAATGAGAGTAAGGATTACTTAACAGCCTTTGAAGCCTTATGTCACCAAACATATAGTGAAAAAGTGGACATTTATGGGATACTTTTTGAAAAAGTTTATTTTTGAAAAGCTTATTTCGTGCTTACTGAAGGGAATGTTTTCACAGTAGTTTGAGTATCATTTTTATTGTTGCTGTTGAAGCTGCAGTTTCTTCTGTGGTCAGCACTTGAGTAGTCACGGCAGGTCTCGCTTTTAAAGCCTTTTTGAGATGAGTAAGCTTTCCATACCCTTGAGTTCATACTCGAAGTTGTCAGCTCGCTCAGTTCAGCGGAAACTTTTCGCCCTGCAGGAAGGTCAGTGCCAGGAGGCCATTTTCCCAGTCTGGCACTCAGCGTGGTGGTGAAGTGCTGCCTTGCTTAAAACTCTGGGCTGAAAGGTAGGCGAGAGCTAAGGATACTGGGGACGTAGGGATGCCAGACAGGCTTGTACGTCCTTTCCAGTCATGTGTTCACAGGAATTTCTACAATAACAGACCCATGTCCATAGATCAGACCAAGAGTGCATTCCAGGGCCAAACAGAAGTCGTGGGTGGATTTACCGATTTTAGACGATTCCACTGCTGCACTGTTTCATGAATGCAGGTGTCTTTGAGACCATGATTTCCCAATTTGCAGGTCCTTTATTTTGATTCATTTTCAGTGAACTGAAGTGTCTCTTCAAAGATTTTTCTTCCTAGAAGAGCATGTGGGTGGCATGTGTCCTAAGCCTTTGCCTATCTGAGGACGCCTTCGGTAGCCTTTTCTCATGAGTAAGGACCTCACTGGCTTTTAAATCTCAAGTCCCAACTTTTCATCTCAAAGTTCAGTTAATGTGTTATCGTTGTCTTTTGGAATTTAATGTGACAGAGACATTGGAGACTAGCTTTATTTTTATTTCTTTATTGATCATCTGGATTTTATGTACTAGAAGCATGCATCCTTGTAATTAAAAACAGTTTCCAGTACATGCCTGGGTCTGAGTCTCTCCACATTGATTTTTATGAATAAGGAAAGTTCCTTTGAGCTGCCTGTCTCTTGGATTTGCTTGTTTTGTTTTTTAAAAAATTACCTTTTACTGTGGCAAAATACACATAACCTAAAATTCAGCATCGTAGCCATTACAAGTGTGCAGTTTAGTGGTATTAAATACATTTGAAACCATGGGTAATCGTTAGTCAAATCCATTTCACCGGCCTTCACTCATCAAGGTCATCTACAAGACCTGCATGCCCTCAGTGATTGTCCTAAACAGTGAGATGTTTGCCGGAGCTGTTTTCCAGGAACTTGGAGTCAGCTGCGTCTAGTTTGAGCCGAACTGGTTAAGACTGGCCCAACCCTCCAACTGGGCATGCGCGAACGTCCCGGCAGTGACCTTTTGACGTCAGAGGGCAGAAAACGCCATCCTCAGGTTGGGCTGAGCTCCTCCATCTTCCCACGTGCATAGACCTGTATAGCCTAGTTACTGCGCAGAAGGGCGATGACCCACCTTTTTCCAATCACCATTCCCCACGCTCCCCACGCTCAGACCGCCCTGCTCCTTTATCCTTCATCCCATAAATGCCTGGAGCCCCTTGCCTTCCAGGAGGTGGATCTGAGGTCTGTTCCCTGTCTCTGCGCTGTTTGCTACCAACCTCAGCGTCCCAGCGTTTCGGCTTGCTGCGCGACGGGCAAACCAACTCGGCTAGGTAACACATTTGCGTTATTATGCGACCATCAGCCCCATCCGTTTCCAGGCTTTTTCATCTTGCAAAACGCAAACTCTGTAACCATTAAACATTTCTCCCTATTTCTCCCTCCCACGCTCCCCACGCTCAGACCGCCCTGCTTCTTTATCCTTCATCCCATAAATGCCTGGAGCCCCTTGCCTTCCAGGAGGTGGATCTGAGGTCTGTTCCCTGTCTCTGCGCTGTTTGCTGCCAACCTCAGCGTCCCAGCGTTTCGGCTTGCTGCGCGACGGGCAACCAACTCGGCTAGGTAACACATTTGCGTTATTATGCGACCATCAGCCCCATCCGTTTCCAGGCTTTTTCATCTTGCAAAACGCAAACTCTGTAACCATTAAACATTTCTCCCTATTTCTCCCTCCCCCCAAGCCCCTACATCCTACTTTCTGTCTCTGTGAATTTGGCTACTCTAGGTCCCTCACATAGGTGGAATTATACAGTGCTTGTCTTTTTGTGACTGGCTTATTTCACTAAGTATACTGTTTTCCAGGTTCATTCGTGCTGTAGCATATTGCAGAATTCCTTCCTTTTTAAGGCTGCATCACATTCCTTAGCGTGTATGGATCACATTTTGTTGGTCCATTTCATCTGCTGATGGGTGCTTGGGTTGTTTCTACCCTTTGGCTCTGTGTGAATAATGCTGCTGTGAACATGGGTGTACAAACATCTCTCTGAGACCCTGCTTTCAGTTCTTTCAGATATATACCCAGAAGTGGAATTGATGGGTCATATGGTGGTTCTGTTTTGAATCTTTTGAAGAACCGCCATACTGTTTTTCATAGTGGCTTTACAAATATACTTTCCCACCCACGGCATGTGGGATCCTCCCGGACCGGGGCACGAACCCGCGTCCCCTGCATCGGCAGGCGGACTCCCAACCACTGCGCCACCAGCGAAGCCCTGTTGTTTTTTTTTTTTTTAATGGTAGCCGGTAATGGGTGTGAGGTGGGAGTTTGCTTATTTTTTGACTCGGTAACATTTTCTTCAGTCCGGTCTAGTTATTCTGATTATTCTTCTATGCCACTTGCCCTGGCTTCTTCGGGAATAACTTAGGTTGGCCTTGTTCTCTATCCTACATTTGTATTATTTTCTCCTTCAATATTTAATGTCTTTTTCTCTCATGTTCTGCGAAAGCATAACTGAGTCAGCTTTCCAGACTCTCCATTCTGCTCTTTCCTGCTGGTAAAACAGCTGCTGTTCTGCGTTTGCATTGTTCGTTTTGTAAATTCTTCCTTTATTCTAGTCTATTGTCTCTTCACTTCAGCCTGGCTTTTCCTTATGTCTTTGTTTCCTTTTCATGGAGGCGGTTTTTAAATGCTTTTGAAGACAACTGCTTTCTGTAACTTTCCCTGGTTCCCGCAGTGATGCACCTTGAGTAGCCGTTCCTGGTCTGCAGGACTCTGTTTCTCCTGCCCGTGGCCTTTTGTCAGAGGCTCTGCGTTGTCTTCAGACATCCAGGTTCAGGGTTTGCCAACAGAGTACACGCTCCTTGTCTCTGTGGTCTCGTGACCTGTCGGGGGTGGTGGAGTCCCTTCTTAGATCTATGGGGAAGACAGGGTGATGCACGACGTCTAACTCGATTTCTGTTTGAGGCTTTAACAAGTGCAGCTCTGTCCAGCTGCAGTAGAATTGTTACTTCTTTCATTGACTAATTATCTGATGTAAGAAACCAGGAATCACAAACTCACGGCCACCAGGCTGCAGACAGCCCACAGGCTTTGTTTTGTTGGCCTGCTCCATGTCTGATATTGATCATTGTAATGCCTTAAAACGGGGCATGGGTTCTGCAGCTCAGACAGTGCCCACCCCTCTCTCTTGTTTCATCCCTTAGCCACTCTCTCCGTTTGGAGTGTCTGCTCGGTGCCTGAGTTCGAGATCCCTGCCCCTCTACACATTTAGAGGGTGTGAGGTACATCGTGCCTCGGTACCACCAGGGCTCCACCCATGTCGGTCCCACCTTCTCCCTTCAATTCTCGGGGTGCTCCCTGCAGGGGTGGGGATATTCATTCATCAACCCACACGTAGTCACCAGCCCCACCGTGTCCCTCGGCTGTGCTCGTGGCTGTGGACGCCGGGGGGCGGGGGGTGTGGGCGGGGGGGAGAACCTGCCTTCTCTCTGCAGTTAAGTAGAGTTATTCATGTTTTGCAAGAAGTGATGGTATCTGCTTGGTTGAAATCGTTTATCTTCATCTTGATTCTGACTCCTGGTTGCCTAGGATTTAATCACAATGATCAGTCGTTTTTCCCGTAAGAACATTGAAATCAGATCAACTGAGCTAGTTGATGGAGGGAAAAAAACCTCATTATTTTGCTTTGTAACTGAAAACCGCCTTAGGTATAAGATTATTTGAAGTAAAAATTTTTTTCAACTGTATGGGTGCATAGGACCACTTCAGCTGGGAATTACCAAGCGGTTGGACAAGCCAGTACAAAGAAATTAGGTTGATCTTAGTTTTACAATATTTGGCTGCTGCTTTTGGTGTTTTTATAGCTTGTTTGTCTCATAAGCCACCAAGGCTTTTCTTGAGGCTTCCTTGCCTTCGGGGCACTGGTTAGAGCACAGATCTGCCTGGGAGATGTGTGTCTTTAAGGCATTCAGAGAATCCTGGCATGCAGATGAATTTTCTACCTCTTGTTCATTGAATGGTAGAAATACATTGAGCAGTTCTAGGGACACGATGCTGACTCTTCTTGGAGCATAAAGCATGTGCTTTGGATGTGACAGCTTACCCACCTGCAGGTGCTAGTAATTTGAATGCAAAGTAAAAGTGCGTTCCAGCAGGCCTCTTTGGCTCACTGCTTGCGATAGTAATGAGGTCAGACTATTGAATATGTTTCTATTAGGGTCCCCCATTCATCGTATTATTGAACGTTTGCATGCGAGAATTTGCAAAGTGCTTTTCAACAGTTATTTTTCTTTTGCTAATGAAATGACAGCATTAGCAGAGTTCAAGGCTATGAAAATGGATGCTGGAACCTCCAGCAGTTTATTAAGAGCTGCCGATGTACCGTGTGCTTGGCGTTTCTAGTTTCAGTGACCCTCATGCAGAGTTCATGCAAAGTCAGACATGGAACTCTAGATCTCTTGCTCTCTTCACCATCCTTGGATTTTGCTTTCTGAGATGGATTTATCAATTGATCGAAAAAGTTTTAAAGAAACAAGTCATGATTCTGTGGGAGAAATTTAAAACCGTTAATCTACTGCTGGGTTCAGAAAATGTTCCAAATTCTGATTGAGTCATCGGTGAGGGGGGAGAGAAATAATCGATGTTTCCTTTGGTTACGGTGAGTCATGCAACCCTGTGTTGACCCTAATGAGGACAGAGACACTGCAAGATCTGCTCACCTCTGTCCTAGACAGTAACAGCCATAAATGATCCTTCTTATAACACTTGGGATTTGTGTGGACTGGGAGCCCTTATGAAAACCATTAGGGAATAAATGCTTATTGAAACAGCTGATTCTGCAAAAGTGTTTATGGAGATCCAGCTCCAATCTAGTTCTCAAAGGAAACAGCCTCAAATGCAAGAAGTACTTGTCATCGTATGGTTTAGGCCTGTGATACTTTTATCCTTCCATTCTTTAGTCACAGAGAAGCCTAAGAGACCTGTGGGTTTGTGTTCAAATCTGTCCCTGCCAAGGAAGGCCCTGCTGGAATTTCACAAGTAACCCGTTGGGGTTCAGTTAGATGATTAGATGGTAACGTTAGATGGCTATAGCACTAGGAGATACGAATATTCTACTTTATCTGCTTCTCATATAGGTTCTGAAACCAGGGTTAGAAGAGGACTTTGTGATAAAATGTTGTAAAATGTAATAAAAATAAAATGTTTATGCTGCGTTTTCACCTTCCTCTCCTCCGTCCCCTCAGCTGTTCTTCCTTTCTCATGATTGTGCCTCTGCGGGTGTGGTTACTTCTCAGCGGTGGCCTGTGTCTGGCTAGCTCAGCTGACGGTAAATTCATGGTTTGATTTGCCGCTGAATTCTTAGTTCCGATCTCTCTCAGGTCCAGTCTGAGGCCATGCCCGCCCCCAGCACCTGTCTCATATGTAAATGCTTTTGGTCACAGGTAATGGGCTGGAGAGTGTGAGAGAGGAGATGAGCTGGAAGGGTCACCACCCCCAGGAAAATAAGCATCAGGAAGTGACGTTTGTTTATCAGATGGAGGCCTCCTTGTTTCCACATTTGATTTTCCTCTCCGACTCTCCCCTTAGACTTTGCCCCGCTGTATAAGGATGGAGGAAGCGTCCTCAGAAATAGAGCAGCTGTGGGTGTGGCAATTGAAAGGAGCGTGAATTCAAAGAACCGCCCCCCGTTAATCTCTGCGAACTTTCCCTGGGTTTTGATCCTCTGCTTGCCTTCAAGTACCAGAGGGGAAAACTTCCGTTGAGCTGCTGAGTTCTCCTTCATGTGTTTTGTGTCGATTTAGTAGATTAGATATCTGAGTTTCTGATTTTACGGATGAAAAGTTTCCCGTCTCTCTAGTGGTATATCACAGTTGCATGTTTTATATATCTTTGGCTCTGAATGATAGTGACTGATTATCAAAATTCTGTTGCCAAAATTCGTAAATGCTCTGCGTATGTTTTCCTTGTTCTGGTCACTAAGCGTTGGGAATAATCATTTGCATACTAATCAGAGAATATAATAGTTGTTAACAAGATGAAGGGGAGGGAGTTGGTTGATGTCTTTTGACAACTACTAAAGCTCCATAGAGAAAGATAGGATACTTAAAAAAAAAATGTAGATTGCAATATATTTGTGAATTTACTGCATTTGTAAGCATTAACTTAACATCCATTTGAGATCATATATAGCCTGAAAGAACCTAATGGAGAATGTATTTCAGTAAGTACTTATAGAAGAGAATTTGACTGAAGTTTTCATTTTTCTTAAATTTGCATGACTTAGGAATTGACAAGTTTTACGGCACATTATTTTAATGGTGTGAATAATTTATAGTATCTGTGTGTTTAACTTTTTATGTCCTGAAAGGCTATTGACAATTCTACCTTTCTGAGGCTCTTTGAGGTTGAGGGTGGTTTCTTTAGAAATTTGGAAACTTGGAAACTATCAAGAGTAAAACAGGCTTTGGGACTTCAGTTTCAACCGGTGACCGTACAACGTGCTCCCGTGCTGCCGTGCCTGTGAGTAGGATGGGAGGGGACGTAGAGATGCCTAGGAAGCCGCTGTCAGACCGGCTTCCCAATGAGAGATCACGTCCCCTGTCTCTCAAGTGGTCCCCAAATCTCCAGTGAAGCCCTTTGATCCCATATCCCAGACTTCAGGTGCTCCCAGGAAACTTCTCTGGTGAATCTGCTCTTTTGGCTCTTGGTAAATGTTGTAGTTAGCTCAAACTAACCTCAGCCTAACCTAAGGATGATCTCTTTCTTAGCTAAATAGACAGCACTGAGTTTCTTTGTTGATCTTCCTTCATGCCATTGCTCCCCACCATAAACATGCTAAATTGATCATTTTGATGGCAGCCTTGTTTCTCCTTGTATATTTATTGTGTTACATTACATTGACATGCAGGGTAAAATGTACCCAAGCAGAAACTCCAGCTTTGCTGCTTTTTAAAAAATCTTATCTTTCTTTTTATTTTACTTATTTTTATTTTTTATTGAAGTATAGTTGAGTTACAATGTTGTATTCATTTCAGGTGTACAGCAAAGTGATTCAGTTTATATATATGTATATATATATATATATACATATATATAAAATGTATTCTTACATATATTCTTTTTCAGATTTGCAGCTTTGCTGCTTTCTAGTCAGATCACTTAATCTCTATGGGAAATCTGTATAGTTAGGGATTTGGGCCAGAAATTTGAACTCTGAGGTCCTTTGCCAGACTAATGTTTTGATGATATCTCCCTATCTTGTATGAGCCAAATACGGCACCACCCACATCTCTCTCTGAGGCTTCCTTTCTGCTTGCTTTTCAGAAACGTGAAAATAAAAACTGGAGAATGGTTCTTTGAGGAACGAGCGAAGAAATTTCCAACTGAAGGTAAACGCTCTCAAAATGTTTACTAAAGTAAAATGACATACTCCTAGTTTTAAAACATTTGGTATTAAGATTTTGAATATGAAAAACGTTAACAAGGCGCGGTAGATGGGCTTCTGTCCGGTCAGCCCTCCTGTTCCTTTTGTCTAAACTTCCCTGCCTCTGTCCCTCAGCTCATGCGGTTTACCACCTTCGCTTGTGGGGCTTCCCTGTGTACCCGCACTTACCCCAACCCTAACCCTGCTGAAATCCACCTGTTTTCCATGAAGTTTCCCTGACTTCTGCTTCTGGGGGTGATGTCTCCCTCTCCCGAAACCCCGGTTTGTAAATACATCTCTTCCATAATTGTTGAAATGCCTCATATTATATCATTATTTGTGCCCTTCTCTTTCTCTCCACAAGCAGAAACGGTGCTTTTAAAATCTTATTAGCTCCTTACAGCCCCAAACCTTGATCAAAATGACTGAATGGGACTTCCCTGGTGGTCCAGTGGTTAAGACTCGGCGCTCCAATGCAGGGGGCCTGGGTTCGATCCCTGGTCAGGGAACTAGATCCCGCATGCCGCAACTAAGACGCGGTGCAGCCAAATAAATAAATAAATATTTTTTTAAAAAATGATTGAATGAATGACTGAAGACCACAGTGAGTGAACTGCGTTAGAATTTAGCAGATACTGGTGACTGTGAGGTGAGCACATGTGACTATGTGAGTGGAGGGGTGTATTTGGTTTGTGTACCCCGGATGTCTTATAAAGTACTTGCAAAGTTGACATAATGGTGTGATTAGTAACTGGGACTCGAGGCCATGGAGGAAACAGGTCATGCTTTGGTTACAGAAGTGCCACGTCACAGCATGTGAGCTGTGCAGATAAGAGGATAACTTATCAGGCAGAGGCGCACGCACGTGTCATCAGAATAGAGCAGAGGCAGCATGCTCTGTACACCCGCCCCGCCCGCGGTGGTAACACGGGTGGCGCCCGTCTCTGTGGTGCGTCCCCGTGGGGACTGCGCACAGGGGAGCCTGGACTGACCTACCGGGGATGTGGGTGGCTGGAAACACTTTTTTTTTCGGGTGGGTGGGGGGAATAGTAACAGTTTGAGGTGGAGAAATAAGCTATTTAGCCTCAACCAAAGTGTGTGTTGGCGCGTAAAGGAAGCCATTCGTCCGAGTTCGACAATCGGCTTTCATGAAAGCACCGTGCACCGAGATTTAGTCGGCGGTAACTTCTCCCCTGGATTACATTCCTGGCTCTTCTTACTCAATTTCTTGAGTGATGATTCTGCTGAGTTTATGAGGAATCTGGCAGAATATATGCTGATGGGAGTGCTCCAGCCAAAAAGAAAAAAATGCAGCGTGTATGATTTTTATCTAGACGTGTGTTTCTCAATCCTTTTTTCTCCAGTGTCCCCTCTCTAGTTCCCAAACAGCCTTGTTAACACTTTTTCCCTAAATATTACCAGTGCATGCAAGTTTCCCATCCCAGATATACTGCATATCTATCGCTACATATTTATGTACGGAGGCCTTTGGGAGCAGAGCACACGGTTGAGATCGCGAAGATTTTTTTCATCTTCCGAGCAGTGTTTGCTCCCTTGGGACCATCAGCCTATATCCATTGCGTCATCTAAGCGAGCAATGGCAGTCTGGAGTCTTCCTATACATTTTATTGTTTTGTTTCTTGAAAATACATTTTGGTGGGGAGGCTAGGGTTTTCTTCAGGCGGTAGATAGACTCTCATTTTTTTTTCACATCTAGTTCTAGCTCAAAAGTCTGTAGAGAGTGAAGTTTCTGTTATTTCTCAAACCAACTCACTGAAGACATCTCAGAATTTTTGTAATACATTGTAAGTTTCGGTACCATTACTTCGGATAGGGACGTTGATTTGCCGGCCGGAATACGTGTGTGTGCACGTGCGCGTGTCCAGCACTCTTCCTCTTCTGAGTGAGAGGAAGAAGTAGGTTATCCTGGTGATAGGAAGGGGAGGAGGAAAGAAATGAGACTGACTTCCCGGGTTTCTCGTTCTTGTCCGGTGACTTTCCAACCAGAGTGAAAACATCAGTGAGGAAAAAAATTGGAGGAATGAAAGCCTAAGCATAAATCATCCTTTTCAATTTTTGTCGTCTCTTCCCAACGTATAAAACAAACCAAAGAAAAAACGAATCCTTCCTTCTCTTCAATGCTTCCTCAAATGCTGCGGTGCCTCATTTTCCTATTGTCCGATTTTAGTAGAGTTGGGCTCGGAAGGCGTGGCGAGATGAAGAAAAGTGCCACGTTAGGGGCCTCACAAGGGGGACCGTGCGCCAGACCGCAGGTGGGGGGAGGTGGGGAGGAGACGAGTCAGCGAAGGTGGCCCAGGCTAGGATGCTGCAGTTTTATCTGGACAGGCGGGAACTCTACCACACTTCTCTCTGTCCCCAGAAGAGACTGAACTGAGTTTGGGTGCTCTATCAGTTGAGGGCCAGGTAGGAAAACAGAAACCACACAGATTTGAAGGAAACAATTTAGTTTAGGGAATAGGCTCAACAGGTATTGTTGGAGGACTGGAAAGACAAAAGGAGACCAGCGAGGGAGCACAGGGAGGTGAGCTCAGGCGGCACACATGGCCAGGGCCGCTGCTGAGTGGGTGCTGGTGAAGAGGAAGGGTCAGGCCCCTCCCCCTCTCCCTGACTCCCGGCTGCCTCTCCCACTCCCTGCTGGGCCCTAATAGGCAGCCAGCTGCCACCTCGGTGCTCTGATGTGTTTGAGAAAAAGTGTGATTCTGCATATTACCTAGTGTGTTTGTCGTAAGGGTGTGAGCACGGCTCTTTCCAGCCTTCTGCATCCTAAGTGGAAGCTAGGAAAATGAGATGGTGGCTTAAACCATGAAAGGAGACGAGACAGCTCAAATTTGCGCCTCTTTCTAGGCATTAGTTACCTATTGCTGGGTTAAAAGTTCCTCCCAAACTTAGTGGGTTAAAACAATTAACATTACCATGTTATATGGTTTCTATCCTCAGCTGAAGGCTTGCCTGGGGTCGGGGGATCTGCCTTCTGGGGGCTCCCGCACGTACCTGGCTAGCTGGTGCTGCTGTTAGCAGGGGGGCTTCGGTTCCTCCACGCCTAGACCTCTCCACGGGGCAGTTTGAGGGCCCTCACGACATGGCGACTGGCTTCCCCCAGGGCAAGTGACCCAAGACAGACCAAGGCAGAGCTCTGCGATCCATCTTCATATTAAAAACTTTTTTTTATTGTGGTGAAATGTATACGTGATATGAAATTTACTATTTTAACCGTTTTTGACTCTACAGTTCAATGCCATTAAGTACATGCACTTGTTCTGCAACCATCACTACTGTCCATCTTCAGAACTTATCATCCCACGGTCTCCCCTTGCAAAGCCCCTCGTAACCACTCTCCTACTTTCTATTTTCTGTCTCCATCAATATCTTTATGGCCTAGCATCAGAAGTCACACCCTGTCACTTCTGCTGTATCCTATAGGTCAGCTCTATTCAGGGCGGTAGGGACCACACAAGGGTGTGGATATCAGGAGGGGGGACTCACTGGGGCCCTTGAGGAGGCGGGCTCCACATCCTGTGTTCCCTATCCCAAGCCTGGAACCTCAGAATCCTTCTTCGCTCCTCTCTCTTCCTCCCCACCCCATATCCAGTCAGTCAGCAAATACTGCCATTTCTCCCACCCCCGTCTCTTGACTCTTCCTCTGGCCCATCATTCTCTCTTCCAGTGCTGCGGCCCCTAGCTCATCTCCATGACTCCACCTGCTTCTCCATACTCCATCCTCTGTGAGGGGGGAGATTTCTTTTCTCTTTTAAAATAAGTTATTTTCTGATTATAGAAGTAATGCCTATTCATTGCAGAATATTTGGGAAATGCAGAACAATAGACAGAAGGCAATAAAAATCCCACCACTGGTTAAAACTACTATTAGTTAGGGACCTCCCTGGAGGTCCAGTAGTTAAGACTCCGCGCTTCCACTGCAGGAGACGTGGGTTTGATCCCTGGTGGGGGAACTAAGATCCCACATGTCACGCGCACAGACAAAAAAACCCCAAAAAACAAAAAACCCACTGTTAATTGCACACACGCGCACCACACACACACACACACACACACATGCACACACTCTCCTGGCCCTCTTTCTAGGTGATCCTGTGCATGTGGGTGCAAATACAGACTTAGCAATTAAAAAAAAATTATTTATTTTTGGCTGCGTTGGTTCTTCGTTGCTGTGCGTGGGCTTTCTCTAGTTGTGGCCAGTTGGGGCTACTCTTCGTTGCGGTGTGCGGGCTTCTCATTGCGGTGGCTTCTCTTGTTGCAGAGCAAAAAAAATTATTTATTTTTGGCTGCGTTGGTTCTTCGTTGCTGTGCGTGGGCTTTCTCTAGTTGTGGCCAGTTGGGGCTACTCTTCGTTGCGGTGTGCGGGCTTCTCATTGCAGTGGCTTCTCTTGTTGCAGAGCACGGACTCTAGGTGCACGGGATTCAGTAGTTGTGGCACGAGGGCTCAGTAGTTGTGGCTCGTGGGCTCTAGAGCACAGGCTCAGTAGTTGTGGTGCACGGGCTTAGTTGCTCCGCGGCACATGGGATCTTCCCGGACCAGGGATCGAACCCGTGTTCCCTGCATTGGCAGGCAGATTCTTAACCACTGCGCCACCAGGGAAGTCCCCAGACTTAGCAATTTTTAAAGTGTGTTTGTGGTCAGAGTATATGTAGGTTTTTGTCTTGCTTTTAAAATTCAGCTTAGCATAGACATGTCCTCATGCTATTAAGACCTTCCAACATACATTCATGACTACATAACATATATCAGATGGATGTACTACCATTTATTAACTTGTTCCCTCTTGTCTGTGAGTGTATCACTGTATTCAAATTATCATATTATAGATAATTCTGCAATGAACAGCATGTACAGGTATCTTGGCATCTCTGTTCGTTTCCTTTGGACAGATTCTTAGAAGGAGAGTGACTGGTCAGACGTGTGAACACTTGAGAGGCTTGACGTGTTTTGCCAGACTCCCCTCGGGGAAACGTGCGCTCATTCACCCGACCCTGGCAGGTTCGGGTCCAAGAGCGGCCCCCTCACCACACTCTGGCCCCCATTACATCCTGTCTTCTTGAACATGATTTCAAGTTATATTTGTAATTTTGTTCTGAATGTAAACCTAATATACATTCATTGAAAAAAAAAAAAAAAGAAAAATGAAGAAAAGCATAACCATGTTAAAAATATGGTGACTTCACCCTGAGAACTGTTTATAGTTGGTGCATGTCATTTCTGTTATTTGGTGAATATATGTATCCATATATGTACATATATGGATAACTCTTCTACACACACATTTAAAAAAGCGTTTAGACTAAGCCATAAGGAATTGATGTTCTTAGGTTAAAAAAAAAATTGAATAGAGGCAATTTCATGAGTTGAGCTAATGTGTTTACAAAATTGGGATCAAATGGTATATAGGCTTTTATACTGATATTTCTTCACCTAATAATTTACAAAGAACTTTTTTTCATATCCTTAAATGTCATTTACTATATGATTTCTGGTGACTGCATCTCATTCCATCATTGGAATGTGGCAGCATTTATTTAACCAAATTGCTATTGTTGTAAAGTTAAGGAATTTCAAGTTCTGTTGTTACATTTTTGGGAGCTTATAATATTATTAAAATAATAAATAAAAGTGCAGTGAACACGCTGGTAGATAAATCTTTGTCATGGCTCTGAATATTGCCAGAAGCAGGACAAGATGAAAGGTTGGAAAGTTGCCTCCAGGAAGGGTGTATGTACCCTTCTCACCAATAGGAACTGTCCTTAAAAATAAACAACAGCAACTTTGTCATCTGGTAAAACCACATTTGTCATCCAAAATAGTTACTTGCTGTTTACTTTAAATTCTTGTCATGACTAATGGGGTTGAATATTTTCCACCTTTTTGACTTTCTGTAGATGTTCTTCATATTAAGGGTGTTTGCCCTCTTTGGTCTTGTAAGTTAAATATGTATCTTTATGTTTTCTGACATAGAGTTTTTTTTTCCTTGTTGATAGTCACATCTACCTTTTCCTGTATAATTTCTTTCTTTTATGCTTAAAGACTCCTTCCTTATCCTGCCATCGGTTGGATGTCCGTATTTACTTCTAATTTCTATGTTTTATTTACGTTCATCTCTTCACAATGCATCAGGAGGCCGGATCTAATTTTACTTTATTCTCCCAAGCATCAGTTTTCTCAGTACAATTTGTTCCATAATCAGTCCCTTCCCCATTGGTTTGTAACCCAGGGCCATTGATTTGCACAGCTTCGGGGCACCGCTCACCTTGTTCCCCAGCCCCGAGCCCTGGCAGGGTGGTGGGGTTGACCACGTGGATGAGACACCCAGATTTTGAATTCTTTGAGGGTATGAGCTATGAGCAAACGAGTAAGTGAATGAATGAAGCAAGGATAGAGCTGTTTGGAGATAACAGGTGTTGCTGTATGTAGTAGGTACCCATTGCCAGTGGTGGCTCCGACTAGGCACCTAAGAACGAAAACTTAGAGTTCTTTTCCTTTTTGGCATCCAGAAACCTACAGCTAAATTTAACGTCCAGTTGAAGTAATTCCAGTAATCAGCATGCCCTCTGTCACCCAATTTCCTTCTTTTATGTTTCTACTTATCTCTTTTAATGGTCCTGTTGGATATGTGCCATTTAAGATAAATGCTCCCCAAATTCCCCTCGAAAGTAGATCAGGTGTAAGTAATAATCCAATGAAGAAGAATAGGTATTAATTGTGGTAGTTTGTTTTGCTAGTTTTCCAACCATTAAAAAGATTTAAAACCAAAAATGAGCCCCAATTCTCCATTTTTGCAGGGAGATGATATGAAAAGTATTTAAATATTTTGCTTTCCTTAAAATTTTTTTTTTCTGATTATAGACTGGCTTTTTTTCCCTCTAAGGTCTTGTAATTTAATATTTAGTTTTGTTGTCTTAATGCCTTATATGCCATAGTCACATTTCACCTGTGGTATATCAAAATGATCAAAATGCACAGATCTTCAAGGGCATCCAGGGCATCTTTAGGCAGCGCCCTGCCCTTCTGGCACTGTTACCTCCCCCTCCACCCTCAGGCATTTGGAATCTCCCTGCAGAGGGTTTTACTGCCGCTTCTGAGGCCCCTGCTCCAGGATCAGCTGAGGGCTCTTTCATATTAAATTCAAAGTTCCTGATTCAGTGGGACCAGATGGGACCCAAGAGTATATACAGACATCCCTTGATATCCACGGGGTTTGGGTCCAGTACCCCTTGGGTACCAAAATCTGAGGCTGCTCAAGTCCCTTATATGCAATGGTGTAGTATTTTCATATAACCTATCCACATCCTCCCATATACTTTAAATCATCTTTAGATTCCTTGTAATACCTAATACAATGTAAATACTATGTAAATAGTTGTAAATACAATGTAAATACTATGTAAATAGTCTCCAGTGTGCCACAAATTCAAGTTTTGCTTTTTGGAACTTTCTGGAATTTTTGGTTTTTGAAAGTTTTCCACCGAGGTTGGTTGAATACAGATGTAGACCCCGTGGACACAGGGTCTGACTATATTTGACACGTCCCCAGGTAATTCTTCTTATGCACTTTAAGTTTGAGAGGCACTGGTAAAGTAACAAATTTAATGAACAATTGTGATGGAACTTTTCTAGATCACTAATAACTAGAAAACAAACTGAAACCCATCTTTACTTACTCTTTTGGCATCTGCTAAGCATATAAAGATAGTGCCCTCTTCTGGCTCCTTGCTGTACAGGTAGGTACATGTTTTACTTTATTCTTTAAAAAAAAATATTTTTACAACTGTGACATTTTATGACTTGATATTTGAGCTTTAAAGCAGAAAGGTCATGGCACTAATACTTTTAATACTAGTACTTTTCAAGTTTAAAAATGATCAAATGTGGTATATAAACAAGATATTGTGGTTTTTACTCTATTGTCGATAATTGGGGAAATCGTGTAGGAAAGCTTCACTTTAGACAGAGCTTCTGTTAATGGTCTTGGGGACCTACTATATAACTAACCAGGATGATACTATGCCTAATAATTATGAAGGGAAATAACTTTTCTCTCCCCTTCTCAGTGGTGAATGTGATTCAGTTCTTCGTGTGACTTTTCAGAGTTATTCTTGGATGTAGTCCATCTGATTGCAGGGCCATCATGACAGCATCTGACTGGCTGTGTGTGCCTGAAACACTCAGGTCTGTGAATTAAAAGAAGTGGGTACCAGTATGTATGTAGTGACTCTATCACAAGGCCCTGCCTTTATCGACCCTCTATACTTATTGGCTCAGAAAAGCCCTTCACCCGCAATTTAGAGGATTCTACAAAAATGATTCAGGCAAGCTTTCTGTAAGTTACAAATGCAGTGCCTAGTGCTTACTTTGATGAGAGGGTGTCTTTATGAAGTCATGTTTATTTCCAGGTATAAAATTTTGCATGTACTTTTTGTCTTATTTTAAAGAAAATGTGGCATCTTACTCGGTTGAATATTTTCTTCTCACTACTCTCTTTAGGAGGAAAAGACAAAATAGGTACCCAGAAAAGAGTGTGGTGAAATGATTTTCAGAAGAAGTGATTTTCCCAGCTGATTGCATTGCTTGTCACGTCCCTGACAGATGTTTAGACTGGTCCATTTAAACTGGTTAGAGGGCTTCCCTGGTGGCGCAGTGGTTGAGAGTCCGCCTGCCGATGCAGGGGACACAGGTTCGTGCCCCGGTCCGGGAAGATCCCACATGCCGCGGAGCGGCTGGGCCCGTGAGCCATGGCCGCTGAGCCTGCGCGTCCGGAGCCTGTGCTCCGCAACAGGAGAGGCCACGACAGTGAGAGGCCCGTGTACCGCAAAAAAAAAAAAAAACAAAAACCCTAAACTGGTTAAAACAGAAACTATCAAGTCAGATTATGGTTAATGCAGTGAAGTAAGACCTTGACTTTGTTTGTTTGTTTGTTTTAGACCTTGACATTTGAACTTTGTTTTCAACCAGTGTTTCTAGGTGATAATCTTCTGGAGGCAGGTTCTTGAGTTTGGTCGTCTTTGGTTTCATGATGCCTTTGACTTTGTCCATAGCAGCAACTCAAAAATTGAATTGTTTAGACTGTCCGGGTTTCTTTGAAACTATCGATTCACCCCAGGTACATATTTTTTGTATCTCAAATATTCGCCAGGAGACTAGGGCTTCCCTGCTGCCTTCTGAGCCCCAGTGCTCCGACCAGGACCATTTCTCTGTCTCTGCCTCTCCCGCCATCCTCCGTGCTCTGTCCACTACCCCTTGATAATAAGACTGTCTAGGCAGCCCACATCTTTGGTCCTGAATTGTCAAGACCAACGCACTCTCGGTCATCGCTTTTCCTATTTAAATGAACAGAATGGGAAACCAAGGTGAAATAGTTGAATAGGATTTCTGAATTCAGAATTCATATGTTTACATGTTTAGACTAAACTACTGACTAGGGTAGTTTCCAGGGAGTATCTTGACAATCGGACAGTAAACTATTTATATGAATACATTTTTTAAAAGACCAGACACATATACTTAAACAAGAAACCATTTTATTTTATTTTATTAGGTATTTAGTCTTTATTCTGAAGCTTATAGACAACAGTTTTTTATTTTTAAATTTTTTTTTTATACAGCAGGTTATTAGTCACCAACTTTATACACATCAGTGTGTACATGTCAATCCCAATCGCCCAATTCATCACACCACCACCACCACCACCCCCGTGGCTTCCCCCCCTTGGTGTCCATACGTTTGTTCTCTACATCTGTGTCTGAATTTCTGCCCTGCAAACCGGTTCATCTGTACCATTTTTCTAGGT
>NC_041223.1:8761935-8762358 GCF_002837175.3 Physeter macrocephalus | reverse complement strand
TTTACATTCCCACCAACAGTGCAAGAGGGTTCCCTTTTCTCCACACCCTCTCCAGCATTTGTTGTTTGTAGATTTTCTGATGATGCCTATTCTAACTGGTGTGAGGTGATACCTCTTTGTAGTTTTGATTTGCATTTCTCTAATAATTAGTGATGTTGAGCAGCTTTTCATGTGCTTCTTGGCCATCTGTATGTCTTTGGAGAAATGTCTGTTTAGGTCTTCTGCCCTGTTTTAGATTGGGTTATCTGTTTTCTTAATATTGAGCTGCATGAGCTGTTTATATATTTTGGAGATTAATCCTTTGTCCATTGATTCATTTGCAAATATTTTCTCCCATTCTGAGGGTTGTCTTTTCGTCTTGTTTATTGTTTCCATGCTGTGCAAAAGCTTTTAAGTTTCATTAGGTCCCATTTGTTTATTTTT
>NC_041223.1:8760880-8761241 GCF_002837175.3 Physeter macrocephalus | reverse complement strand
ATGTTGAGGTAGGTTCCCTCTGTGCCCACTTTCTGGAGAGTTTTTATCATAAATGGGTGTTGAATTTTGTCAAAAGCTTTTTCTGCATCTATTGAGATGATCATATGGTTTTTATTCTTCAATTTGTTAACATGGTGTATCACATCGATTGACTTGCGTATATTGAAGAATCCTTGCATTCCTGGGATAAATCCCACTTGATCATGGTGTATGATCCTTTTAATGTGTTGTTGGATTCTGTCTGCTAGTATTTTGTTGAGGGTTTTTGCATTTATATTCATCAGTGATATTAGTCTGTAATTTTCTTTTTTTGTAGTATCTTGTCTGGTTTTGGTATCAGGGTGATGGTGGCCTCATAGAA
>NC_041223.1:8759783-8760448 GCF_002837175.3 Physeter macrocephalus | reverse complement strand
TTTCCTCTTTGACTTCTTCAGTGATCTCTTGGTTATTTAGTAACGTATTGTTTAGCCTCCATGTGTTTGTGTTTTTTACATTTTTTCCCTGTAGTTCATTTCTAATCTCATAGCGTTGCAGTCAGAAGAGATGCTTGATATGATTTCACTTTTTTTTAATTTAAGGCTTGATTTGTGACCCAAGATGTGATCTATCCTGGAGAATGTTCCGTGTGCACTTGAGAAGAAAGTGTAATCTGCTGTTTTTGGATGGAATGTCCTATAAATATCTATTAAATCTATCTGGTCTACTCTGTCATTTAAAGCTTGTGTTTCCTTATTTATTTTCTGTCTGGATGATCTGTCTATTGGGGTAAGTGGGGTGTTAAAGTCCCCCAGTATTATTGTGTTACTGTCAATTTCTCCATTTGCTAACAGCAAATGCTGTTAGCATTTGCCTTATGTTTCGAGATGCTCCTATGTTGGGTGCATAAATATTTATAATTATTATATTTTCTTCTTGGATTGATCCCTTGATCATTATGTATTGTCCTTCCTTATCTCTTGTAACAGTCTTTATTTTAAAATCTATTTTATCTGATATGAGCATTGCTACTCCAGCTTTCTTCTGATTTCCATTTGCATGGAATATCTTTTTCCATCCCCTCACTTTCAGTCTGTATGTG
>NC_041223.1:8749406-8759754 GCF_002837175.3 Physeter macrocephalus | reverse complement strand
TTTCTTAATTGTTTTGGGTTTGTTTTTGTAGGTCCTTTTCTTCTCTTGTGTTTCCCACTTAGAGAAGTTCCTTTAACATTTGTTGTAGAGCTGGTTTGGTGGTGCTGAATTCTCTTAGCTTTTGCTCGTCTGTAAAGCTTTTGATTTCTCCATCGAATCTGAATGAGATCCTTGCCGGGTAGAGTAATCTCAGTTGCAGATTCTTCCCTTTCATCACTTTAAGTATATCATGCCACTCCCTTCTGGCTTGTAGAGTTTCTGCTGAGAAATCAGCTGTTAACCTTATGGGAGTTCCCTTGTATGTTATTTGTTGGTTTTCCCTTGCTGCTTTCAGTAATTTTTCTTTGTCTTTAATTTCTGCCAATTTGATTACTATGTGTCTTGGTGTGTTTCTCCTTGGGTTTATCCTGTATGGGACTCTCTGTACTTCCTGGACTTGGGTGGCTATTTCCTTTCCCATGTTAGGGAAGTTTTTGACTATAATCTCTTCAGATATTTTCTTTGGTCCTTTCTCTCTCTCTTGTCCTTCTGGGACCCCTATAATGCGAATGTTGTTGCATTTAATGTTGTCCCAGAGGTCTCTTAGCCTTCTTCATTTCTTTTTGTTCTTTTTTCTTTAGTCTGTTCTGCAGCAGTGAATACCACCATTCTGTCTTCCAGGTCACTTATCCGTTCTTCTGCCTCAGTCATTCTGCTATTGATTCCTTCTAGTGTAGTTTTGAGGTCCTGGATCATCTTCACTATCATTATTCTGAATTCTTTTTCTGGAAGGTTGCCTATCTCCACTTCATTTAGTTGTTTTTCTGGGGTTTTATCTTGTTCCTTCATCTGGTACATAGCCCTCTGCCTTTTCATCTTGTCTCTCTTTCTGTGAATGTGGTTTTTGTTCCACAGGCTGCAGGATTGTAGTTCTTCTTGCTTCTGCTGTCTGCCCTCTGGTGGATGAGGCTATCCAAGAAATCATTTTAAATTGAAGAACTCCAGATTCATTTTTTTATTGTTGTAAAATATACATAATATAAAATTTACGATTTTAACTATTTCTAAGTGTACAGTTCAGTAGCATTAGTAACTTTTCATTGTTCTTTAACCACTACCACCATCTATCTCTAGAATGTTTTTGTCTTGCAGAACTGCAACTCTGTACCCATTAAACAACTCCTCCGTCCCTTCAGCCCCCCTCTTGCAGCCTCTGACAACCACCCTTCTACTTTCTGTCTCTATGATTTTGATTACTCTAAGTAGCTCATATAAGTGGAATCATAATATATTTGTCCTTATTTCACTCAGCATGTCTTCAAGTTTTATCCATGTTGTAGCATATATCAGAATTTTATTCCTTTGCAAGACTGAATGATATTTCATTGTATGTATATCCCACATTTTGTTTATCCATTCATGTATCAGTGGACACTTGGGTTGCTTCTACCTTTTGGCTTTTATGAATAATGCTTCTATGAACATTGAAATATCTGTTCAAGTCCCTGCTTTCACTTCTTTTGTGTTTTTACCCAGAATTGGAATTGCTGGATCAAATGGTAATTCTATGTTTAATTTTTTGAGGCACTGCCATTTTGTTTTTCCCTAGTGGCTGCCCCATTTTATGTTCCTACTAGGAATTCACAAGGGTTCCAATTTCTCCATATCTGTGCTAAGACTTGTTTTCTCTTTTTTGTTGTTGTTGTTGTTTAAGAGCCATTGTAATGGTTATGAGGTGATATCTAATTGTGGTAGTTGTTTTAGTCATTCAGTCTGCCTTTATTGGGTATCTACAAGCCTTACATTTATTCAGTTCTGTGTATGGATTCTTTTTTTTTCTTGATGATTTCACTAATATATATATGTGTGTGTGTGTGTATATGTGTGTGTGTATATATATGTGTATATATATATCTCAAGTGTTTATCACCATAAAGTTTGTTAACACATCCTTCACATAAGTACCATTTTGTTGTTGTTGTCATGGTGAGAACATTAATGCTCTACTCAAAGCACCTTTCAAGTGTACACGTAGTATTGTTAACTGTAGTCACCATGGTCACTATACATTAGATCCCCAGAACTTACTCATCTTATAAGTGAAAGTTGGTAGCCTTTGACCAACATCTCCCCATTTCCCCCAGCCCTCAGCTCTTGGCAACCGCCATTCTCCTCCGTTTCTACAAGTTCAGTGGTTTTAGATTCCACATATAATTGACATCATGTGGTATTTGTCTTTCTCTGACTTATTTCACTTAGCTTAGTGCTATCAAGGTCTTTCCATGTTGTTGCAAATATCAGGATTTCCTTTTTTATGGCTGAATAATATTTCATCCTCTGTGTGTGTGTGTGTGTGTGTGTGTGTGCCACATTTTCTTTAAGTAACCATCAACAGATGAATGACTAGACGGTTTCCATGTCTTGGCTATTGTGAATAATGCTGCAGTGAACATGGGACTGCAGATGTCTCCTTGAAATAGTAATTTCATCTCCTTTGGATATGTACCCAGAAGTGGGATTGCTGGATCATGTAGTAGTTCTATTTTTAAAGAAATAAACTGAGGAACCTCCATACTGTTTTTCCATAGTGGCTATATCATTGTGGTTTTGATTTACATTTCCCTAATGATTAGTGATGTTTAATATCTTTTCATCTGCTTATTGGGCCATTTCTATGTCTTCTTTGGAGAAATGTATATTCAAGTCTTTGCCCATATTTGAATTGGGTTGTTTCGTTTGTTTCTTGAAAAAGAAGTAGAAAGCTGGAAGACTTATACTTCCTGATTTCAGAACTTACTACAAAGCCACAGTAATCCAAAGAGTGAGGCCCTGGCATAAGGGCAGACATGTAGACCAGTGGAATAGAATAGAGATCCCAGAACAAAACTCTTGCTCATACGATTAAGTGACTGAAGCTTTCATGGGCCCCTTTACCTCACCCAGTTCCCCAGTCTCATCCTGGCTCTTGTCGTTTTAGTTTTTTTTTTAATCGAAGTATAGTTGATGTACAATATTATATAAGTTACAGGTGTACAGCATAGTGATTCACAATTTTCAAAGGTTATACTACATTTATAGTTATTATAAAATGTTGGCTATATTCCCTGTGTTGTATAGTCAAGTGATTTTTGACAAGGGTGCCAATATCATTCAATGGGGAAAGGACAGCCTTTTCAATAAAGGGTGCTGGGAAAACTGGATGTGTATGTGTAAAAAGAATGAAGTTAGACTCTTACCTAACACCGTAAACAAAAGTTAACTCAAAGGATCAAAGACCGAAAAATAAGACCTAAAACTATAAAACTCTTAAAACAGGGGGAAAGAAGACACTGGCTTGACAGTGATTTCTTTTTTCTTAATTGAAGTATAGTTGATTTACAATGTTGTGTTAGTTTCAGGTGTACAGCAAAGTGATTCAGTTTCATATATATACATATATATAATTCTTTTCAAATTCTTTTCCATTATAGGTTATCATAAGATATTGAATATACTTCCCTGTGCTGTACAGTAGGTCCTTGTTGTTTATCTATTTTATATATAGTAGTGTGTATCTGTTAATCCCACACTCGTAGTTTATCCCTCCCTATACCCCTTTCCCCTTTGGTAACCATAAGTTTGTTTTCTATGTCTGTGAATCTGTTTCTGTTTTGAAAGTAAGGTCATTTGTAATTGAGAAAAAAGATTCCACATATAAGTGATAACATATGTTATTCATTTTCTCTGTCTGACTTACTTCGCTTAGTATGATAATCTCTAGGTCCATCCACATTGCTGCAAATGGCATTATTTCATTCTTTTTATGGCTAATATTCCATTGTATATATGAAGCATATCTTCTTATCCATTTATCTGTTGATGGACACTTAGGTTGCTTTCATGTCTTGGCTATTGTAAATAGTGCTACTATGAACATTGGGGTGCAAGTATCTTTTTGAATTAGAGGTTGTTTTTTTTGTTGTTTGGCCTCACGACTTGTGGGATCTTAATTCCCGGATCAGGGATCTCAAACCCGTGTCCCCTTCAGTGGAAGCGTGGAGTCCTAACCACTGGACAGGCAGGGAATTCCCTGGATTAGAGTTTTCATCTTTTCCAGATATATGCCCAGGAGAAGGATCGCTGGATCATATGGTAGCTATATTTTTAGGTTTTTTGAGGAACCTCCATACTGTTCTCCATAGTGTCTGCACCAATTTACATTCCCACCAATAGTGTAGGAGGGTTCCCTTTTCTCCACACCCTCTCCAGCACTTATTATCTGTAGACTTTTTGATGATGGCCATTCTGACCAGTGTGAGGTGATACCTCATTGTAGTTTTGATTTGCATTTCTCTAATAATTAGTGATGTTGAGCATTTTTTCATGTGCCTATTGACCATTTGTGTATCTTCTTTGGAAAAACGTCTGTTTATGTCTTCTGCCCATTTTTTCATTGGATTGGTTTTTTTGATATTGTCGTATGAACTGTTGATATATTTTGGAAACTAAGCCCTTGTCAGTCTTATCGTTTGTGAATATTTTCTCCCAGTCTGTAGGTTGTCTTTTGTTTATGGCGTCCTTTGCTGTGCAAAAACCAAGTTTGACAAGGTCCCATTTGCTTATTTTTGCTTTTATTTCTACTGCCTTAGGAGACTGACCTAAAAAAAAACATTGCTACGACTTATGTCAGAGAATATTTGCCTATGTTCTCTTCTAGGAATTCTGTTGTGTCATGTCTTATACGTAAGTCTTTTGAAGCCATTTTGAGTTTATTTTTGTGTATGGTGTGAGGGAGTGTTCTAACTTCGTTGATTCACATGTGGCTGTCCAACTTTCCCAACACCACTTGCTGAAGAGACTGTCTTTTCTCCATTGTATATTCTTGCCACCTTTATCAAAGATTAATTGACCGTAGGTGCGTGGGTTTATTTCCAGGCTCTCTATTCTGTTCCATTGATCCATATGTCTGTTTTTGTGTTAATATCATGCTGTTTTGATTACTGTAGCTTTGTAGTATTGTCTGAAGTCTGAGAGGACAGTGATTTCTCAGATATGATACGAAAGGCAGAGGCAACAGAAAAAAGAAATAAACTAGACTTCATCAAAATGAAAAAACTTTTGTGCATCAAAGGATATTATCAACAGAGAAAAAGTCAACCCATGAAATGGGAGAAAATATTTGGAAATCGCATATCTGATAAGGGATTAATATCTAGAATCTTTAGGATAGAGAACTCTTAAAACCCACATTCAAGTTTTAGATAAAATTAAAGGCTGTGGAAAAGCAGTTTATACCCAGTTATCCCCAGGTTCGCACCATGCCTGGGCCAGTTACCTTCAACCTTAAGTGTCTTTGTGGAAGAGTTACTGCCCAGATCTTGAGGATTGTTATTAACACAGAAGCCATCCAGAATTTCTGCTGATAGAATACAAGGAGCTTAATTAAAGGGAAAAATTATTTTTCTTTCTTGCAGCTAAGCAGAAGAGTAATGTCTAGTGGTAGAAGGACACTGGATGAGATACACTTTCTGCCAACAGGATTATAAATCTACTATTAATTTCAGTTCTTCTGGAAGGTATTGGTGGCTGACTCACAGTTGTGCACTGTATCTCCTTTCATCCTGGAATGATGTCTTGGCCCCAGTGCTATCTAAGCTGAAACTTCTATAAGGGCTAAAATATACCTAAAAAGGCTCTGGAATCCAGCTCTGAAACCATTTATGACAGGATATCAAGATTCTTCACATACTGAGACCCACCCCCGCCAACACACACACCGAACCTCTGGTTTTAGTCACCTTTTTCTAGCATTTGGAGAGTACTTAAGCTCTAGTGTGGGCCAACCCTCAGGACTGTCACATACAGTTGTACAGGTTGGGCACTGTACAAGGGAGCCACATCTGAGGGGCTACTGTTCACATCATAGACATCCTAGGTTTGTGTGTTTATTGTGATGATTTTTCTGGAAGATGCAGCAAAATGTGTTGTTCTAACAAAATCCGTATATTATAACCAACTCTTAGGGGTGGACAAAGCATCTTGATGAAGGAGTGTATTTGTATAGTTCCCAGGGAGGCTCTGTGTGGGTAGACCTACCTGCGCTTTCCTTTGGGTCACACCTGGAACTGGACGGTATGGTTTCCTATAAAGGATGCTTCTCTCCTGCACCATGAGCCCCAGCAGAGAGGCGGCTCTGGGCCAGGCCACCCTTCCGCTTGTTGGCCCTGTCTGTTCGCTCCACAGCTGTCTGACGTGGCTCGCTGGGTGTCCGTGACTTTCCGTAGTGAAGGGCTTCTGTGGGGTCTTACAGTGTAGGAGGGGAAGTTAACGATTATGTCTTGGAAAAAGACTAAGCTCCACAGATCCCACGCTTCAGGATGTGAGGCCCCTCAGTCACCTATGACCACGTGATGTGGCTGGTTGACAGAGTTGCACTGGGGCATTCCAGGGAGTCTGCCCTGTGCCCTCTTTCCTGGGAACCACGTCACCCCAGAGAGAAGTGTCGGGGTGACAGGGCATGGCATCTATGGCAGGACCTGAGGCCCAGGGTGCTGGCTGGTAGGCAGCTGGTGTTCTCAGCCAGTGTCACAGTGGAGCCTGGCTCAAGATGGGCATCCATTCTAGAGGACTTTTTATGAGCACCTGAAGTATGTTGCCTTATCCCTGTTGTTTTTAGATGGAGAAGTAGATACAGAAGTAGATACAGTATATACAGTAGTACTTAGATGTATAATGATGCCACGGATGTGCTTGTGCCAGTTGCAGGTTGGTTTTTGATCTAGAAGCCTCTGCTCCGTCCTGTGGTTCATGGGGATGCTTGCAGCATCATAAGCTCCTGCTTATGAGCAGAGGTTGTGTCCCCTTATCCTTATCTCTGTAAAGAGCCCCTGTGTATTACATGCAATTAATGTGAACAAATGGATGAAATTAGGCCAAGTGGTGAAAAAATGATGACCCTGTTTCATACATATTTGGTACGGCTTATTAAATGATGTCATGCTTATGTTAAAATAGTGTTGGTTTCTATTGTTGTCATTTATTGTAACCACCTCTGCATGGCAAGCTCTCTGCTGGGTGCTGGGGACACTGAGATGCATAAGACAAGGCCCGTGTCCTCAAAGTTTTCACCGTCTAGTGGGGGAGACAGACATATATGCCGGTGATTCCAGTGCAGTCAGAGGAATTTCAAAGCAAGTTTGCATGGCAACCATGAGGACACCAGCCTGGTGAGGACAGGCCCCGAATCTGGAGAATAAACCACTAGAAGGACAGAGCAAGTGGTGTGGAAGAGGTTCAGTCTCGTGGGTGTGGGGCGTCTGGGAAGTGCAGCTTCAGCTGGACTTGCAAATGAGACGGGGGTGGCAGCAGGTGGCACCGGACAGGTTGGTAGGGACTGAATCACACGGGACCTCTGTAGTAGTTTTCCCCGGCTGCTGAAACAAAGTGCAAACTGGTGGCTTTGAACAGCAGAGATGTACTGCCTCACAATTTTGGAAGCTGGAAGTCCAGAGTCAAGTTGTCAGAGGGACCATGCTTCCTCTGCAGGCTCTCGGGGAGAATCTCTCGCTGCCTCTTCCAGCTCCTGTCGGTTCCCAGTGACCCTTGGTGTTTCTTGGCTTGTGGACACACCACTCCAGACTCTGCCTCTGCTGTGACACCGCCATCGCCTCCTTACCTTTCCTCTGTGCCTGTCTGCCTCTGTGTCCAAATTTTCCCTTTTTACAAGGACACCAGTCCTATTGGCTCAGGACCCACCCTAATGTCCTCACCTGAACTTGATCTGCAAAGACTCTATCTCCAAATAAGGTCACATTCACAGTTGCCTGTGGGTAGGGCTTCAACATATCTTTTCATAGGCGACACAGCTCAACCCTAAGCAGCTTTCTTATGCTGATCGAAGTTTCTTTTGTAGCCACTTGGGCTGTGAGTTGCTAGCAGAGGACAGGACGTCATGTGTGCTCCGGAGGGTGGGTGGCAGCAGGGAGAGCTGAGCCCAGGACCCGTTGCACAATACCCGCGAGCCTCGGTTTTCACTTACAGAATTGGGATGACACCTGGTGACGAACCACGGAGCAAATGCATGCAGAGTGCCCCGCACAGCCCCTGGCGGACAGTTAGCTTCTAATAAATGCCACTGCGCCTCCCTGAATGTGCCCCAAAGCCTAGGATCCGGGGGTCCCTGACCCACAGCTGGTCCCTGTGAAACCTAACGAGGCAGCCAGAGCAGGGCCCCAGCCTGCCTGTCAGGAGACCTTGGGGGAAGGGGGGGCGTCTTTCCACGAGCATTTCCTCATAGTAGTTACATGCATTTAAAAAAAAATGTTAAGTAAATATTTAGTGCTTTTTAAGGAAGCCTCTGGTAAGAAATGGCTGAGGAACAGGAGGGGAAAAAAAGCAAAATGGCAATAAACAGGGACAGAGCCACAGGGCGGTACTTCTCAACCTTCAGCGAGCAGAGGCCCACCCTGCAGGGCTAGGTTGGCCTGGGACTCTGCATTGCCCCCAAGCTCCCCGCCGGTGCCCTGCCGAGGGCTGCCATCCGCACCTGGAGCAGCAAGGACGGGGGGCAAACTAGGTCCCACGGCCCAAACCTATCCTTCTGCCTGTTTCCGTACTTCCCATGAGCTAAGAGCGGGTTTTACATTATTTAATGGTCAAAAGAGTAAGAATTGTGACACACAAAACACAGGAAATTCACATTTCGATGTCCACTATCAGAACACAGACACACCCACTCTTTAACATTGTCTGTGGCTGCTGTCCCAAGTGCAGCGTTGAGTGCATGGGACAGAGAAGGCATAGAGCCTACAATGTTTGCCATCTGGCCTTTGCGGAAGGGATGCGTCGACCCGGAGGGCCGTGCGGCCCGCTGAAGCCAGCAGGGGGCAGCAGAGACCTGCGCGTGGGCCGGGCCTCCCCGGGGCTCAGGAGGGGAATTTAGAAATGCGACAGCGCCTAAGCTGGGGTTTAGGAGGGAGGTACGGGCCTGAGGTAGAAGGGCAATTAGCCCGGGGAGATGGGGCGGGGTAAGTGGAGAACGCCCGGGGTCGGTGGGGGAGAGCGTCACCTTGGGGTGGGGGGCATAGCTGGTGGCTGTGCCTCTGGGAAGCGGCCGCGACAGTCCAGGGCCGAGAGGACGAGGGGCTGAGGTGGCAGGGCAGAGGGGAGGGGCCGGCAGCACCCGAGCTGTGACACAGCCCGCCGCTCGCGAGCGCCCTGTCCCCTGGGTTCTGCGTTTTCGCCCAGGACAGGCTGGACGAACGGAGTCTCTCTCTCTCTCCTTTCTCTTTGCCTTGTTTGTCTCTGCTTTCGCAACTCCAGTGCACTTAGGGTGGCTCTCTTTTTGCTTCTGGCCTCGCTCTCTTCTTTCCTGTGGGTCCCGCAGATATGGGATTTCACCCATTACCAGCTGGTTCTACTAGTTGAGCGCTTGGCCTTTGGGTGAGGCCTTTTTTGTTCTTAAAGAATTATTTTGTGGTGGGGCAGGGACATGGCTCAGAGACTCCTGTGAGAATTTGGTGACCACCCTTGTGAACCCCAGAAAAATGCACACGGACAGGTGGACTCAAAATCTGAGATAGGATTTCAGGGCCGATGTGCTCCCTGAGCCCCCTAATTTAGGACCCCTGACGGGGTGGCGGTCCGCTCAAGGTCAGCTGAGGGGTTAGCTGTCCCCGGCTTGAAGGTTTTGGACTTGATATCAGAGCCGTACGCCCTCCTCCCAAAGGCCTCCCTGTAATTCCTGATTGTCTTACTATCCCCGCCCTTCCTCCTGTCTTATGGAGAAGACGTGAATGCCTGTCTTTCTTTGGGATGGATTAAAGCCTTCCGAACACACAGACCGGGGCTCCACTGGCCTCCTAGGGTGGCAGGTGTGGCGGTTCTCAGCTGTGTTGGGCATTGCGGAGCCTCTAGGGGACTTCCCAGAGCAGCAGGACCCACTTCTGGCCTCCAGCTGGGCTCCGGGCTGCAGTGGGCTGACCTCCCTTTGCATTGGGCCAGGAAACATTGTGTTCACAGAACCGCGGACTTGGAGAAGTCTATTTTGGGCGTCTTAATACATCATAAAATCCCCTTTCCTTGAAACAAAAAGAGTACTATATCAGATGGAGTCTTATTTAGGAACTTATTAGCCTCTATAACTAGAAATAAGTAGATTACATTTCTTAAAAGATTAATTCACTCTCCATAACAAAGAATGTTTAAAGGAATGTAGTCATTCCATTATGGAATGTTTCCAAAGGACAAATGGAAGCTTAGAAGCATGAACTGGTTTTCAAATTATCCAGAATTTTAAAATCTAATCCAGCATCAACTTTCAATAAAAGCAGTCATTTCCAGCAAGTATGGTCTCTTACTCTGTGTGTGTGTGTGTGTGTGTGTGTGTGTA
>NC_041223.1:8741220-8747631 GCF_002837175.3 Physeter macrocephalus | reverse complement strand
GCTGGTGTTCTCAGCCAGTGTCACAGTGGAGCCTGGCTCAAGATGGGCATCCATTCTAGAGGACTTTTTATGAGCACCTGAAGTATGTTGCCTTATCCCTGTTGTTTTTAGATGGAGAAGTAGATACAGAAGTAGATACAGTATATACAGTAGTACTTAGATGTATAATGATGCCACGGATGTGCTTGTGCCAGTTGCAGGTTGGTTTTTGATCTAGAAGCCTCTGCTCCGTCCTGTGGTTCATGGGGATGCTTGCAGCATCATAAGCTCCTGCTTATGAGCAGAGGTTGTGTCCCCTTATCCTTATCTCTGTAAAGAGCCCCTGTGTATTACATGCAATTAATGTGAACAAATGGATGAAATTAGGCCAAGTGGTGAAAAAATGATGACCCTGTTTCATACATATTTGGTACGGCTTATTAAATGATGTCATGCTTATGTTAAAATTAGTGTTGGTTTCTATTGTTGTCATTTATTGTAACCACCTCTGCATGGCAAGCTCTCTGCTGGGTGCTGGGGACACTGAGATGCATAAGACAAGGCCCGTGTCCTCAAAGTTTTCACCGTCTAGTGGGGGAGACAGACATATATGCCGGTGATTCCAGTGCAGTCAGAGGAATTTCAAAGCAAGTTTGCATGGCAACCATGAGGACACCAGCCTGGTGAGGACAGGCCCCAAATCTGGAGAATAAACCACTAGAAGGACAGAGCAAGTGGTGTAGAAGAGGTTCAGTCTCGTGGGTGTGGGGCGTCTGGGAAGTGCAGCTTCAGCTGGACTTGCAAATGAGACGGGGGTGGCAGCAGGTGGCACCGGACAGGTTGGTAGGGACTGAATCACACGGGACCTCTGTAGTAGTTTTCCCCGGCTGCTGAAACAAAGTGCAAACTGGTGGCTTTGAACAGCAGAGATGTACTGCCTCACAATTTTGGAGGCTGGAAGTCCAGAGTCAAGTTGTCAGAGGGACCATGCTTCCTCTGCAGGCTCTCGGGGAGAATCTCTCGCTGCCTCTTCCAGCTCCTGTCGGTTCCCAGTGACCCTTGGTGTTTCTTGGCTTGTGGACACACCACTCCAGACTCTGCCTCTGCTGTGACACCGCCATCGCCTCCTTACCTTTCCTCTGTGCCTGTCTGCCTCTGTTTCCAAATTTTCCCTTTTTACAAGGACACCAGTCCTATTGGCTCAGGACCCACCCTAATGTCCTCACCTGAACTTGATCTGCAAAGACTCTATCTCCAAATAAGGTCACATTCACAGTTGCCTGTGGGTAGGGCTTCAACATATCTTTTCATAGGCGACACAGCTCAACCCTAAGCAGCTTTCTTATGCTGATCGAAGTTTCTTTTGTAGCCACTTGGGCTGTGAGTTGCTAGCAGAGGACAGGACGTCATGTGTGCTCCGGAGGGTGGGTGGCAGCAGGGAGAGCTGAGCCCAGGACCCGTTGCACAATACCCGCGAGCCTCGGTTTTCACTTACAGAATTGGGATGACACCTGGTGACGAACCACGGAGCAAATGCATGCAGAGTGCCCCGCACAGCCCCTGGCGGACAGTTAGCTTCTAATAAATGCCACTGCGCCTCCCTGAATGTGCCCCAAAGCCTAGGATCCGGGGGTCCCTGACCCACAGCTGGTCCCTGTGAAGCCTAACGAGGCAGCCAGAGCAGGGCCCCAGCCTGCCTGTCAGGAGACCTTGGGGGAAGGGGGGGCGTCTTTCCACGAGCATTTCCTCATAGTAGTTACATGCATTTAAAAAAAAATGTTAAGTAAATATTTAGTGCTTTTTAAGGAAGCCTCTGGTAAGAAATGGCTGAGGAACAGAAGGGGAAAAAAAGCAAAATGGCAATAAACAGGGACAGAGCCACAGGGCGGTACTTCTCAACCTTCAGCGAGCAGAGGCCCACCCTGCAGGGCTAGGTTGGCCTGGGACTCTGCATTGCCCCCAAGCTCCCCGCCGGTGCCCTGCCGAGGGCCGCCATCCAGGAGGGGAAAAAAAGCAAAATGGCAATAAACAGGGACAGAGCCACAGGGCGGTACTTCTCAACCTTCAGCGAGCAGAGGCCCACCCTGCAGGGCTAGGTTGGCCTGGGACTCTGCATTGCCCCCAAGCTCCCCGCCGGTGCCCTGCCGAGGGCTGCCATCCGCACCTGGAGCAGCAAGGACGGGGGGCAAACTAGGTCCCACGGCCCAAACCTATCCTTCTGCCTGTTTCCGTACTTCCCATGAGCTAAGAGCGGGTTTTACATTATTTAATGGTCAAAAGAGTAAGAATTGTGACACACAAAACACAGGAAATTCACATTTCGATGTCCACTATCAGAACACAGACACACCCACTCTTTAACATTGTCTGTGGCTGCTGTCCCAAGTGCAGCGTTGAGTGCATGGGACAGAGAAGGCATAGAGCCTACAATGTTTGCCATCTGGCCTTTGCGGAAGGGATGCGTCGACCCGGAGGGCCGTGCGGCCCGCTGAAGCCAGCAGGGGGCAGCAGAGACCTGCGCGTGGGCCGGGCCTCCCCGGGGCTCAGGAGGGGAATTTAGAAATGCGACAGCGCCTAAGCTGGGGTTTAGGAGGGAGGTACGGGCCTGAGGTAGAAGGGCAATTAGCCCGGGGAGATGGGGCGGGGTAAGTGGAGAACGCCCGGGGTCGGTGGGGGAGAGCGTCACCTTGGGGTGGGGGGCATAGCTGGTGGCTGTGCCTCTGGGAAGCGGCCGCGACAGTCCAGGGCCGAGAGGACGAGGGGCTGAGGTGGCAGGGCAGAGGGGAGGGGCCGGCAGCACCCGAGCTGTGACACAGCCCGCCGCTCGCGAGCGCCCTGTCCCCTGGGTTCTGCGTTTTCGCCCAGGACAGGCTGGACGAACGGAGTCTCTCTCTCTCTCCTTTCTCTTTGCCTTGTTTGTCTCTGCTTTCGCAACTCCAGTGCACTTAGGGTGGCTCTCTTTTTGCTTCTGGCCTCGCTCTCTTCTTTCCTGTGGGTCCCGCAGATATGGGATTTCACCCATTACCAGCTGGTTCTACTAGTTGAGCGCTTGGCCTTTGGGTGAGGCCTTTTTTGTTCTTAAAGAATTATTTTGTGGTGGGGCAGGGACATGGCTCAGAGACTCCTGTGAGAATTTGGTGACCACCCTTGTGAACCCCAGAAAAATGCACACGGACAGGTGGACTCAAAATCTGAGATAGGATTTCAGGGCCGATGTGCTCCCTGAGCCCCCTAATTTAGGACCCCTGACGGGGTGGCGGTCCGCTCAAGGTCAGCTGAGGGGTTAGCTGTCCCCGGCTTGAAGGTTTTGGACTTGATATCAGAGCCGTACGCCCTCCTCCCAAAGGCCTCCCTGTAATTCCTGATTGTCTTACTATCCCCGCCCTTCCTCCTGTCTTATGGAGAAGACGTGAATGCCTGTCTTTCTTTGGGATGGATTAAAGCCTTCCGAACACACAGACCGGGGCTCCACTGGCCTCCTAGGGTGGCAGGTGTGGCGGTTCTCAGCTGTGTTGGGCATTGCGGAGCCTCTAGGGGACTTCCCAGAGCAGCAGGACCCACTTCTGGCCTCCAGCTGGGCTCCGGGCGGCAGTGGGCTGACCTCCCTTTGCATTGGGCCAGGAAACATTGTGTTCACAGAACCGCGGACTTGGAGAAGTCTATTTTGGGCGTCTTAATACATCATAAAATCCCCTTTCCTTGAAACAAAAAGAGTACTATATCAGATGGAGTCTTATTTAGGAACTTATTAGCCTCTATAACTAGAAATAAGTAGATTACATTTCTTAAAAGATTAATTCACTCTCCATAACAAAGAATGTTTAAAGGAATGTAGTCATTCCATTATGGAATGTTTCCAAAGGACAAATGGAAGCTTAGAAGCATGAACTGGTTTTCAAATTATCCAGAATTTTAAAATCTAATCCAGCATCAACTTTCAATAAAAGCAGTCATTTCCAGCAAGTATGGTCTCTTACTCTGTGTGTGTGTGTGTGTGTGTGTGTGTGTATAACAGCGGCTTTAGTGGAACATAATTTATATAACACAAAATTCACCTATTTAGATGTACAATGTCATGGTTTTTGGCAAATGTATGGAGTTGTGTATCACTACAGTCTGATTTTAGAGCATCTCTGTCACCCCAAAATGGTGTCTTACTTTTTAATCACAAGATGTGATATTAGAAAAATAATTTTATTACGTCCTGTATCTGCATCATCTCAGTTATATTCTTAGTAATAAACGACCTCTATCGTTATCTCTTCCAGGCAAGCACGAGACAGCTGGAGCAAAGCTCTTGCAATCTTATCAGAAGCTGAGGTGAGTGTTGTCAAAGGACAGGCCGTCCTGGGCCCTCAGGGGCTAGAGCAGGAAGGACGAAGGACGTGCTGAAAGAACTTACAGATCTCTTGACTTTCAGATGTCACTGCTTTGGAATGTAACTTTTTTTTAAAAAGATGATAAAGTGCCTGAGAAAGATTCAGAGATGTTTCCAGATTCTTATGAAAAGCTAGAAGGAGCTAGCGTAGGATTTTCTCACAAAACATTTTGTTTCTTGAATTCTGAAATCTTGTAAGGAAACTAAATATTGTTTTTGATGGCACGTCCAGTGAGATTCTAAACCAAGCATTTGCTTTTATGAATCATTCATGTCGCCAGCGTCTTGCCCAGTGCTTGACACCTTGGAGACGTTTGTGGAATAAACATTGGTGGATTTGAATATTGGCCTGAGAGATAGTAACTTTACTGAACACCTAGCCATCCTGAAGCTAGCAGTAATTCACACACCTGACTCTGCTGAATTTATTAAAGTATTACTGAAAGCTCTCCACCAGCAGCTTTTTTTTTTTGCTCATGGTGAGATTTTCCAATCTCAGGACTTCTTCATTTTTTACTCCGTCCCCCCACCCCCCCCCACTTCTTTTAGCACAAACTTCTAATTGCTCTTACGGTCAATTTTTACATCCATGACATTTGGGGCGTTCTGCTGCATGGTGTCCACTGAGAGGACGCTCAAGTCCACGCGGCACACGCGTGTGGAGTCTGGATTCCAGAGCAGCCAGGCCACAGAGCCGGTCCCGAGCACCCCAGCTGTTTTGCAACACACAGATGGAGTGCAGTGCCCAGACCTTAGACCACATGACGCCCATTTCCCACATCCAGCCCCCAGGGAATCAGGCCCTGTGCAGAGCAGATCCAGGCAGGCTGCTGACCCCTCTTCTGAAAAGTGAGGCAGTGTTTTTTAAAAGCAAAGGCAGAGAACTTGAATTATAGGATAAATACAAATGTTGTGTATTTCCAAGACTCATAACTCCTTCCTTACCCTTGTATTTTTCCTCGGCAGCAAAATTTCCGTGGTTCCTCCTACTCCACCCCCTCTCAGTGAAAGCCAGTGCAGCGGCAGCCCTGGCTGGGTAACGTGCCTATTCTGTGTGCCTCCTGGGAAGGGGAAATGGGAGAGAAGTAGAGGAAGAGAGGGGACCTGCGAGCTTGAGCCTCATGGCAGAGGGATCCAGCCATGGCTGGAGTGGGTCGTAAGGCGAGGAGGGAATGGGGGCCCCCGATCGGAGGCTGGGGAGTGCTGGGCCCTGCCTGGTGTCTGCGCTTCCCTCACGCTCTGGGGGCCATGGGACCATCCCCCCGTCCCCCGCACTGTCACTGGACGCATCTTCTGCCTGTACCCCATGTCCTCGCCTGCACCCCACGTCCCCATCTTTTTACGCTTGTCATTTTGTTGGTTCTCTCCCCTAACTGTGCCCTTGAGCGTGGGATTCTGGATGGGCTGCCATGTGTCAGGGGTCTCTGGGGGTGGAAAGGGAAATACAGGCTGATGCACAGGTGTGTGATTCGCAGGCCTGGGAGTATCCGTGGAAACGTGCGTGTGTGTCTTCGAGGGTTTGTAGGTGCTAACATGAAGACCAGGACAGTTCCGTCCAAGGAATTAGCTGTGTGATCATGGGGGACTTACCTGGGCTCCCACCCGGGAGGTGGAAATAATTCTCGTCTGGTTCACCTCCCGTGGCTGGTGTGAGAAATTAACAAAATAACGTCTCTGCTGATACTTGGAAACTGTAAAGTGCCATGGAAACACATGGTCTTGATTATTTTCATTGTTATTACCCTGTGTATTAAGGGGAGTAACTATATCTGTACAAAGGAGGATATACATGTCTGCTGGTGAGAGAGAGAAAATATATATTTTTTTCAATTTCAAACTGAGACCCCGGAGTGACCTTCAAAATTCTGCTCTACTTTCTCCTAGAGAGAGATTTTAAGTGCTCTGAAGTCACTCAAGCACAGATGTGCTCAAGACATATTCCTGGGATGCGTGGGTGGGTGGACGGACGGACGGAGGGATGGATGGATGGGTAGGTGGGTGGGTGGGTGGACGGACGGACGGACGGATGAGTGGGTGGGTGGATGGGTGGACGG
>NC_041223.1:8737880-8741113 GCF_002837175.3 Physeter macrocephalus | reverse complement strand
CGGGTGGGTGGGTGGGTGGATGGACGGATGGTTGGATGGGTGGATGGGTGGGTGGACGGACGGACGCACTGACGGACGGACAGATGGACGGGTGGATGGGTGGGTGGACGGACGGGTGGACGGGTGGGTGGACGGATGGACGGACGGATGGACGGGTGGGTGGATGAGGCTCGCAGAGGGGAGGGATCCCATTTCTGTTGTTTCTCTTTCTTTTTCTTCTCTCTTCTGTTTTGGGAGGTGGAGCTAACCCTTGGCTCCAGTCTGCTTACCTTGTCCCTGGCACCACCTTCAGCCCTTGTGTCACGTGCTTTCTGCTGTATTGGCGTCCCTTCTATGCAGAGCTGGGGTCCTAAGAGAAGGAGGCTAAAGAAGCAGGAATTTACTTGGTACAGTCTTTGAGCCCGTGAAGTGTCAGCTGTTATTTCTATGAGGTAGTTGCTATCTTGTCGACAACCCCACGGTGATGCCCCTGCCTTTAATGCAGGTGTCAAAACTCGGAGGAGAGAAGCTGAGTAAAGAGAGGACAGTGCCCTCTGCCCCAGACACACACGCACGCCTGCACACAACCCGAGAACGTACGCCCACACGTGCCAGGGTTTGGGGGCTGGCGGCCTGGAGGCTGCCAGGGCAAACACAGATCATCAGCCATAACTCTCATTCCCTCTCCTTCTGTCTCTGTTTTAGTTCCAGGAATTTGGTCAGTTTAAAGGATTTAATAAGTCTGTGGAAAATTTGTTTCTGTCTGTTACCACCCACATGAAAAGTAAGTGGATGCTTCTCCAGGGGTTCTTCTACCACCGTCCAGCCCAGCCATTCCCACTGGCCAAGGCCTGGCCGGTGACCTTGGCCGGGGAAGGGCCGCTCTCTGGCTCCGGCTCCTGGGGAAGGCCACAGCCCTGGGCCCTTCACCCTTCCACCTGTATTTGCATCAGTGACAGCTCTGAGGGGCTGGTGTGTGTTGGGACCTTTCTAGCTGCCTGGTGTAGAAGGGTGCCCCAAAGATTCCAGACCGTAGACTTGAGAACAGGGTGGCTGGCGCTGCTCTCGGAGAGGAGAGGCTCTGACACACCTTGGGGGAAAAGATGAATCCCCGGGCGCTCTGGCGGGGCACGTGCCGGATCTCCTCTAGAGAAAAGAGATGATCCACAGCCTTACCCCTGCTCAGTGCATGCAGGAGATACCTAATACATAGCAAAGCATGAGGGTTCATGGTGCATCAGAAGACAGAGGTGTGCTCTGGAGTTGCGCTGTCCTATGTGGTAGCCTCTGACCACACGTGGCTCTTGAAATGTGGCCAGAGCGAAATACACAGTGAATTCCGGAGACTTAGTATTGAAAAAAGAGTGAAATTTTTCATTAATAATTTTAATATAGGTTATATATTTTCACAATACGTTGGATATTTTGCATTAAATGAAATTTAGTATTAAAATTAATTTTACCTGTATGTGAGCTGTATTATCTCCCTGTTGGACGGCGCTACTCTAAAGGTAGTTTCAAGATAGAGACAAGGATCTCATGGGAAAAGGAAGCCCTTTTTAAAGGACGCGCTCACCTTTGAGAGGCTCTCACTGTGTGCGGGTCCTTCCTCCTTCCGTTCACTCATCTTTAGACTATTACACCGCAAAAAAAAAATTTTAAGTCATCTTTTCAGGGTTTGCTTCCCGAAATGGTTATAAGGATAGCCCAAGTCTTGCTTTCACCTCAAGATGTGGTATCTAGTTATACAATCTTTGTAAGGAACCCCTAAAAAAACCAGCTGGTTTGTTCGGCTGCCTTCTTTGCATTTGGACAACCGGACGCTCGGGACGTATGCCCTGAATGCAGAGTAACCTGGGTCGGGAGGTCGCCCTTGAACCCCGCCCTGACGGTGGCTGCGCCTGCAGAGACGTGGGGACACACAGTCACCCCCGTTCAGGATCCAGCCCCTCGGTCCTGTGCAGGCGCCCCGGGTCCAGCACGGTGTCGGGGACTCTCGTCCTGGCCCCAGAGCTCGGGGTGCAGGAATCCCGGGGGAGGGTTCCCACAGGTCCTGGCAAAGCTGCGCGCTCTCACCTGTCATCCTTGTATTGATTTTCTAGAACTCTCCAAGTCGCAGAATGACATGACCTCTGACAAGCGACGCCCGGCTGTGGGCCCCAGGCAGTGTGAGGGCCGGTCGGAGCGGAGAAGCCAGTCCGACACCGCAGTCAACGTTACCACCAGGGTATCCCAGGCCTCCTGCCCGTTTTCTCCATAGATTTCTTCGTCCTTTTACTTCATAGTTAACCGTCCAGCAGTCTGAAAAACATACAGACCCGTCCATTGGCTGGGGTGCGGGTACAGGCCAAATGAGGGTTGAAATTCAATTTTATTGAATTTGGAAAGTGGTTCAGAGCAGGGAAAGGCTTCCGCCTCGTTCCAAGCCCCCGGGTCTTCCACGTGACCCCGAAGCTCCCTGCTGGCTTCGAGGCCACAGCAAAGGCAAGGCAGGCCTGCAGTGTGCCCAGGTATTCCTGCTCTGTGGATACACTCGTTCTGTCCTATGTCCTGCTTCCAATAACCTCTGGTTAAAATCTGTCCCGATCTCTGATTGAAACTATTGAAACCATCAGTGCTGCACGTTCAGGTGTGATCGTGAGGGAGACTCTCCAGGTACCTAAACTGTAAGAGATCTCACCTAATAAAGGCCTTTAGGGAAAGGATTACTCTTTCCACCAGGAATGACCGAGCCAGAAGCACATGCACTGGAGTGTGAGGGGAAGCGGACCTTAGGGTCAGAAAACCTGGGCTCTAGTCCAGCTGAGGGGACCTGGCTGTGGCAGGTGCCACCACCTGGCTGTCTTCAGGGTTGATGTGACAGCTTTGGTTAGCTGGACAGGACAAGTGCCCTTTTCTGCAGCAGTGGGCTCTGTTCAGGATGTCCCCAGACAGACTGTTCTGTAGACAAGGGGGTGAGCACAGCCTTACTCTCCTGCTGGGACTTGTACATGCTCTCGGGATGCTAAATTCAGCCTCCGTCCACATCACATCACTTGAGCTCCCTGAGCCTCCGAATGCCCCCTCCCCTTCCCCCCCCCAGCTAACTTTAGTTAGCTAAACTGCTACCTAAGTTACCTAAACATAAACCTGAATTGCCAGCGCTTGTCACTGTGTGCCAGGCTCTGCTAAAAGCTTTACCTGGACCCTCTTTTTTTTTTTTTTTTTTTTTTTTTTTGCGGTACGCGGGCCTCTCACTGTTGTGGCCTCTCCCG
>NC_041223.1:8729163-8737489 GCF_002837175.3 Physeter macrocephalus | reverse complement strand
CCCGGACCGGGGCACGAACCCGTGTCCCCTGCATCGGCAGGCGGACTCCCAACCACTGCGCCACCAGGGAAGCCCGATAAGGCTGTTTTAAAGAGAAATTTAGCCAAATGTTTATAAAGTACTCAGTAATCATGGCATGATCTATAAATGCTAAATAATTATAGGGTTGGAGTATAAAGAGTACATCTTTATTTTTTAAAAATACTTTTAAAATAAATTTATTTATTTTTGGCCGCGTTGGGTCTTCGTTGCTGCGCGCGGGCTTTCTCTAGTTGCAGCGAGCGGGGCCCGCTGTTCGTGGCGGTGGCGGGCTTGTCATTGCAGTGGCTTCTCTTGTTGCGGAGCACGGGCTCTAGGTGTGCAGACTTCAGTAGGTGTAGCACACGGGCTTTTGAACTATATGAAAAACCTTTCCTAACACCTTCATTTCTGAAATCCTCCCTTTGGACCTCCGGCTCCTCCAGCCCTATGTCTCCTCCCCTGTGCCCACGCTTTAGTGTCCCCGAGCTACCTGTCCTCTGGACGACATCACGCATCACTGTGCGTGTGTGATCTCGCGTCCGAGTCTCTGCCAGACCTCTTGCGTCTCTGCAGTTGCTTTGGCCTCTGGCAGGTCTAAGAACATGCTCCATACCTGACCATCACGACAGCCCCTCCACTCGGGATGCCTTACCTTTGGGTCTTTCCCCAGCCAGCCCTTGACACCCACTCAGGTCACACTCCCACTGAGGACCATCCCAGGTGCCTCTTCGGCATAAGGTCTCCCACTCTTTCCCGTTGACTCGGCTCGTACTTCCATTTTAATGGTGTGTATTTCTAACGAGCTAGTGAGCCTTTGGAGAACAGACAAGCATCTTCTCCTCCTTCCTCCCCTCCCCCCCGCTCCCACTCCCAGGACATAGGGCAGCGGCACATTGAATAGAGTGTTGCTTAACAAATGTCTGATGGAGTTGAGTTGAGTTCTGGGAATTGAGAGCATGAACCATAATTTAGAGGTAATCACATCTTTCATTTGTTCTGTAATAGTCTTAGCTCTTTATTCCTGAAAATCATGACCATGGTGCAGCTGTTTGTATTTCCACGTTCCACTTCCAAGCCAGTGTCAAAACCTAAAGTCTCGATTTGGGAACTTTGTCTTTTCAACCAGGAGGAGGTTTACCTCCCTGCTCTGTCCTAGCGCCGTCCGATAGAACTTTCCTGCCACTGCCGCATGTGGTTACTGAGCGCTGGAAATGTGTCTAGTGTAACCAGGGAGCTGAATTTATTTTATTTGATTTTAGCTGATTGGAATTTAAATAGCCCCATGTGGCTGGTGGCTACCATATTAGAAAGCACAGGATGTACATGTTATAGAAGAAGTACCAACTATTAAAAAATATTTTTATAAAATTTAGAGACATATTTTGATTTTTTTCCTTTTTTTATGAGCACTTTAGAGGCTGTCAGGCTGAATACTATATTTCATGTGATTAAATGCCTGCATCGTTATTAAGGTCAAATGTGGACTTCAGTTGCTTTAAGACTTGTACTAATCCATAAGTAACCCGCCCATCCCTGTTCATGAATGTTCCAAAGCTCGATGATGTCTGCCTTGGGGCCCCGCGTGTGTATGCATTTATCCAAACGGAAGTGTGGCCTCTTACTCAGCACCCGGAAGTTTGCGTATTAGTGACACGCAGGCCATGCTCGCTGAAGTCATCACATTTGAACAAACTCAAACTGGGACGCAGACTGTACTATACTAATTCTGTGTTTTCTTTTTCAGAAGGTCAGCGCACCAGATATTCTGAAACCGCTTAATCAAGAGAGTCCCAAATGCCCTACTAGCCCGGTTTTGAAGAAAGAGGATATCTCATCCAGTCCAGCGCCCAACACTTTATTCTCAGGAGGCTTGAGACACGTGAGTCTTGTCTGATATCCTTGACACGCGACGTGTGGTTGTTGCCATGACGTCAAATTGGATTGTTAGGCAACACGAGTGCCGTGTTGTCTTGTGGGATAAACTGGAGCGTAATATAGAGTGCAGAGGTGATATTTTACTTAGATTGAGAGCTGGGAAAAGCCTGGCTGTACTCTGATGGTGGTTTTCTTTTTTACATCTTATTGTGAACATTTTCATTCATACAGAGAGTAATTAATAATAAGTGGTGGTGTCTTCGGATGAGAAGCGTTTAGTTTTTAAATTTATTTATTATTTATTTTTGGCTGTGTTGGGTCTTCATTTCTGCGCGAGGGCTTTCTCTAGTTGTGGCAAGCGGGGGCCACTCTTCATCGCGGTGCGCGGGCCTCTCACTGTTGCGGCCTCTCTTGTTGCGGAGCACAAGCTCCAGACGCGCAGGCCCAGTAGTTGTGGTGCACGGGCCCAGCCGCTCCGCGACATGTGGGATCTTCCCAGACCAGGGCTCGAACCCGTGTCCCCTGCATTGGCAGGCGGATTCTCAACCACTGCGCCACCAGGGAAACCCGAGAAGTGTTTAGTTTTGATTAAGTCTGATTTGTCAGATTTTTCTTTCATGGTTACTCCTCTGTCTTATCTACCCATAAGTCATGAAGATATTCTCCTATATTTTCTTCTAGAAGCTTTATAAAAGTTTAGCTTTTATGTGTGGTCCATGCTCCAGCTCATTCTTTTTTTTGAATGGTGTAAGGTACAGATTGAGGTTCATTTTTCCCCATATGAATACACGGTTATTCCAGCACCATTTAAAAAAAAAAAAAAGGACTCTCATTTTTCCATTGACTTTGGTGTCTTTGTTCAAAGTCAAATGACCGTATAAGTGTGGATCTTTTCCTAGGTTCTCTATTGTGCTCCACTGATCTCTTTGTCCTTATGCCAAGGCCACACTGACATGATTACTGTAGCTTTGTGGGAAGTCTTGAAGTTGAGTAAAGTCCTCCAACTTTGCTCTTCTTTTTTTTGAGATTGCTTTGTGGTGTTTTAAATGTAGTGTCTGTTCATAGGCAGGCCTTTTTATTACTTTATTCATTATTCAAAAACATTGAATGAATGTTTACTCTGTGCCTAAACATGTGATATGTGCTTGATATGTTAGATGGAGCCTTGGGTGAGGGGCCGTGAGGCTTCAATTACAGTCATGGATCTTTAACTTATTCAATGATCTTAAACAATCATAAAGACTCCCTAAACTTCAGAGTCCTCATCAAGGAGATGGTATCAAAGTTGTTCTTTTTTTTGGCAATACCGCACAGCATGTGGGATCTTAATTCCCCAACCAGGGATCGAACCCGTGCCCCCTGCATTAGAAGTATGGAGCCTTAACCACTGGACCGCCAGGGAAGTCTGGAGAGTTGTTCTTTTTATTTCACTGGATTGCTTTGGGAATCAAATGAATGCTCACATTCCGTGGCGTAATAACAGTGGTTAAGAACTCGGCTCCTGGGCTTCCCTGGTGGCGCAGTGGTTGAGAGTCCGCCTGCCGATGCAGGGGACGCGGGTTCGTGCCCTGGTCTGGGAGGATCCCACATGCCGCGGAGCGGCTGGGCCTGTGAGCCATGGCCACTGAGCCTGCGCGTCCGGAGCCTGTGCTCCGCAGTGAGAGAGGCCACAGCAGTGAGAAGCCCACGAAAAAAAAAAAAAAAAAAAAAAAAAGAACTCAGCTCCTAGAAACCAGCGTCTTGGTTCACCTTCCAGCTCCTTTAGTGGCAAGGAGTGTGGTCCAGAGCTAGTACTTTAACTCTCTGCTCCTTGGGGTTGTTGCGTTTTAGTGGAACATGGTGCTCACGTCAGACACACTTCCCCAGTCCCCTTGAATGTCCAGTCGAATATTCAGAAGTCACGGCAGAAGCAGGCTAGACCTTGAAGAGTAGCTAACATCCTTGGTTCAATGCACTAAATGCTAGCAGCTCCAGCCCATCTGTTGGCTCCAACCACTGTCTCCTGTGGGTGGTCCTGCCTCCATGAAGACCCCTGCTCTGCACACTCCCGGGCACTTGTCAGAAACCAGAATCTCCAGCCTCACCCCAGGCCTGCTGGAGTCCGAACCTACAATTTAAGAAGAGCCCTAGGAGGTTCATCTGCACGGTGAGGTTGCAGAAACACACAGGTTGAGCCCTGGCAATTTCAAACCCGAGTAAAGTATGGTGTTTGTTAAGGATTCTTTAACAGTCTAGGGCTGTGCTGTCCAAGGCAGTAGCTGTTCAGTTCACACAGCTCCTCTTGTGAGCCCTTCCCAACTCGTGCTGAGGGCAGCCTCCTGTCCTGTGTCGCACAGCGGTCCTAGCAGAGCCAGATGAAATTACCCTCCGCCTCTTGGATGCCCTAAGGTCATGAGAGTCTGGGGTGGTCCTGCCAGGGTGTCTCGGAGAGCTGGTGTTGGAGGATGACCCAGCACCTTCCTCGGTGTTGTTTATACTGGAGAATAGTTGAGAAAGGTGAAAGCACTGAGGAAATGCTTCCCCGAGGGGGAGGTAAGCAAGGGCGGCTCCAGAACATTCTCTCCTAGGGTTGAACCCCGTGGTGGGTACAGACAGGCGAAGCATAGGAGTGGCCTCTGGGAGCTTTTCCGAGATCCATGGGAAGGGTTGCTTCCACCCCAGGTAACATACGGGCTCCAAAGGCTCCAGCTAGCTTGAGCCTTTACAAGGCTGATCCGGGAGGATGAGGCTACTAAACCCTCCTTCCCGGGGAGCCCACACTGTCCACGGTCCGCTAGACTGGCCTCTGAGCTCCTTCAAGGCCCAGGAACCAATGCAGCGGCAGGGACGCGGGCCAGGATCCACCCCACAGCGCTCCCCGGGGCCCCACGCGAGCTGTGCGCCATCCACACCCGCCCCCTTGCTCATTCCGCTCGGCAGCACGGGTCCTAGAGCAGCCAGGCGCACGCCTGCCCCGGGCGCTCCTGGGGCTTGTTCCCTCTCCCAGGTCCCAAGCTCCCTCCCTCCCTCCCTTCAAGTCTTTGCTCCAAAGTCACCTTCTCGGGAGGTCTACGCCCTGCCCTGCCTGCCTTGCCTTGCCTTCACCTGCTCTCTGTTCATCTGCATTCTTATCACCTTCTACAGCTGTATAATTAGCTTACCTGTGGTTTATCATTTGTTGTAATACCCAGGCGTCCAGAGTGGTGCCCGACACGTCGGTGGCACTCAGTAAACATTTGTGACATGGTTGGATTCACTCCTATCAGAGCTATTATTGAAAGCCTACTGTGTGCCAACTGCAGAGCTAGGAGCTTCGCCTCCCGATCATTCTCACAATGCTCTTGTCCGTGGAAATGGGATAATAATAAATGCTATTATCCCATTTCACAAATGGGAAAACTGAGGCTCATGGAGGTTACGTACGTAACTTGCTGAGGTCACGCAGTCACTGCAGAACTCTGACTGTGAGTCAAAGCCCAGGTCTTTTGTCTTATCCCAGGGGAGCTGATGAACTCTTAAACTGCCCCCCACACCCTGGTTCAGCTCTGCTCACTTGGGGCTGATCTACACCTAGAAGACCTTTCAGAACTGTCAGGAAGGATGCTCGGTGAGAGGGTGCGGCGAGTGTATGCATCTTACTCAGGCTGTTTCTTAGGGAAGTACGTCCAAACTGTAGTGCAAATTCAACCCGGCTCTCTCAACTCCCTTTCTTCTAAACTCTTCTCCGATTTGTGCCCTGAACATTTATCATCATGAGATTGAATTATTACATATTCAATCCGAACCTGTTCCCCTTAGTCTGAAGCAGTGTTTGTTTAAGGAAACTAAACTCCCACAAAGCAAATACGTTTTGTTTCTTGCCCAAAGATGTTGCCTTCTCTTCTGAGAGACATTTATATTCTCTGAGAAACAGGAAGTTGAGGCTAGAAAAAGCTTATTAAGTCTCTGCTTATTACAAAAGTAGAAATACAAATGGGCAATAAATAGGGGAAACACTCAACTTCCTGAGTAGTTAAATCAGTACGAAATTAAAGCAAGTGCTATTTGGGGACCATTTTAGCAAATTTAAAAAGTGACACAGGAACTTCCTTGGCGGTCCAGTGGTTAAGACTTCGCCTTCCAATGCAGGGGGTGCGGGTTCGATCCCTGGTCGGGAAACTAAGATCCCACATGCCTCATGGCCAAAAAACTAAAACAGAAGCAATATTGTAACAAATTCAATAAAGACTTAAAAAAAAAATGGTCCACATCAAAAAAAAATCTTAAGACAAAAAAAGTGGCACGGCTTACTGTTGGCCAGCATGTGGGAGAGGCAGGTGTTCATGTGAACTGCTGGGGTGAACTGGAGGGCAACCAGCGATATACATCAAAGGCTTTAAAACGCATGTTCTCTTTAATCCAAATATTTTAGTTACAGGAAATATTCTTTAAGAATCATCATGAATGTTGCCAGAACTGTGTATATGTGGATGTCAAAGACAGCATTGTTTATAATCTTTTTAAATTTTGAAACATTGAAAATAGCCAAAAATGTCTAAAATAGGGCAATGGTTAAATAGATTATGGTACATTTATTCACAGGAATACCTTGCAACTATTAAAAATAATGTGGTTAAAGAATATTATATCAAGTTACAAAATAGTATATAGTAGCCCATATTTATAAAAACAAAATGATTATACTGTAGACACTGTAAAATAACTGAAAGGATTATACCAAGAGGTTGAGAATGGTGGGCTTATGCTTTTTCATTAAATACTTTTTGGTCTTATCTGTATTTTCTGTATCTTCTCCATAAACATGTAATGTTTGTGAGAAGAAAAACCCCAATTTGTGTTTTTAAGAAAAAAGACATGCAAAAAAAAAAAAACAAAAAAAACCCTCCAGTCATTAGGAGCTAGAACTTGGTAGAGTGGTAAATTTTTAGCGATTCCCTGGGGGGAAAAATCATTAGAGTTCCTGTCTGAGTTTCCATTTTGCCTTCACGTCTGTTTTTTTTTTTTTTAAATCTAAAAAAGAATGCATTTATATCCATGTTTTCATGCAGTTGACATTTTCCCTGGCAGTGAAGACACTGTGACTGGCGAAGTGACCACATGCTGGGCATACACATCGGAGTTCCTTGCACATGGATGGGCAGGAGCTTGGATGCTGGAAGGGTTTTTAATCTTTGAAGTAACAATCCAGCTCCCTAGTTGTTTCTCTTAAACATTGATTTGAGATGTGGCATTTGGGTCACTACTAAGTGGGGAGTGGCTCAAAGCGTTCACCGCCCCCGCTCACAGCACTCATTGGGGTTTTGGAAACTTCCACTTTCCTTTAGTATCTCTGAACATCTCTGGCTGCAGTGACTTTTTAATAAAGAGTGTTGTATTTAGCTATATACTCATATTAATCTATTTTTTATTAAGAACAAAAACCAGAGTAAATAATAGACAATTATACTGAAGTGATCTCTTAGAGGTCTATCTCTTGAAAAAATCATCTGAATGCCATAATATTTAAGGTTCTACCATGTTTGTTTGAAAACAATATTGCAATTATCAAAGAACTTTGCGGTTTCAAAAACATTTATGTGTTGTGCGTAAACGCTGTTAAACAGCGGCCATCTGACCTCCCTGGAGTAATGCTCTCCGCGTGCTCTTGTGGATCAAGATTTATTTATCTATATTTAGTATAGCTGTGGTTTCAGTTGACTTTCCTTGATTTCTGCTTTTGTAAAATCAAAGGGCATCAGGCCTTGCTTGCGGTTATAATAGATAACTCGTGACCTTCAGAGAAAGTCACTGAATGCTCTCTGCCTGACTAAAGTAGTTCTCCTTCGCTTTTGCTCAGATTTACTTTTCTTTCACAATCAGACAGAGCCCATGGCTCTAATAAAAGTCAGGCTGAGTTCTTAGTTGTTTTTCTGGGCTGGGACCTCTTGATTAACCCTGATTGCTGCTCAAAGGTTCAACTTGCTTGAAGATTCTGCTCTGTCTACAGGGAAAATAGAAGCAGAAAACCTTCCCAGGGCAATGGTGGTGAAGTCATAAGTTATCTCTGAGGGAATGCGGTAGACCAAAGGACGTGCTCTGCAGTCCTCTCATTATCTGAGGCTGCACTTTCCCTGGCCAAGCAGATACACAGTTGACTTACTCAGAGACACTACCATTAGTCGATGGCCCAAGGGATTATGAACAAAGGCCCACTTCCAGCTCTACTTCTGATTTGCCATGTAGTTTTTGGGTGGGTCTCAACCTGTCTTTTTTTTTTTTTTTAAACATCTTTATTGGAGTATAATTGCTTTACAATGGTGTGTTAGTTTCTGCTTTATAACAAAGTGAATCAGCTATACATATACATATGTCCCCATATCTCCTCCCTCTTGCGTCTCCCTCCCTCCTACCCTCCCTATCCCACCCCTCTAGGTGGTCACAAAGCACAGAGCTGATCTCCCTGTGCTATGCG
>NC_041223.1:8727867-8728111 GCF_002837175.3 Physeter macrocephalus | reverse complement strand
ATATGTTTGTATCATCTTTAATTTCTTTCATCAGTGTCTTATAATTTTCTGCATACAGGTCTTTTGTCTCCTTAGGTAGGTTTATTCCTAGGTTTTTTGGTTTTTTTTTTTTGTTTTTTTTTTTTGTTTTGTTTTTTTGCAGTACGTGGCCTCTCACCGCTGTGGCCTCTCCCATTGCGGAGCACAGGCTCCGGACGCGCAGGCTCAGCGGCCCTGGCTCACGGGCCCAGCTGCTCCGCGGCAC
>NC_041223.1:8725600-8727143 GCF_002837175.3 Physeter macrocephalus | reverse complement strand
TGATTCCTCCAGCTCTGTTTTTCTTTCTCAACATTGCTTTGGCTATTCAGGGTCTTTTGTGTTTCCATACAAGTTGTAAAATTTTTTGTTCTAGTTCTGTGAAAAATGCCATTGGTAGTTTGACAGGGATTGCATGGAATCTGTAGATTGCTTTGGGTAGTATAGTCATTTTCACAATGTTGCTTCTTCCAATCCAAGAACATGGTATATCTCTCATTCTGTTTGTGTCATTTTTAATTTCTTTCATCAGTGTCTTATAGTTTTCTGCATACAGGTCTTTTGTCTCCTTAGGTAGGTTTATTCCCAGGGAATTTATTCATTTTGTTGCAATGGAAAATGGGAGTGTTTCCTTAATTTCTCTTTCAGACTTTTCATCATTAGTGTATAGGAATGTAAGAGATTTCTGTGCATTAATTTTATATTCTGCTACTTTACCAAATTCATTGATTAGCTCTAGTAGTTTTCTGGTGGCATTTTAGGATTCTCTATGTATAGTATCATGTCATCTGCAGATACTGACAACTTTACTTCTTTTCCGATTTGGATTCCTTTTATTTGTTTTTCTTCTCTGATTGTTATGACTAAAACTTCCAAAACTATGTTGAATAATAGTGGTGAGAGTGGGCAACCTTGTCTTGTTCCTGATCTTAGTGGAAATGGTTTCAGTTTTTCACCATTGAAAAAGATGTTGGCTGTGGGTTTGTCATATATGGCCTTTATTATGTTGAGGTAAGTTCCCTCTATGCCTAAATGTATGCTAAATTTTGTCAAAAGGTTTTTCTGCATCTATTGAGATGATCGTATGGTTTTTCTCCTTCAATTTGTTAATATGGTTTATCACATTGATTGATTTGCATATACTGACGAATCCTTGCATTCCTGGGATAAACCCCACTTGATCATGGTGTACAAGCCTTTTAATCACTGTTTCAATTTCAGTGCTTATGATTGGTCTGTTTATGTTTTCTATTTCTTCCTGGTTCAGTCTCGGAAGGTTGTGCTTTTCAAAGAGTGTGTCCATTTCTTCCAGGTTGTCCATTTTATTGGCATATAGCTGCTTGTAGAAATCTCTCATGATCCTTTGTATGTCTGCAGTGTCAGTTGTTAGTTCTCATTTTTCATTTCTAGTTCTATTGATTTGAGTCTTCTCCCTTTTTTTCTTGATGAGTCTGGCTAATAGTTTATCAATTTCGTTTATCTTCTCAAAGAACCACGTTTTAGTTTTATTTATCTTTGCTATTGTTTCCTTCATTTCTTTTTCATTTATTTCTGATCTGATCCTTATGATTTCTTTCCTTCTGCTGACTTTGGGTTTTTTTGCTCTTTCTCTAATTGCTTTAGGTGTGTAAGGTTAGGTTGTTTATTTGAGATGTTTCTTGTTTCTTGAGGTAGCATTGTATTGCTATAAACTTCCCTCTTAAAACTGCTTTTACTGCATCCCATAGGTTTTGGGTCATCGTGTTTTCATTGTCATTTGTTTCTAGGTATTTTTTTATTTCCTCTTTGATTTCTTTGGTGATCTCTTGGTTATTAAGTAGTGTAT